>NC_092353.1:39372569-39689353 GCF_963676685.1 Mytilus edulis | reverse complement strand
CATAATTTTGCACACGATGAGTACACCAGGCTTAAAAAGTTATGTGTGAAATTAGTTTAAAATATTTATATGCGAATAAATTCAATTATCGGCCTCAAGTTGATTTTTTACTTACTCAAACAAGTCAAGTAGCTCAGAGAGAATGTTTAAGTGAATTATGATATGATTTTTTTCATACCAATGGCATGGTAATATTTGCCAAATTGGCACAAGAATTACAATAAAAAAACATTTTAGGCTTTTGAAGAAAAAAAATTGTGAGATAAATAAAAAAAAAATGAGATGTGAAATACCTAAACGTATAAAGATGTCTGTACCTTGATCTATATTTACGAATCGTGTTCTCTAATCAATAATAAAATTTTGTTAAAGTATTGACAATTTTGTGATATCGGAAACACCGGTGCAGTATTTTAATACAGAGATTTCTTTCGTTTAAATAAAAAAAGTTGCTACATACAAGGAACGTTAGAAAAAATAGGGATATAAAACCCATCCGATGGTGCGTCAACATCTTAAAAAAGATAATTAACAAAAAGAAATGCAAAATCATCTCGGTTATCGTAAATTTTATTATAAATTTTCCGTAAGAGATATAGATATCCAGACATAGGAAAGGGTAGTGTACATTGTAAGTATTAAATTTATTTAAATTGTAAACTCCGAAAACAATTAACTAGATTACGAAAGCACAAATATAAGATTCTTGAATTTATTGTATATTCATATATGTATATAAAATAATCACATACATTTTCAACGCCTAAATAAGGAAATGGTAAATAATTTCACAGCAAAATATCATCATCTACCGAGGAAAACACCTAGATAAACTTTAAATCTTCAAATATTCTTCTTCACAAAACTGAGTCACAACTGCACCTGCTGTCATATATCAGTAGTAAAAAACATACAATGTAGTGGACAGTTTTAAGGTTCATCATAAGGAATGAAAAAAATATGGCCGTGTTTACACATAAAAATTTACTAATTTACAGACAAACTGATATATCTAGGAAAGTTTTAAGGTATGGCAGGCACTATATATATAAAAGTTATATACTATTCAACAAAATAAACGATACGCGACTTTAGAATAGAATTTATCAAAGTATAAAAACTAAAACAAAATGAATTACACTTTTTTAAAAAGCTTTCATTTGGAATGTATGCACATATGATAATGAAAATCAAAACCTGTCGGAAAGTAACTCTGAAAATCCTTCAGATATATACTGTTGTTGTAAAACTTTTTTCGACAGTAGCACCCAGGATAATTTTGTACAAATTCCTGGGTTCATTTTAAACAGAACAGATCAGAACAGATATCACGAGGTGGAGGTGGTTTGGTTGCTTATTTTTCAGAAAAAGTAACATTTAATAGAAAAGCTGAATTTGAAATAAGTGACATTGAAACAATGTGGTTTGAAATTAAACCAGTTCACAAAAAAATCATTTTTATTATGTTCAGTATAAAGACCTCCTAGTTCACTAATTAATTGGATTAATGAATTTGAAAAAGAAATTATAACTACCATCAATCATAATTCAGATATTAATTTAGTTGGTGATTTTAATATAGATTTTTTAAAACCTAATAAACAACCACAAAAATGGCTAAGTTTATTAGAAACCTACAATCTCAACCAGGTAATTCAAAGGGCAACAAGAGTTACACCTGATTCTAGTACACTAATTGATCATGTTTAACCAATACAGATTTGATACTAGAATCACATGCTGCTAAATTGTCAATAAGTGATCATTATCCAGTTTGTTTAACTAGAAAAGAAAAACATTCCACTTATATCAAAAAAGATATTCATACTACCATTTCTTACAGAAATTTTAAAAAATTCAATGAGACAAATGTTCTAAGTGACTTAGCTATTGCACCTTTTGATAGAATTAAACATGAAAGTCACCCAAATACATGTATTCAGATGTGGTATGACATATTTAATGCAATTCTAGATAAACATGCACCAATTGTTACTAAATGAGTAAAAAGAGACAGACAACCTGAATGGTTCAATAATGAAATTGCAGATGCCAGAAAAATGAGACAGAAATACCATAAATTAGGAATGTGGTCCGAGTTCAAATTTTGGCGAAACAGGACAAAACACATAATCGATGAATCAAAAAGAAATTTTTATTCTAAGATGGTAAAAGATTCTAAAGCTTCTGCAGATTTGTGAAAATGTATTCACAGTCTTAACCCATCCCAACAAGAAAAGCCATATAAACTTTTAAATGAAGATGGTGTTAAAACTAATAATGTCAGTGACCTTTGTAATATTTTTAGTAAGTTTTTTACATCTTGTGTTGAAAACTTGAGGACTGACAGATGTATGAGCAAAAGTCATGATTATACAAAATTAAATCAATTTGTACAAAAGAAATTTACTATGTCAGAACAAGTAAAATTTTCAATTCCACCAGTCACAATAAATGGTCTATTTAATGATATGATCAAACTTGACATTAATAAATCCACGGGATCTGATAACATAGGACCAAATTTTTTAAATTGAGTGCTTCTTTCATAACGTCATCTTTAACTTACATTTTTAACAGAATAATAGATACAAGTACATTACCCAGTGTTCTAAAGAATGCAGGAGTAACCCCTGTTTTTAAAGCTGGTGAAAAATTCATGGCAACAAATTATCGACCAATTTCTGTACTTCCCGTTTTATCTAAACTTTTAGAAAAACATGTTTCAAAACATTTGTATGATTAGATTAGATCTTTAACACCCAGCACAGTCTGGGTTTCGACAAGAACATTCTTGCCAAACTGCACTTATAAAATATCATAGATAAATGGATACAGGATATGAATGATGGTGATATCAACTTAGCAGTCCTGTTGGATTTTAAGAAAGCTTTTGATGTAGTAGGTCATGATATTCTCTGTAAAAACCTGAAATTTATGGATTTGACAACACTGCTGTTTCTTTTTTAAAATCATATTTGAATGAAAGAACTCAACAAGTACAAATTGGTAATGCTCATTCTGAAAAACTTTATATCAATTATATCAAGTATGGTGTCCCCCAAGCTCCATATTAGGCCCCCTTCTGTTTATATTATACATAAATGACCTTCCTATTTATATGCAAAATTGTTGCACTGATTTATATGCCGATGATTCAACTTTACATCTTTCTGGTAATTGTTATCAAACTCTACAGTCAAAGGTACAAGAAGATTTACATGGTGTAGAGGAATGGTGCAATGATAACAATATGTTCATCAATAAGAATAAAACAAAATATATGATTATTGGAACGAAGCAAAGAGCAATGCCACATTACAATGAGAGTTGTTTAACTATTAACAATCAAGTGATACAATATTCCACATGCGAAAGTCTTTTAGGCATTAAAATTGACCTTTCCCTCACATGGACAAATCAAATTGATGTGATCTGCTAAACAATATCATCTAGACTATATCTACTATTAAAGATTAAAAAATTTCTAAATCTAGACTGCAGAAAATTATTCTATAATGGTTATATCTTGCCACTAATTGTATAGTTAGGAGTAGTTGTAGCAGTCAGGGTTTAAAAAGGATATTAAAATTACAAAAGAAGGCTGCTAGATTAATACTAGAAACAGACCGATTTGCTCCTTCTGCACCCTTATTCAAACACTTAACCTGGATGACAGTTGAACAGAGAATAAAATATCATAAGTTAGTGATGGCATTTAAGTGCATTAAAATGATGCCCCATCATATCTTACTAACAAGTTTCATTATGTTTCAGACAGAAATCTATACCCCTTGAGAAATGCTGTTCAAGGAAACCTCATACTCCCTAAACCAAATACAGAATTGTTCAAAAAATCTTTTATGTTTTCTGGACCATTCTTGTGGAATAATTTTCTAATACCGTTAAGAAATATTACAAATATTAATTCTTTCAAATACAAAATAACAGATCATTTATTGAAATCAACCTAGCTGTATCAATAATATTAAAAACTGATCATGTCATCATGTTTATTCTTTCATCACATTTTATCAAGTTGTATTGAACATTATTACCATACTTTACTTTTTATATTAATGTATGCAATGTATATGTTTGCATTTTGTTTGATTTCTCATGATGAGGGCCTCAGGGAAGATTAGTTATATAGCTAACTGTGTAACCCTCTTAAAATAAAGTATTGTTGTTGTTGTTGTTGTTAACTAAAATCCGTGTAAACGATCATAAGGTGCAAATTATTTTTGCGGAAAGTCGGACACAAAATCGACACACAATTTTCTAAATACTAAATCAATTTTCAAATTTGTTTAAAAATATTCAATATGCTAATCATGTTATGTTGATATTGTAACTAAATTTTGGTTTCTGAAATCTCAAAAAAATGCCAAAAAAACCCTGTCAATTTGGAACCTTTCTGTTTAGTTTTAAGATTGTTAACGCTTTTTTAATTTCACTTTACACATACTGTCAATGGTAAATCAATTGATAATGTTTACATTTTAGCGATTTCTTGTTCAGACATACCAAATTCATCTCAGATAAAGCATATTGTCTGTATTCCAATCGCAAATTGTCTGTGTTATTTTTTCATCGACAAGTGAGTTTTTGGTGTTAATTTGATAGTTTGCATATGCTGTTTGCAACGAGAAGCATCCTTCAAGGCACTTTGACTTATGATAACCTATAATGGTTTATTTTTATAAATTGTGACTTGAATTGAGAATTGTCTCACTGGCACACATACAACATCTTCCTATATGTACATTCTGTATCATGTTCTTACTATCTTTCCAGTTTTGTAAAGGTATGAGGTTGAGGCGACACAAATTAAAAATTGTGTGATTTTTCTAATTTGTATCCATTTTTAGACGAAGTATACGTACGCGTAATGACATGAGATAAAAATAAAGAAACGAAGAATGGGCATACAAGAAAGGGAATAAATTCGTGCGGTTTATCACAATTCTAAAAAAGTATTCCTATGCCGTCTCAAACTTTAAAAACAAATTTGTCAGAATGACTCCAATCAGAAATGGAAATATCATATTGATCGCTAGTATGACTCTTTTACATAAAGGCAACAGTAGTATACCGCTGTTCAAACTCATAAATCAATGGACAAAAAACCAAATCGGGGTAACAAACTAAAACCGAGGGAAACGGATTAAATATAAGAGGCGAACAACAACACAACACTACAATGTAGCACACACAGAAACGGACCAAGCACAAGACAAAATCCCACGAGAACAACAAACCCAACATCAAAACCAAATACATATACTTTGAATAGACAAGTACCGTGACACGTCTTATCGCAATGTTAATTTACACTAAAAAATAAGAGAAAACAAACGACGCAACGTTAAATTGTAACACACACAGAAACGAACTATAATATAACAATGGCCATATTTCTGACTTGGTACAGGACATTTTTAAAGGAAACAATGGTGGGTTGAACCTGGTTTTGTGGCATGCCAAACCTCCCCTTTTACCACTGTTTATTTTTTTTACACAGAATTAAAAAAAACGCATGACAACAAAATGTAACCAAATAAACAAAAAAAAGTTGCTCGTTTCTGTTTCCCGTTAATGGATGTCATAACCTTTTCATAATCATGATAATGCAATTTCGTTTTTAATTCTAAAGCGATTTAAGTCGAAACAAAGCGAGAATTAAATGAAGCACGAGGTGTGTCCAGTATCAGTTTTTTTTCAAAATTAAGCTTTACATCAGATTTAGATATAGAATTGTTAAATATGAAATAAGCACAAGTTTGATGTCTTTATACTTTTACTTTTTGCTGTTCTTTTCTCACTTTGAAAACTTATGCAATATATATACATGTTAAACGAATGTCCCCGTAACACAAAATGTACGGTGTTGCGGTATATGTATATGTGCATTCTTAGTGCCAGAAAACAAGCACTCAACAAGTTTCTTGATTCAAATTTGCACAAGACCTGAACAGTTAAAATACTGAAGTAAGTATGAGTAAATGTATGTTATCCATTTCGTTTGATGTGTTTGAGCTTTTGATATTGCCATATAAGTACGGACTATCCGTTTTGAATTTTCTTCGAATTTCGGCATTTTTGTTATTTTACTTTTTTTCATAGTGTTCTACAGAATGGAAAATACATAAATAAACAGTTCTGTCCAATCCGATGTAGCCCGGGCTCCTTTTAACATGTTGAACGTAGTAAATACTACGTTATATCTTACGCTCTGGTATTTCACATACAACTGAATGCCTTACAAAAAACTAAATAACTGACAGACGTATTTCAACGAAGGAGCTGTTGCTTTTTATTGTCCGTAATTTGGATTATATTCATTAATTACTTGAAATACGTCTGTCAGTTTTTAGTTTCAGTGCTAACTGACGATTTTTCCTTAAATCCAAACAAGTAACAAGTAAAACAACTGTTTTACGACTGCTTTGATCTGTTCCGTAATTGACGTCCTTAATGACTATTTGGATGTTTTTGGAATCATACTAAACAGATAAAAGTCCAAATGTTTACATGTAGATCATAAACATCGTCTGTAAATAAAACACTATACTTCAAATGCTATACAATAAATATTCTCCCAGGTAAAGAAACGTTAAATAAATGTCTGCTAAAAATCGGTTGTAACCGTTGATTATAAATAGAAATAACGGCGTAAATGTACTTTTGGCGTATCATTCTGTTAATGTCAACAGCTCGTATCTCAAACCTGAAATTGGTTAACCTTTTCTAAATTCGTTTTCTGGTTTATTTTCAAGCAAAATTTAAAAATACATGTGGAGTTATTTTACTGTAGTTAAATACGTAAATTTCGCCTAAAGTAATGTTTATTATTACTCAGATCTTACAGTATATATACTATGCGGTTGTTATTCTCTCTTTTACAATTTCCAAACGATAAAAAAAAATACACGGGTAAAATAATTTTTGTATTTATGATGTCTAAAATCTGTGAAAAGAATGGAATCATTAAGTTGAACAATATCTGTTATTGATATAGAAAATTATTTATTTACATCGTCATCCTATTTTGTTTTAACCTTCGGAAATTTAGTAGGAATTACTAGGTATCGCAGATGTACATGCATCTCCTTCATATCTTGACTTGCATCTAGATAATGACATGGTAGGTCGATTTCAAACGGATGGCGTCAGCGAGAGCCTGTGTCGAATCAAATTCGGTTACCTTCCATGGACCGTTATAAGTCAAGTCAACTTGGAGATAAAAAGACCATTTCATTTTATCATAGTCAATAATATGTGGACATGTTAGCGTAACGATAGTTACAGTATCCATTAAAAGAAGGATTGCCATCAAATCTTCAGTAAATATCAAGTTATGGTTTACCAGAAAACATGATTAGCAATATGGATTTCAGCTGTAATATATCTTTGGTGATCAGTACAACAGTCATCAGACGTTGGTATAAAGCACCACATTTAGTTTATGGATATCACAGCATGTTACATATATAATAAGCAGTGTACAACAATACACAAAGCCAACCAGAAAAGCCAAACAGAATGTGTGGCACAAATAGAAAAGACCATGAAAGATTATTGAGAAGTTTCCATAGGAGCTTTCAGTGTTAATTAAAAACTAATCAACCTAATAAATGTAAGTAACGGACAACAAAACTCTACATTAAATAATTATAACTATTTTGATATGAGCGTCACTGATGTGTCTTATGAAGACGTACTAAATTATAATCCTGGTACCTTTGATAAATATATTGAACCAGGGTTAAAAGTATTGCAACCGATAACACAGTTATTAAACATATCAAATGCTGAAATGTGGTCAATGACAAAGAGCTAGCTTGAACATTTACAGGACTTATCTACTGCGATAAATCCAGTACTGCACAGTCAATCAAGTTATGTTCCCTATATGTTTAAACCGTCCAGTATCTGTTATTTACATGTACACTTCATCATTATATATTAAAAGCTACTGATTAGTACATAGTTAACTGCAAGTATGTTGTTTTAACTGTGCTGAGTTAATCACAGTCGATTATTCTTGAAAATTCATTCTTTTCCGAGAAATGAAAACATCACCAAATTATACTCATCACCGAGTTTGCACCTTCACGAACTGCTTGCCCTTCCTGAGTACACAAGAAAACCGTGTTATATTGGTTAGGTTTTGTTTAACTCAGTTTTAAGTTTTCTGTGTTGTGTATTATTTGCTGTTGTTAATTTTTTGATTATTTTTCTTTGGCTCGGCTATGGCATTGTCCGTTTAATATCGACACTATGAGTTTCAAAGGTATTTTTCCTCTCTCGTACCGAAATATTTATATACAATGCACCTATGGTCACAAAGAAATATATTGCTTGCTTAGAATAGTTATGATAAACAGTATTTACTAGGAAAAGCTCAAGAGCTATTTAGTTATTAAAATGGTCTGGGCACTGAGCTGTGGGTTTTAAATACGTTTCACTTTTTAATGTCTTTAGTCATTCAAGCAATATTGATTGCACCTACCAGATTGGCCACAGATAACACAGACAGTGTTATTTAATAAATATTCGTGAACTTCATGATACTTAGGTTGCTAGTATTATATTTAAGTTGACAATGTATAATGGTATATTTTCGTCTATAAAAATGTTAATTTTAAACTATTTAAACAATCATGTACAATTTGTCAAGTGTACCTTGTAATATACACAAATATGGAGATAAATTAAAGTTTAATTTCCATTTATGACTTTATAAGGCGCCTGTTTGTGAAAAAAACCAAGACTAGTTCATGATATGAGCATACGAGTCTTCTATATTTAATAGTACAGAATGGCTTATAATTTTTACTATATTTTCTAGTCATTCATAAGTCAACCCAATGCTCAGTTATTAATTCAATGTATTCGACGTATGCGATAATTTCAAGAAGTTCAAGTTCGATTTTGATGCAACTGCCTATCTTGTTCTAACAATTTTAAGCAAAGCAAATATGTATAAGAAAATTTCGTAGTGAATACAGATACACCATATCATGTTCCTTTTATAAATATTACAAATATTTCAAGCCTTGTTTTTGAATGAACAAAATATCTCCTAAAGTAAATATATGAAACAAATACTCATATATTGATATTCTATCGAAAATAAAGAATTAAGTATAAACTATCACTTGAACATATGGTGTCTTACGAACCAAAATATAATATGTTCTTGTTATGTCAAATTTTCTTCCGGATTTTCATGTCTGCATAGCTCAAAGATATTCCATTCTCTAATGTGTCCCAACGTATACCACTGACTAATTTGGTTCCGGGCTGTAAGTATTTTCCATTCAGATTACCAAGGGAACAGTATCCATACCACCAAGCACCATGTCTAGCACTAGGACAAAAATTATCATCGGATACATCAAATGTTTTGAATTTGTTCATATTTACATCTGTGAGGGAATCTCCTGTAATCAAACGCAATCAAAATTAAAAATCATATTTGCAAAAGATTGCAAAATTTGAACAAATAGTGCTTTTTTTTTTTAAGAAAATTGAAATTTTCCCACTGTTTTGAGAGGCGAATGGTTTGATTGATTATTAGATTTTTTTAATCCAATGTCTTTAAAAACGTCTTTGATAATTAGTTTGGGATATTATAAAATTGTATAACATAAAAATATGAACATTAGCCGTCCCGGACCCCTCAAAAGATTTAATTCACAGGAAGATATATATCAGTGTATATAAAGTACGAATCCAGTCAAATCATTTTCACTGTTGTATGCAAGTATGTTCATTGTAGAATAAAGGAACATGGGAAAACTTTATTTGTTTACGTTTTGAAAATACCAAAATAATTTATTTGAAACAAAATTTTATCATATTTTCATTATGGTGTGTCTTTTTAATGTAAAATAACAGTATCAAAGTTCAAATATGTGTAATAAAAGTAACATAACATAGAATATCAGTTATTAAAAGCGATCCATTTTCACTATAGAAGCGATGAATTATCACTGTATGGCATTCATTTCTGATGTAGAATTTTCGAAAATGCGATGAATTTTTATTGTAGATTTATATAATAATTAGACTTGCAAAAAATGAAAAAGTTATTTGATTACTTTAATATTTATATCTATTTATATCTTGTATGTCTATAGAAACTGGCTGGCCATTTATACGTTTTCCAACAGTATTGACATGTGTGAACTGTAAACTGAAATGTTACCCCGCAATGTTTTTTTTCCGGTTTTTTAATTGATATGATGTCGTTATCGTCTGCGTCGTCCGAAGACCCATTTGGTTTCCGATCAACTTTATTTTAAGTGAATGGATCTATATAAATTTTAAAGAAAAAGGGGCATAAAAGAAGCATGTTTTTAGTTTTAGGATAATTACTTGTGTATAAGAATTTTGATTGTTCTGAAATTGTACAACAGTGTTCAATACCACAAATAGAATGTTAGGTTTCATTTTAGAGTTATGGTACTAACAGTTTAGGAATGAAGGAAAAAAAATGGACAAAAAACAATCATGTTTGTAGTTTCCGGATAATTACTTTGTACTTTTTTTTCGCTTTCGATCTTTTATATCTGGGCGTCATTGGTGAGTCTTGTGTGGACGAGGCGCGTTTTTGGCTTATTAAATTTTAAACCTGATGCTTTTTGTTATTCATTAATCATGTGTTTCTTTGTCTAATACGTTTTTCTATTTATTTGTATTGTAGTCCTGTAATATTATGTTGTCATTTCTATGTTATATTTAATATTGCCATTAAAGTGCGAGGTTTGGCATGCCACAAAACCAGGTTCAACCCACCATTTTTTCCTTTAAAATGTCCTGTACCAAGTCAGGAATATGGCCATTGTTATATTATAGTTCGTTTCTGTGTGTGTTACAGTTTAACGTTGCGTCGTTTGTTTTCTCTTATTTTTGAGTGTAAATTGACATTGCGATAAGACGTGTCACGGTACTTGTCTATCCCAAATTCATGTATTTGGTTTTGATGTTATGTTTGTTATTTTCGTGGGATTTTGTCTGATGCTTGGCCCGTTTCTGTGTGTGTTAGTTACATTGTAGTGTTGTGTCGTTGTTCTCCTCTTATATTTATGCGTTTCCGTCAGTTTTAGTTTGTTACCCCGATTTTGTTTTTTGTCCATGGATTTATGAGTTTGAACAGCGGTATACTACTGTTGCCTTTATTTGTAATTACGTTTTTGGATCTTTTTCGCATTATCACAAATGGAAGACTGGGATTTTGTTCGGGGATAATTGCCTCAAACATGCAGAAATTAGGCGCAAAAGAAATGGCAAAACAAATTTGTTTCTAGTTTCCAGACAATATCTTGTGTTCAAGTGTATGGACCTCTCTAAAATTGTACTAAAAGGTTCATTACCAGAAAGGAAAGACTTGGATTTGGTTTGATGGTTATTTATCCTAGGGCGGGAAGAAACCTTCAGTTGCACAGTATTTTGCATACGATTTAAGATCTTCGACCACATTTACCTTGTGTCAGAAACCTATATAACGTCATAAATTTGATCAATCCAAATGCAGATAGTATCAAGCATTAATATTATGTCCAAATTTACCCCAACTGTTCAGGGTTCGATCTCTGCGGTCAGCGAAGCATTTTTAATATTGTTTTACTATAAAACGAGCAGATGTGATTAAAAGTTCCTGTTGCCTTCTTCATATGGTAAGCTATGCCAGAATGGGCGTATCAAGGGGGGGCCTTGGAAAAATTTGGTTGATTATATAGGGAATCACTGAAGCATGACTTGAGCCCCCCACCCCCCTTTTAGGACTGCCATCGGGCCCGCCTTACAAAAAGTTCTGGATCCGCCACTGCCCAGTTCTTCTTTTGAAGTGTTTGGAACAATGAGTACAAATCAGGCTTTCTCCATGCTATCAGTTGTTATGCTTATTGAGAAGTCTTAAAATTTTAATTCACACTGGTCACATTTGCTTAACCCATTAGTGTGGATCTTTCTTATGCCTAGGAAAACTAGCTACCCATTTTGTCTTGAAAGGACAATACGTGCATTGGTATGCAGACCCTTCCTTAACTTTAGTTCTTTTTTCTGTGATTCATCTTCACTTGCCTCCCCTATTGTTGAGCCCCCAAATGCCTCAACATCCATATTCTGAAGGAAAGATAGTTTATAGCTCGATTGTTGCTTGCATGTTATTTACTGTATAAAATGAAAAGACAATGTGACATATAATTATCCAAAGTCATTAAATCTTGAAATGCAAGTCAAGTTGTGTAGGGCAAACTTTATCTGTCAAAAAGGTATACTGATAAAGTTGCATTGGAACATGATGTACGTTTTGTACAGCACCCTTGATACTACCGCAGAGGTCGAACCCTGAACAGTTTTGGATAAGTATGTACACATCATACAAGCTAGACTTCATTTTTTGATGAAATAAAAAAAAAAGTTGAATTTCGGACCCTTTGGGCCTCAATGTGGACCATTTCGATAACTTGGCCCCAAATACCAAATTCCAAATTTAAAAACACGGTAAGATTTAGCATTCCAAAGTACCCCAAATATCAAAATGTTGTTGAAATCCAAAAGAATGTATTTCTGGACAGTTTGGACCCCACAAACTTGTTAAATGGGCCAGAAATTAAAAAATAATAATAAACACAATCATGTATGGATTCAGCCTACCAAAGAACCTCAAATTTTATTTTGGACCCTGTGGGCCAATTTAAAACCGGACCCAAAATCAAAAATCTTACTTCAAAACCTCATTGAAATTGGTCAAGAAGTGATTTATAAAAAAATATTAGAAAGTATTGTTGTTTTTATCCCCTTTTATCCCATTCTATTTCGATAGACATGCGAGATGTACGTATTCAGTGATGAAGTTTCAATGCATTGGATAAATATAACTACACTTTAAATAAAGATTCTGATGAATTATAAAACAAATCTATGACATGCTTCTTCTGATTGGCAAATAGACCCATACTCGAAATCCAAAAAAAAAATTGTTTGCACATGCGTATAATGACTACTGCAGAAACATGAATTTTAAAATATTTTGCATTAATCTAAAAACACTTTCAACTCTGAAATAATCCACATATTGTTATATTATGACAACGATGTGTTTGATTTGAAATAAATATTAATTCTATTGAATTTATTGGAGTGTTCAATCAAACTTTTCATCTCAAAGTCAGCACTATCAAATCCTTTTCTTACTTTAATTATTGTTTGTGCAAGTCGGCTGAATTTGGAATTTAATGCATAAAAATTAATAAAATTCATACAGTGAAAATGCACCGCATATACAATACTAATGTATCGCTCTACAGTGAAAATGAAAGTAAAGTATCATTATTCAACAGTAAACATGACTCGCAAAAAGATAGCATCATAGTGGAATTCAATACAATATGGGCAAACTGAATAACAAAAGCTTTTCTACGTTAAACAACATTAATAATTGTGTTGTAAAGAATATTTTTTTGCAACTACATCTTTCCTGCTAGTTTTTAATCACCTGCACGATTTGTTCGTAAAACGTCCTAAATATTCACCTATTTCGGTATATATTTCACGTATGGATGGCTCTCGGCACGTTAAAAACCCGTCCCAAGTCAGGAGCCTCTGGCCTTTGTTAGTCTTGTATTATTTTAATTTTAGTTTCTTGTGTACAATTTGGAAATTAGTATGGCGTTCATTATCACTGGACTAGTATATATTTGTTTAGGGGCCAGCTGAAGGACTCCTCCGGGTGAGGGAATTTTTCGCTACATTGAAGACCTGTTGGTGACCCTCTGCTGTTGTTTTTTATTTGGTCGGGTTGTTGTCTCTTTGACATATTCCCCATTTCCATTCTCAATTTTACTTGTTGGGCTTTATACATATTTTGATCTAAGCGTCACTGATGAGTCTTACGTAGACGAAACGCGCGTCTGGTGTATTAAATTATAATCCTGGTATCTTTGATAACTATTTACTAATATAAACTACGAAATATCTAAAAAAATCCAAAGGCAAAACGTTTAATTCAAACTTCATGAATATGATTACTCTAGTCTCTAAAAATATTTTTTAGCACATGAAGAATAAGTATATTCAAAACACATGTTTTCCAATCACGAGTTATTACATATGCTTTATCAAATCATATCTTTCTTTTTATCATTCACATATGATTAAACTAGATGTATGTAAATTATACTTTTTACCGGATTTGTAATAATATGAGCAACACGACGGGTGCCACATGTGGGGTAGGAGCTGCTTACCCATCGGGAGCACATGAGATAACCCCAGTTTTTTTTCGGGGGGGGCTTCGTATTGCTCAGTCTTTAGTTTTCTATGTTGTTTCTTAGGTACTATTATTTGTCTGTTTGTGTTTTTCATTTTTAGCCATGACGTTGTCAGTTTATTTTCGACTTATTAGTTTTACTGTTCTTCTGGTTTTTCTGCGCCCCTCTTTCATTGATATAAGTAATTTCGATAGGCTAACAGTGATCTTGCGTCATTCTTCATTTCAAAATAAATTGCACGAATTTTAACATACATGATGACTTACGTTTCCAAACAAAGTACACAGGTAAATAAAAGATTCACTTGACAGTAGTTGTGTTTTCATGATCGTGGCAAAAAAAATTGAATTGTAATTAGGAGTATAAAATGTTTTTGAAGTTATCTCATAGGGTATTAAAAGCGTTGAACGTGGATACATTTTTAGAATGAAGCGCTTTCGCGATTCATATAAAATGTACCTCGGTCAACGCTTTTACACCCCAATGAAGCATTCAATTCTTATATATAAGATTAAACATTGAAAGTTTCTTATTTTATGATCGTTTTCATTGTACATTTGTATTTAAAGGCTGCGAAACCAACACGAATGCCTATAGAATATACGCAAACTTTGTGATTGCCGAATTTCAAAATCAAATTTTTAAAGAATCCATGGTAATTATTAAACGGAAATATTTTTTAATTCACTAGAATATACGTGAAAATCTATGATGAAGCTATTTGAAAAGGGAGTGTGTGCTTGGAATATGTATTTTAAAGAAATTAAGATCTTTAAAAAGGTATTACCGTAGAAGTTTTTCACGTTTTTGTTTATTTTGGTTTGTGAATATACAAACTAAGTGCAATTCCTTTTTAGGAGACGAATTTCTTTTGAAATTTTTTTTCCAGCACGTACAAACAACCTGCATGCATGGCTTATTCTTCATTACATACCTGCATGGCTTTTGATATTGAAACCAGAAACATTCAAACTATATCTTGTAGCATTGGAACTAATGGCAAATGTTGAGTATGATGCATACGAGCTATAATTAGAAGAATTTCGGAGGTCGACACGCAGTTCACAATCAGCCTGGTGTGTCAATACATGAATGTATTCATTACCTGCAAAGAATTTAACTAAGTGTTAACTGAAGAAGATATCAAAAGTTTTAGATACATTAGAGTGTATAACAGAGGGGCGAAAGATACTAGAGGGACAGTCAAACTCATAGATTGAAAATTAATTCACAATGCCATGGCTAAAAAATAAAAAGACAAACAGGAAAATTACAGCAATATTATGTCATGAAATTACATCAATTTGAGATAAACCAAATAAAATTTAGGATCAGAAAATCAATGGAATATTTATCAATTGAGATTTGCTTCGAGCTGTCAATCCGTGTCTGTCAGTGCCTTGTGTTAGTGCGTTGATTCTTTTGTCTTTCTTATAGTTGTTTTTGTTCTTGGTACTAGTCTGATTTTCCTCCACATGATTTTGATGTTTACATGCTTTGGTGTTTCACTGGTGTGCAATGTTGGGTAAGGTTATGTGTTGACATGCATGTTGAAATGGATATTTCTTCCATCATTGGTTTCAACCTTAATCAAGCCGTGGTTTTTTTAATTGATTCACATTTTTTATCCATGGCCTTCCGCGGCTAAAACGTAAAATCCGAGGAAAGTTCAAAGCGGAAAGTCCCTAATCAATGGCAACATCAAATGATAACACATCAAACAAATGGACAACAACTGTCATATGCCTGACTTTCAGTTACAGTTTGCTGACTGCGTAAACCTGTAGTAGTTTACATTCTTGTAATTTGGATATTTGGTTGATAGTTGCCAATCCTACCATCTCATCTTGTCTTTATTACATGATTTATCATTAGGACCGCATATAAACATCTGATATTACGATCAGTTTGTGGGGGTTTGTGTTGCTTTGTCTTTAGTTTTCTATGTTGCGTTTTGTGTAGTATTGTGTTTCTGTTTGTGTTTTTTTCTTTTAGAATGCATTTGTAGAATAATTAGGCACCAATGATAAGTGTCAATAGCATAGCTTCACAATGCTCTTCAACTTTGTATTTATATGGCTTTATAACTATTCTGATCTGAGCGCACTGATGAGTCGTATGTAGATGAAACGCGCGTCTGGCGTATAAAATGATAAGCCTGGAACCTTTGAAACTATTCACACATTCAAACCAGTAAAGTACAATGACAAGAAGAATTTTACTCCAAACTGATTGATTTTGTAAAGTTTCAAAACGAATCAACAACTTTAATCAAACATACTGTATGAGGTACTGTGAATTAATTTATTTTCGTGGGTATGAATTTTCGTAGATTGAGGAAAACCAGCATTTTCCTGGATATTTGATTTCATGGTTTTGCCAATCTCTGTTTATAAAACCTATAGAAAATGTGTAATTCGTTGAACATTTGAATTCGTGGTTCACCTGTCCCAACTAAAACCACGAAAATTGGCACCAAACGAATAATAATGAATCCAAAGTAAAAGTATTTCCAGCCAACATTATTATAATGTTTATTTTGATACTGTTCGAATGTTAGCATCAAAATTCAAACAAATATCCAATAAAAATCTGTTAAAGGTCTACTGAGATTTAAAAAAAACCCGTCGTTTATAAATGAGATGACATTTAACAATTAAAAGTTACCAGACATGTATAACTTATCATAAATAAACCATATAAACGATTGTCGGTCAATAGTTTGTGGAATAACTTTCTACGTTGATAGTTTATTAATCGGTAGCATCCTATCATATGATACAAAAAAAACATGTGTACATTAATAAGGCACCGAGGATAAATGTCCTTTATTATCCCTTTTTGTTAAAATAAAATATGGATACTACTGAGATGAGAAAGTTTGCTTATCGTATTCATTTGTTTAATAGTATACTTTGATGGAAGACTAAAAACTTGAACAGATACCTGTTTTTCCCATTTCCAGTCTCCCATTCCTTACTCGTACTGTACTATCTGACAAAATTTTGATGTTTTTTTGTACTTTATAAAGTTGACAAGCAACTCGTAGATTGCAGATTGAAATATCCCTGTTAGTGGCAAATATAGTTTGATAGATTCTATGATTGTGTTGTTTTTAAACACATAGCTGTCTACACGACTGAAACAGTATTAATAGACAAAGATATGCACGTCATTACTATAGAAATTACGTTATGGTTGTTTCAATTACATTTTTTTTTTAAAAGACTTGATGTAATAACTATGTAAATGCACATAGCATATCATCATTTAAATGTTTAAAAGCCTAATGACAAATCTTAATTTAATAGTTTTATACAGAATTCTTACACAATTAATATTTCTACTAGACTCTTTATGCTGATCGTCAGGTGAACCAAATGAAACGGTTTAAATTTAAAAGAGTATTTTTTATTCGAAAGCATCTGATAATTTAAAAAAAAAATTCTTTGGCATTACAGACATTAATTTCTGTTTTAAATTATATGGATTTATTATATGAATTAATACCGCAAGTATTCATTCCAACTGTTAGTATATTATTTCATCTGCTAAACATTTGCCAATTTTGTTTTCCATTTGTTGCTTATTGGTGTTTCTGGAACAGAAATTTAATTAAATGATTTTCTGTTCTGTAAAGGTACAAGCTGTTTCACATTTCTTGTTGTAATATAACATATCCTAGATATAAGAAGATGTAGTATGAGTGTCAATGAGACAACTCTGCATCCAAGTCACAATTTGTAAAAGTAAACCACTATAGGTCAAAGAGCCTATGTGCCTATATATAATAGTATGACATGTGTTTCTGGAATGCTCTTTTTTTGGTAAATCTCAAGAGAACATTAGTTAATATATTAAAACACAACTTTTTGTGCAATTATCTATGTTATCTGCAAATTCAAATACGGAAATGCACCTTCATTATCATTAATCGATGATTAGTTTTGTAGAAGCAAAGTTCTGAAAAACAACTTTAAATGTAGGGACGAAAATAATTTTAGCGTTAGCAATGTAATGCACCAGATACGACAATTATTGGTTTTGCGGTGGTCATCGAGTTCAAAATATTTATAACTCAAAACCAAAAACAAAGATTGAAGAGATGATTGAACCATAAAGGACCAAATATAAGAGCCAAACCCATCTAATGGTCCACGAGTTTTAGCTTCATTAACGTCACAGCATACATGCATTGTTAAATTTTACGAGATTCCCTATAAATATGCATTTACCTAAGTAGAATTCTCCAATAAGATTTCCGAACCCTTTGCTATAGTCCTGCCATGTTCTATAAAAGTCAACAGACCCATCAATTCTTCTTTGTATTACCTATAAAAGGACAAGACAAGAGACATTATTTTCAAAGTTAAGAATACTGTAAACCATCGTATTTTCGTGGATACTTTATTACGCTTCTTTGGTCACATCGCGGCTATATAGTTCGTGATTTTCTAATTTACTATATGTAAAGATCCTAGTTTATCATTTTTGCGGCGATTTATTTTCGCGTTATTTTTCTACTCGAAAAAAAACGAGAAAATAAATCTGTAGCAAAACATAAGTTGGTTTACACAATACAAAAGCAGAAGATACCTATAAATATACAACTTACTGTCCAATGCCCACCATCAGTCTCCATGTCACAGTATACTAACAGTCCTTCGGGAATTCCAACAGGAAAAATTCTATATATTCCACTATGCTTGTGCTTTACGTCACTACAGTCTGTGTATCCCGTCACTGAATTATGTTAAAAATATAATAGCGATTAACCTCGTGATTTTTTTCATTAATCTTTATTAATATTTAATTTGAAGACATCGGTGCAATTAACTACAAAACTGAGGAATATAAATCTAGCGGGAAAAGAATAAAAAATAACGGTTTATTTAAATCTCAATTCCTCCATTTGTTATCAAAACATACATGTAAATCAACGAAATATAAACATTATTTGGTGTTTTAATTCCTGTTTTTGGTATAATAGATTTTCAATGTAAAACCACAAGTTTTGAATCATTTGTCATTTGCTTTTGTATTGCATTTTGACGAAGTTAAGCCTTACTTTCAGGTTCATATGTGTCTTTACAATGAAAACATATATATTGATATATTTCAGTTCCCAGATTTACTCTTGGTACTCTTGGTACTTTAAAAAGTCATTCAGACTTTAACTAGAATGAATATAAATTATAAAGATGGATTATGATCAAACTTAATCTTCAATTCTGAGAGTCAAAACTGAATGGCTAAAACGATTTGAAAACTAAATATTCGATATAAAAATTAAAATAAACATATCTATGAATATCTAACTTAAACCTGACATTTGGAGGATATCATGTAGATAGTGTTCAATTTGTCCATTAATATCGAACAAAATGATTTTAGAATATTAATAGTATTATAGTAACTTGTGCATTTCAAAATTATAATTTTATTCAACAAATATGTAAAGTCTCCAACACATTAATGAATCAGCAATCTTTTAAAACATATCTGTATGAACGAAGTATCCGAACAATGTGTAAAAATGGTGTTAATCTAATCTAAGAGCATCGAGCTTATAATTCTATACTTTTTTTAAACGAAATGCAAACACCTGTCCTAAGTCAGGAATCTCATGTACAGTGATTGTCGTCTGCTTATGAGGTTCATAAGTGTTTCTGTTTTTTCGTTTTTATATTGATTAGATCGTTGGTTTCCCCGTTTGAATGGTTTTACACTAGTAATTTGATGGGCCCTTTATAGCTTTCTGTCCGGTGTGAGCAAAATCTCCGTTTGAAGGCCGTACCTTGACCTATAATGGTTTACTTTAAATTGTTACTTGGATGGAGAGTTGTGTCATTGGCACTCATACCACATCTTTCTATACCTGTATATGACGGTATTAAAAGAGTTGTGCTACAACCAATACAGTCTAGCATTTGTTTCATTTAAGTTGTGGTCTGAAACCTGTATGAAACCTGAATGAATTATAAGGTAGTTTGTGATATTACAACAAATCATTACTAACCCTTGTTAATCACATAATACTCTGCATTTTCCGTCGCAATGGAATGTGTTGCATCAGCGAATTCCTCAGTATATCCTTTACAAGTCTTTACTTTGCTTTCATATGTAAAACTGGTACAAAGTGGCACACCCCAACATGATCGTGCACAATCAGTTCTGTAAGGCGTTGTTATTGTGAAAGATTCGTTTTTATTAAAGGAATAACCATTTAAGTTTGCTTTGTTTCCCCATAATACATCAGTGGCATCTATAAAGGTCACTAAAAATGTAAAAACATACAATTTAAACCTTAAAGTCCTTTTAACGTTTTCTGATTTTAAATTCTAATTGATGTCTGCAATAACATGTCACAACGCTATATAACCTATGTATATCAGCTGCAGTGTAAAAATGTCAAGTAATGAATCGTTCCAAAAATACTTCAATGAAGAGATAGCAATCAATTGTAAATAACAAATCACTGTATTTAGCACCAACGCACTAACCTCCACTTAATGATGTATTTCGATATGCATAGCATTAGGTGACTAAAAAAAGATATTTTGATACATGTTTATAACGTTAATTGTAAATATCCGGCAGCGCATACATATGAAGTATATATGTAGGACTCAAATCTATGGCGGGTTCCAAATCTATGGTAGATTCCTAATCTATGGCAAATGTGACGTTACAAACGTCAAACAAATCAAATATATGGCAGATTTTTGTTTTCTCCAAATCTATGGAAGATTTAACACGTAACGTCACAGTTGAATAACGCCATATTACATCGTCGCCGCCGCTAACGATGGCGAATTCAATAGATTTTAGCACCATTCCAGATGAAGATATGTCCCTCGAAATAATTTGAGGAAGGTTTACAGGAAGATGTGACCTATTTTCAGGAAGAGGGACAGAATGTGCTGTACCGTCAGAACCCTGCGATGAACAATAGCACCTCTTTTTCAGTACATGATATTTTTAGAAAAGGAGTTATAGTTAATTGTCTACGGCTGGCAAAGTTTTTAAAGTGAAAGAAAAAAATACCGCTTACCAGTTTGATTTAAATCGTCTTCGAATGAAAAAAGATGTATCAACAATGAAATAAATATTATTTGAAAATTCAAACTGCTCATTTTTATTTAGCATTTTTGTTTTAGAAAAAAAATCCTTTTTGTTTGAAAAGGGACTTACTAGTTGGATCAATAAATGGGTTAAGGAGGGTCGAGGGTATAAAAATTTCAGAAAATTTCAAATTTTATTTATTTCCTTTTGTAGTTGTTACTTTATGATATGGTACAAAAATCATTCAAAACAATCAATTCGTGTTGGTCCCAGATGACTTTCAAAATGTATACATCATTGAAAAAGTTCCAAATATCTCCCTTTGGTGGAAAAATGCCATTGTTTGGCTCTAAAATTGAAATATCTTTTTCAACTCATCGGTGACCTATCTTTTTTAATATAATTTCCATATAAGCTGTACTTAAACTAAATTATTGTAAAATTTTAGCGATTTCTATAATAAATTTCTTTGTTTTCTTTCGATATTACCTTTATTTCTCCTATTACTTCAACAGAAAAAAACCGCCTTTACACAAATGTATGCTTCTTTCGAAGGCAGATTGTGAGCGCAAATGAACGGTGACCCTACTTTTTTTATTTTATTTTTCTATTAACTATAAGATAAAGTTCATTTATAGAAAAATATAGAGAAATCCTATATAAATAAATTTAGACCCGCGAACCCCCTTAAACAGGTACAATGTACCATGCACAGATTAGAAAATGTTTATTTTTACGGAACACACCATTTCAATCTTGCAGTCTGTCTTAAGGTAACTTTATGAATTCATCATTTACGAATTGTTCACGATTTTACCATCTTTAATGTTTATTTCACAAAGGTTTATAGACATGCTCCACTTGTCGTACATGTCAACTTCTTTAGGACAAATCATTAGTCGTATATGTACTGCATTGTTTTCCATTTGCACAAGATCTGCCATAGATTTGGAAACAATAAAAATCCGACAAAGGCTAGGAAATTACAAAACTTGAGATAGATTAGGATTGTGAAAAATCTGTCATAGATTTGGGATGGCATGACGTCAAATTTGCCATAGATTTAGGGATCTGCCATAGATTTGTAACCCACCATATATTTGAGTCCTACATATATCTTCAAGTTTATAAGATATCCCATAGCATGTATTTACTTTCATGCATGGTTTCCTATAATGAGGGCTGATAGTCATAAGGAAGCTATTAAACCAAGAAATACAAGAAGTGAAGTTAAAATAACCCCTCCGTAAATTTTACGGACAACATCATGCCTTGGTTGACCGTGACCGTTATGGGATATCCGTTTCATAGATCATAGCGGATATGTTCAAATCGTCGTAACTACAATCAAGACCGCTTTTCTCCGAATGTGAGCGACAAAATTATACTTATTACCGGGTTTGTACTTACACGAGCAACAATATTGGTGACACATGTGACTCAGGATCTGCATACCTTTCGGAACACCTAAGATCGACCTCAATGTTTGATGTGGTTTGTGTTCGTCAGTCTTTAAGGGTTTTATGTTATGTTTTGTGTACTGTTTTTATTATATTAGTCTCTTTCTTTTTACCCATTGTCAGTTTATTTTCGACTTTGAGTTTGAATGTCCCATTGGTATTTTTCGACTATCCTTTTCTTTCTTTTAAAAACTCTTAATCATTTGCGTTTCGGTGTTTGTTTTTTCTATCTTTTGATTCTTGGCTTTAGTGATCAGCTGTAAAGTCCAACAGTTTTTGGTAATTAGTGTTATTTTTTTAAACGAATTATTGATTCATTTTGATTATATATAAATATGTAAATAGCATTTGAATTTAAGATGAATACAGGCATCTCATTGATCATCTTGATGGCATGTTGAGCATAAACTAATTATCATCCTTATTTTCGAACATTATTTTAATTGATTCTGTTATACAAAGACGTTTTGTCGATTTTTAAAAGTTTTTAATCATAATTAACAAATGCAAATTGAAATATGATATATACTATCAATCAAATGACCACGGCTTCTTGACCCTTATTTGTGTTTTAACAAAAATATCTAAAAGCCAATATTTGTATGAAAAATATTTTATTAGATTTGATTAAAACAGAAGATATTTATCTGTTGGTTTCTACTTTTCTCTGTGACGTCAATGTTTAAATTATCAGTGCCTCGTTATTGGCAATTCAATTCAAAATGTCATTATGTAAATACACTGTATAACAATGTTAGTTCACTTTTTTTCTATCGTGTTGTGTTAATTGTTTGTGTTAGCAAATATTACAATCCAATGTCTATTTCAGTTGTACTATTACTTTCACATTCTCATCTTCAACATACTGATCATTGCAAGATGGTTTCTGGCTTTGATATCAATTTCATCAATTGTTCTTTATCAAATTTTATTAAACGTATATTATATTGTGTCATCATATAAATGTAGTACCCTTTTCACAATTTTTTTTAGTATCCGTCAATACAAACCCATGAGATTTTTTGGGGTAAAACACAGCTAAGTTTATTTCTCATTGTAGCGTTCAAAACACATTTGAAATGCGTTACCATATTTTTGAGCACTTTTGAACTTGATATTCATAATATAGCTAGCAAGACTTTAATGAGCCTTCCTCGCTTGATGTTGATTAGATCAGAAATACAAACTGTTAAATATATTGTCATTCGTCTATTTTCATGTCTTTGGACGGGTATGTATATGAAAATGTTCTGTTCGCAACGACAGTACAGTAAACATGTACAGTGTTGTTTCAAAGAAACAAGGCTGATAATTGTTTAAGCCAGCTGATGTGCGTTTAGTTTTCAAAAGACACATTAACGAATAAAAAAGCAAAAAGGCAAAAACGAGTCATAATTTGAAGAGCATTGAGGGCAAACAATTTCAAAAGGTTTTGCCAAACACAGTTCAGGTAATTTATCCCTAAAGTATAAAGTCCTTAGTATTTTGAATAGTTGAAAGGTTTGTACTTCTCTTAATCTATTGCAAAATCAAAAGTCTAATCAATTGTAATTTGTTTCACCAAACTGGTCAACTGATCTAACATTTTTTATCATCTGCTTTTTATCATCTGCTAATGAAAAAATACATCCAAGTAATCAAAGTGCAAATTGACATCCGCAATATTGTTGAGACGACTAACACATTCAATAATGATGATAATTATAAGTTATCGTTTATCATCTCAACGAGATTGATTTTCTCGCTTGAGCCGGTACGGCGAAAGTTAGATAAGCAATCGAGTTGAGATGACCAGTGATTATCTGTTTATCACTATTTACATATGACGACGTTGTCAATTTCATAAGCAACGGCAGGTGCCCCTTAGTTTCTAGCTATAATTTTCATATCACTCGACTTCTGTGAGAAAGGAAATTATCAGTCAGCAAGATTAAAGGAAAATTTTGTAAAATAGCGATAACCATAAGTAAAAATATGAAGATGTTCGTCGTCATCTATAAAACTAAAATGATTGCATTTAGAACACACAGCTTACTACAGATTTCTTGCTTCACCTACAATTGACTGTTGTATGAAGAAAAGGAATGATGTACCAAATTTCCTCTGACAAGTTGATTTTCTATTTAAATATGCAAAGTTATTATTTCAAACAAAATTCACAACACTTTAAAACATCTTATTAGATATAAAATACAAAACTCTTCGATTGAAATTCAATGTAAATGGAACTAACAATATAAATCGTTTAGACATACTTTATTGTTCATGGAATAATACATATCTAATTCCGCTTAGTAGAACATGTATATTAATTTCAGAATGGTCGTAAAATATCAATAAATTAAAGGCCTGACTGCAGTCTATAAAAAGCACTCGAAGAATCTTAAACATTCTTTTAAAACACTTAAATAATCTTAAACATTCTTAAAAAAAACCCGAAAAAATATGAATTCATTCAGTCTATTCTTTAAGGAAATTAATAAAGACTTCGTATTAATGAATATCAATATTATGTTTGGATTCATTGTGTATCGCAGCCAAAAAAATCAACAATGCACCTATCAACCATTCAATTAAATGATATTGTTGACTTCGAACCAATTGTCAGTAAGTGCATATACCCTTAGATCGGTACTTAAGGCTGTGAATAGGGTTGTGGGATTGATGTTGGATATTGATTCGTAGTTTCTAAATTATTTCTCTTCTAAGCCTCAGCATCCTCCTTAGTAACCTTTGTAGACCGAATCAGAAACAGTTCCATTATTTATAACCATTGTTAAACAGGTTCATAAAATCATACAACGCATATGTTTCTTGCTCACAATTTGAAAATTTTTGCTAAAAACAAATATGAATACTATGAGTTTTTGAAACGGTCATCAATTTAAACGTTATCTAAAACAGTTACCGTTGAAGATTCTAAATCTTTGTGTTGTTGTTGTTAACAACAGTTGTTTAACATTAGGTGGATGTAATTATTATTATAATTACAGTTAGGTTTTCTCTTTTCAAATTATTCCTTTATTTGTACAGACAAGCTCTGTGTAGTAGATTTCAAGAAGATTAGAAAGAAGCTAATAGATTTGATTTAGTTTTTTTACTGTACATTCTGTTATTTTATCCAGAATTTTTTTTCTCTTAGTCGATTCATTAACCTTTGAACGGCGGTTTACTTCTTAAACAATTTGAATAATTATATGTTGCCAAGACTTCAAACTTTCAATATTCCGTAAGTCAATAAAGTTTGATTTTGACAGTATTAATAGTCTATCCCTTTTTGAACATACTTTGGTATTATTCCCCCCTCTTTTGTCAATGTAGTTTTAATAATGTGGACACTATTGATCGTTTATACTACATAAAGGATATCAAAGATATTGTTAAGCCTTCTTCATATGTTGACTTACATCTATATCAGATTAATATGTATTGGTTGGGATTTAAGTTGAACCGTAAAAGGGATGAACATGATTTTTCTGCTTGCTCTTTCCATATTTTCCCAGCAGCAGTTCG
This sequence comes from Mytilus edulis, assembly GCF_963676685.1. Classification (NCBI taxonomy): domain Eukaryota; kingdom Metazoa; phylum Mollusca; class Bivalvia; order Mytilida; family Mytilidae; genus Mytilus; species Mytilus edulis. The sequence continues at coordinate 39,663,030 of NC_092353.1, read as the reverse complement.
GCCTAACCAATTTATTTAGATATGATGTTAGACACTGACCCTCCATTTTTTTAAGTGAAAAGAGAGGTGTAGTATTTCTAAATTATATATAGTTCTTGAAATTCATCTTTTGTTTCCATTGAATAGTATATACGAAAACTAATTTAAAACTTCATTGATATTGAAAATATAATCATTGTTTCTTTCTGTTTTTGACAAAAATATATTTGTATCTTAATATACTTGGAAGAAATGTTTGTCCTAAGCAATCAACCTTTGCCCGCTCAAACGATAAATGGTCGGAGGTAATCTTTTGTAAGAGATATCTAGTCGTTTTCAGATAAAGATAAACATTTCATTATTATAAACGTCGCTACAGATTTTTATCTGTCGTTGCTAGTTTATTTTCTATCTATGAGTCTGACTGTCCTTCTGATATCTTTCGCCCCTTTTTCATCTAGATAGTACTTAGATATGTTTTGTCTTCTGCTTAAGTGCCCTTTGTGCTTGAGCCTTTGTTCCAAATATCAATAATAATAATAATAATTTCAACTGTGTGCAAGATACTAGTTATAATTTTTTTTTATCCCTCAGCTTAATTTTATTAATCTTTTGTCGTTTTGCATTCAGTCGATGTTTCAAAATATAAAAGTGTTCAAAATTCAACAACGATTCAACTTTATGAACATCTAAGTCATTATTCATTTTTTTATGTGCAATTTATGCCATTAACTCTTGAAACACCTGGACGTTTAGACAAACCATTTATTCATACTTTTTTATATTTCAAATGTCAAATGAAGCCTTATTGTTTTCGTTTAAGAAAATTCGATAGACACATACTTTACTCCAATTAGAGGGGCAAACAAAATCAAAAAGCAATGTATTTAAGGATAAGTATTTAAAGGTTGCTTTTAATAAATGGTTGTTTATCAATATGAAATCGAACGAACTCTATTGTTTATTACTTGATGTCATTGAATATGTTTTAAACATTAATGTATGTTTTCAAAATTACAACTTTAATTTTATATTTGACCTGAATTTGTCATTAAAAGTTACATTTTGAAATACAAACTTGAAATAGATTTGCAAAAAACGGCAGTTCCGTCCATACACTCTCAAGACCGAGAGAAAAATAAGCTGATGTCTTGCATTGTCCTTTTCTGTTTCCCCTCTGCTATATTTTATGTCAACAAAAAGTTTCTTTATCAAACAACTTTCTTAAACATGTATGTGCATCAGATTATGTTGAAAATAGAAATAAATCAAAATGGTTCATTGTAGTTGGGTCGCCTTCATATTGGCATCCAGAGAAGATATTTTTATTTATATTTTAACAATCGAAAGGTGAAATTCTTTAGTCTCTTAAGTTCTTGAGAATGTTAATTTCGTGTATTCTTTTTAAATGTGTATGACAGCTGGTGTACAAAAGTTGACGTTATAGGTAATTGTGTTGGTCGAATCCTTAGAACATAGAGATATGACATGCGACCCAATCAAATAAATAAAGATAATAATGACATTTATAAATGCAAAAACGCCGTATAAAAAAGGGAGACGTTTCAAGTTTCAAGCAAAAATAACCTCATGACGTTGTTTAAAATTCATAATATAACATAATTTTACATTGCTTTTGAATAAAATGCTCAATCACTTGCAAAATTGTGAATACATTTAACAGGTACAATAATAGACCTGTCACCAGAGCAGATTTGTCTAATTGACGAAACATTGTATAAATAACACATAGCTGAGAGGGTGATAAAACAGATTGGTACCCTGAGACAACATTCTCAACTGCGGCGAAGCCAAGGCTGACAATGCTTTTTCGAGGGGTACCAACCTGCTCTATTACCCTCTCGACTATGTGTTATTTAATTTATTATACTGAATGTCCTATCATTATTGTCGTCTACAAATGAATTTTATTTCAAAGTATTTTCTATGACATCACGTACATAACAACGTTACAGGTATTAGAAAAATCAACAGAAGTGAAACAAGATGTATTATTTTTTTTATTTTGACAGTCAAGTAATAGAATCTGAGCCAAAACGTAGAACTTAAGCAGTCATTGTCTTTAATAACTTGATGCAAATTCATTTCATTGTCCCTTAAATTATCGACTTTTGATTGGTCTGGACGAGAGGGTGACAGTCAAACAACCTCTCAGCCATGTGATGGAGAAATAAACACCCTGAGGGCTCGTATTCGCCAATCAAAATATTGCATTTTAACTTGAGGTAAAATAAAAATATTTATCATGCGACAACAACTGGCACATGCACATGATCATGGGATGGAATTATTTTTTTTTTTTAAATCTTAACACTTTAACCCCATCTAGTTAAAAAAAAATGTATATAATATATATATATATATATATGTCACAAGAGGATGACGTATGATTGTCATTACGACAACTATCAAATGAGTCCAAATGATACTGATTCAAGTATCTATAGGTCACCAACATGTATGTCAACAACTAAATGTTCCTATAATTGATAGGCATTGTAATACCACCAAAAACATAGTCCGTCACATCCGGTTTCATAAGATATCGACAGTTGTATGAAATTATCCTGCATTTCATTGTCAAAAAATAATATCTCGTGTGTTCTGAAGCAGTATTCATTTTTTTTTTGTGTTTATATAAATATTTTGAAGTTGACACCACTACGAAAGCTTGTAAACAGGGGAACACAAGGAGAACATTAGATTGGTTTACTTCCGGTGATGGTTATTATCTTATATGCAATAAAATGTAAAGTGAAATATTTCTTAAACAAACATAAATTCCTCACAATGTTTTGAAAAATTAAAATATAACAAAGATTAATAGGTTGAAAACACTGTTAGTTTTACAACTAGAAGTAAAATGGGGATGGTGGTTGCAGCGGTAGACGTAGACTGATGTATTAATGTATTTTAGTCTAATGACAGGTTTTAGAAATCGTAACATAAAGCATCGTTCTCTCCGAGTTTGGTAAAAAATAATAGAAACACGTTGAAGTTCGTCCCAAAAGATGATAATAATACTCAAAAAACAATAAAGGAAATAATCAAAATGACAATAAAAAAATTATTATTCTCATATTGTACTTGTTACTAACCTTCTAGAATCAGCACAATAATGAAATCCTTCAAAGTCGACATCATTCGATCAACTGATGGATTGAACGCATACTTATTATTGAAATCATTGAAGAAAGAATTGAAATTTAATTCGATTGAGTAATACAAACTATTTGTTCGGGAACCGTATAGTCTTTCGCTTATAAAATAACATTTAATATGACTATTGATTGGTTCTTAACAATTATTCAGTAATCAGTTTAGTCAATTGAGCCTTAATTATTCCTATTGGTTGAATCGCTTATATAATTGAAAGATGAATTTTTATTAGATAAAAAAGAGTATAAACAACACTTTATAAATGTCATGCTTCCGAAGCGCTTTCTTGATTAACCTTCATCAGTAACGCTCACATATGAGTCTTTAGTAGCAAACTCATGGATATATGAATAAAGTGTTTATATATATAACATTTGAAAGCATGGTGAAAAGTAAACACAAAGTACAACATTGTTGAAGACAATAAAAAACAAAAACATTAAAAAAAATCTGTATGATATCATAAAGTAAGGATGATGCATAATTGCAATAACATTGCAAGCTCACTTAAGCATCAACAATCTGGTTAAGCTAGCATTGAAAAAGATATGTTAATTTGAATGATGTTTAAGTGTGATAACGGCATTGCTTTGGTTCATTCCAGGTCGGGTTAGATTTGTTAGTAAAAGCAAAAAAACAAAAATATCGAACTCCAAGAACATTTGAAACTGAATGTCTCTAATAAAAACTACTTATCTAAGCCCTAACCAATATTGAAACACAATATTGATGATTTTAGACCAGGTTTACATTTTACCATTAATGTTATATTACATGTTACTATGGTTTGATAAGCAATCAACAGTTCATTCGCTTGATATGAAAATCATAAGAGAATCATTTCACTTTCACAACAGTACTTAAGTTGAAAAGAAAACAATGTTTAGCTTTGATGATATAACATGTTTTAAATTTGTTCTAACATCACACCATCGTTATAGTGGGCCGGCTTAGTACCGAGATTTGACAATCATGCAAATGCTGATAAAAGCATAGGATTTTGCGACCACATTCTTAAGAATGTACTTATACTAGAGGGTTAACAAACACATTTTTGATTTTTTTTTCATGGCGGCCATCTTGAATTTAAAATTGACCAAACTGTGCTAAATATTTTGAATTTGAAATCAGCAACACCATTTAATGTGATAAAAGACATGACAACTATTTCAAACACAACAAAATGACAGACGCATTTGCAGCGAGTGTATAGTTTGTCAAAGTTGAAAAAGTATGTTAGAAACAAATGATCAAAACTTGTGCTTGTTGAATAGTTTGTATCGTTACTGTTAGAAAGAAATTCGCACTAAATGAAAAATATTTGACTTTCGTCTCATTTTTGTGTGAAATTACGTCAAAAATTTTGAATGCAAAAAAACCCAAATTGGCTGTAAGGTGACCTATAGTTGTTATTGATCATTTCTGTGTTATTTGGTGTTCTGTGAAGAGCTGTCTAATTGGTCATTGTACCACATCTTTTTTTTTATTCTACAAACAATTTCTTGACATACGGAAAATACGGACAGACAAAACAGAAAAAAGCCCATAAAACAGGTTAATTATAATCTTGATGTTCTTATAAATCAATCTCTTTTAAAATGTTTCCTCTCCGTGCAAAAGTAAAGACACGTGCTGTTAATGGAGGATTTTTTGTACTGTTAAAAATAATGTTGCCAACATATTTTAGCGGAAGTATAGTTATGAGACTTAATCCGATCTGCACACATTTTTAGAGAATCTTGAAGCAGTCGTGTGTTCTCGTGTATGGCCGAGTAGAGATCGAAGAGTGGTCGAATGTGGTCGCGAAGGGATCGGGTATTGGGCGAGTTGGTCTTGGATAAATATATACAAGTCGCAGTGATCTGGAAGCGATCGGGCATTGGTCGAGTTAATCTGGAAATGATTGAACCTTAGTCGAGAAAAGGTCGAAATGATCGAGTACTGATCGGTATAATTTTTGTATTCCGACCAAACTCGATCTCTACACAATCCTTTCTCGATATATTCAACCGCTACTGGACTAATTCTCGATCTCAAAAACTCTCGGGTAGAAAGTCAGATCAATGAAGAGCAAGGTAGATTATCCCGAACATTCTTGTCGATTGAGTCAGACCAGTCTCCCGATCACGTAATTTAGCTTGATCGGGCTTGGTTGAGTTGATCAGATCGGCAGTGTGATCAGCCTCTACGAATTTCAGCTGACGGCGACTTTAAACATATATAATTGGTTATAAAAAAGGTCAAAAGACCAACTTCAACGACGATTCAAGTACTACGATTGTGATAGTATAAATTAAATGTACATATTTAAATAATGGGAGCTGAGTTCTCGATAGTTGACTTAAAGTGATGTTTTATAACTGCAATAAGACAAAAAATAATATTATTCACTCTATCTAGTACTTAAATACAAGCAAAACATACGCAAAAAAAGAACATAAATTTGATGTACTTTACCTGGATAGAACTGATTTTAAAAATCAAAGATGGCCGCCATGATTGGATGATTTTTTGTGTGGTAAACTACTAGTGTTTATTTTAAGGTTAAGGATCGGAACACAATATGCAATCTCAAGAATTGCAAACCAACGAAGGGTACAATGAAATTATTATTCGAAGGTTATAGCCAAGGAGCGCTAATACTAGTTTTAACATTGTAATAACATGAGATTCAAGGCATTATTCAATGAGACAACAAACGAGATAAATAAAATCAGGACATTTACGTTCGATAACTGCTCTACAGAAAGAAAATATGCGATTCACTTGTTTTTATTGGAATAGTAATTTATTTATACTTCTATATAATGCATACAAAAAAGAAGAAGATATTAAGGGGACAATCCATACGTAAAGGATCGATGTCATGCCTTACAGAAGAAAAAAATACAAACAGCAGTCTGCAACATACTTCACAGATAACTTAAGGTTCGAATACCACAAAAAAACAGGAGTAAAATGGCTTGTAAACTATCAGTAGACTTATTCCTTTTTAATAAAAGAGTGGCGAAAAATATCAAACAAAAATTGGCCAAAGACAAACTGACAATGCCATGACAAAAACAAATGAATAAACATTAAAAGACAACAGGAAACAAGACAAAACAGAAAACTAAAGACTTAAGAACAAGAACACTTAAAACGAACGAGGATCGTAATCCCAGGTGCTCAAGGAGGTAAACATAACTTACTTCCAATGTGGCATCCGTCGTACTCCCGTGTAAGCAACTACTTTGAACTAATTTCTGATCAGTAGATGTAACAATCGTATATTTCAATATTTTGAATAAATTTGAATTAATTTGAGATTCTATGAGTATGAAAATATTTTGTTGTTTTGTGTATCACTATGAAATAATGTACAATGTACATATTTTAATTCAAGCAATTTGTTAGACTTTGTCATCTTTATCTTATTTCTCACTCCTGTAAAGACGAAACGCGCGGTTGGTGTACAAAATTATAAGCCTGGTATCTTTGACTATTACTTTTCAAAAACAACATCAATATTCACATCAAAATAAGTTAAAAATCGAGGCAAATATCGATCGGAAAATTGAGGTTTATTACAGTAAACATCAATGAGAAGTGACATTAAAATAAATTGACACAGTATATTAAAGTGTTTTTTTTTTATTTATCGGTGAGCAATATCATATTTTAATATATATTTTTATTCAGAAGAATTAAGTAATAACACAGACTTTTCAACACTTCATATAGATAATGTAGGAAGTCAATTATAAGCAAATGAAATTGATAGTATTTTTATTTAAGCAAGGCTTTATTTTGATTTATGGAAATACAATCATAAACACTTTCGTTCCTTGTGTTTACAGATACTATATTGCTTCTAATTTAAATGTGTAAAGCTTTGGACTACATTTACACAATAAGTCAATGCAATTCAATTAATTGACAGCAATCAAACTCTATTTTTGACATTATTTGATCATATCGGGCAATTCTAATGTGTTAAACATCAAAGCCCGTGAAATAGAGAGATTTAAATTATATAATGTCCACATTGACGATACATCTGATTTATGAGTAACATGAAAATGATAGGTCACACTTATTTAGAGAAATACCAATGCAGACATTCCCATTATCATTATATATTTTTTTTATTACTTTTATTAAAAGGTTTGAAGTCTGTTGTGCGTTTAATTCAAATTGATCACATTTCTGTTTCTTCATCAGTTGCAAGGACCATGATCTTTTGTATGTGCATAGCAATAAAAAAGGAACAGTTTATTACTCATATTGTACAGTTTGGAAACTTATTGAATTCCAATAAAATTATTAAAAAAAAACAGCAAAGATTATCTCGTAAAAGCAACGGAGCTTTAACTATAGATTAATCGATTATTCTATGATTCTAACTATTTTAATTTTATCAAAGCAATACTTTATGACGATTGAGTTTATCTTGATATCTTAAAAGTAATTCTGGCTGGTTTTCTTACTTTATGTTAAACAAGATTCAATTCATATAAAGAATTAATGACATTTTTGAAACACAACATTTACTTTGTCAACAAAATGCAGATCACACAAATTGATATGCATAAATCAGAGGAACAAAACTACGCATAATGTTCTGACTGTGTTTTGGCAGAAAGTAAAACTGGTGAATAAATAAAGGTTTTGTTTTTATGGTAATGATTTTCATTTTTTCTGTATATTTCCTATCATTTTCAATATAAAAATTTGATAATTTCGTTTTAGATCTATACCAATCACTTTGCAATCCATGATGGCAGCAATATATTTTTTTTACTTCGCACTATATATCAATTTAACCAAAAACCATAACTTATATCTCGTCATTTGTGTATTGTATTTTTGCAATTTTTCACACTTCTTGAAACAAAGGCATAAAGAAGTCAATAGATATTTTAAAGAACCAGTTTTTGGATAAACTATTCTACAATAGTATACATTTTTGTTTAGGGTCCAGCTGAATCACACCTCCGAATGCGGGATTTTCTCGTTGTATTGAAGACCCATTGGTTGACTTCGGCTGCTTCCTTCTCTTTGGTCGGGTTGTTGTCTCTTTCCCTTTCGGAGCACCTGAGACCACTCCTAAATTTTGGTAGGGTTCGTGTTGCTTAACCTTTAGTGTTCTATGTTGTTTCATGTGTACTATTATTTGTTTGTTTGTCTTTTTTCATTAACAGCAATGGCGTTGTCAGTTTATTTTCGATCTATGAGTTTGACTGTCCCTCTGGTATCTTTCGTCCCTCTTCTATACCCACATTCCTCATTTCCATTCTCAATTTTGTTTGATTTAAACATGATAATATGCGGCGTGCTGCATGATACCGTTACGAAAAAAATGTTACACACCATGTTTTACCCATTCCATTATTTGTTTAGAACAAATATCTATATAGTAACTATAGCAATCCTTGTTTAAAAGACAACAGATTCATTCACACATTTTTTTCAATATAGTATTATCACTTACAAGTAATACGAGTCGTACGATGGTGGCAAGATATCAATTGGGCATTCAAAAACTGTAATTTGAAGAAAACAAACTACATTATGGACAAACTATCTAGTTCTGTGGACACGTTTATCCTGGGTTATCGGAGTTACCTTTCTTAGATAGTACACCATAAATGTATGTGATTTAAAAAAAATAAACAGCGCAAAGATACACAATTTCCTTATTTATTCAATCATACTGATTCAAATAATGTTGATGATTGTACATGCCAGCGACTTATTTATCAGCGTTTGTTTTGTTTTGTTTTGCTTTTTTATTTATTTTGACAAAGTTGAATCTAGCTGACTGCTATTAGCCAAATGGAATTTCAATACTCTACTTTGAGAAATGATTGATATATGTCTGAATCATAGTAATGCCCCTTCAAACCAATCTTTTGAATTACAAGCATGATTGAAATGAACAAATAGCATGAAAATAGATAAACAGTCATTTATTTGAATCTTTGAAAGTAGGAGATGAGGTTCAACTTTTTCCTTTCTTTCCCCTTTGATTTTCGTGAAAAAAATTGTGTATATTCTTTTGAAAAAATATTCATTGAATGACATGCGGATAATACACAAACACTCAGTTAGCAGAAGTATAATTGCTCCATACAAGGTATTAAATAAGCAGTTATTGATACAAATAAAAGAGAAAACATAAACAAAAAAAATTAACGGACGTTATTTTCAAGGCTTAATTCACTATGTTCTACCTAAACAAAAGGTTTGTGCCAAGTCAAGAATATGTCTATTGTTTTTCATTGGTTTGGTGTGTTTGACCATGTGGTAAGGGAGTTATCGTTTTGCGTTTTCCTTTGCGTTCAATACTTTTGTTGTTTCTCATATGTGTAATATTAACGTCGAATTTGGCCGAATATAATGCTCTGTGTATAGCTTTGACTTACAGAAAAAAAAACATTACTGCAAACGGAAAAAACGGGGGTTAAATGTATGAAAACAAAACGTCTGAAATAAACAGGTTAAACACCCCTATCACCTATATACAGATAACTAGATGAGCAACAGTTGGTAATAACGTTAACAAGTTTTCAAAGAATATAACCAGAGAGAGGGTTATGTATAGTACCGATGTAGTTTACAAACAATTGCAAACAACTAAGGGTGAGAGACCAAAGGGACATTAAAAACTTGTAAATGGAAGACAAGCTGACAGCAGCATGGAAAAAACACGGAAAGCGACGAATGGAAGAAAAATGCAAAAAGAAAATGATTATCGAAATTGGTATACACTACTTCGTTCTATAGTTTCATGTTAGTTTGTAAGCTACAAAACCATGTCAACTACTCAACAGTTTCTCTATTACCATACTACAACACTCTGATATGAAAATTACATACTATGTATTTGTATTTGACAGGAAATTACTTCTGATTTTTTTCTGAGAGTTATGTCTCTTTGAACTTAACATAGTGATCTAAATATTCTACTGCAGCAGTTTGTAATCGGAACTCCTCTGAAACCACACAACATAATTTCATAAAACTTTGTAGTTAATGAGAACACAATATGTAAATGTGCATATCAACAAAAAAAAATGATCAGATAATTTTTGTAGAGTTATGAGTCTTTGATCTTAGGAATCTGGTGAGATTTTTTTTGTCTAGTGACAATGTGGGAACGGTTTACAAATCGATGAAATTCTCTGAGTTGTTCTTCAAGACTTTTAAAATAGTGCGTTAACCGATCCAAAACAGGGATGTATCGGATCCTGTTACAGCATGTGCGGCTGAGAGAATGTTACAGATGGCTCAATATCTTTAATTGTTTTTACATAGGCGGTAATGGTAACGTTTTTTCCTGTAGCTCAGTCCATATCGTAAACTTGGATATGTATGATAGCTCGTTTCGAAGCTGTGACATTTTCACATATGTGGTTAAATTTTCGGGGTACGAAGTGAGATTACGTTTTCCGTAAATTAGCATACCCCGAACATCCTTTTGTGATGCGGCTCCTTGTGGTAAAATATCCCCTTTTTAACACAATAAGTTCTTTGAAAATTTAAAACTTTAAACACATTCAATAGCTCCATAGTTTTTACACATTTATTCTATGTTCCTCTACTTTCCTAATCACCACAAATAATTAAGTTCAGTCATTTGTTAACAATAAAAACATGTCCAATATCACTACACAGAGATTTTTTCTTTACACGTGACTTTTGAGTTCCTCATTTCGAGGCGCATTAGGGATGTTGTCCCAGATGTCAAACCAAAGACTTTTACATATTTTGATAGGTATATAGCAGAGCAAAATATTTGTGCCAGTTATATTGCCGTTTGAAACCAAAGTTGCGTATGTTGATTTGGGGGAATAATGAACGCATAAGATCAGTACATCTGTATCTGGTGACTTCATTATTATCATACCCTTGATTCTTTCTACACCAAACACTTTGACTGCATGAATAGTATGTAAAATCATGTAAGTTTCCACTCCTTCGTGCGTACAAAACCATTCACCATATCTGAACACTCCTTTCTAGCTAACTTTCTTAACATAAATAAGGTCCGTAGAAATGCTAGCTAGATAAATGACTTCCCCATTTGTCATTGTTACTGTTGATCTACGATGATGCTGAGCAATCAATTCGCCAAAAAATCTTATTAAGGCCTGCTTGTTCTCACTGACCCCAAGAAACTTTTTCCAGTCAGGAATTTGACGACCTTCTATGACCTGAAACACTTTAACTGATAAACAAGAACTTGATCTTTGATCACGTTCCGTTAATTTCATTGACTTTTCTACATTATACCTGTCCAAAACGTCGACTAGACAACCTGTACTTTGCAAGCAAAACAACTGGGACTGAAGAAAGTCTAGTGCCAAATTCCCCAAAGAATTGTTTTCACTTGCAAAGCTTGAAAGAGGGAATGTGCCATATTTCGGGTAAAAAAAGTGTCAATTACAACAAAACTATAAATTCAATAAAACAATTAAATTATAAAAAAAGCAAAAAAATTATAAAACTAAACAACGATCGTCAAACTTAATGGAATAATAAAACATACAAATCAACCATACAACTAGCAAACATAAGAAATGAAGTGAGGGACAATTGTCATAGCTAATGACCTGACATTGAGAGTTACACAACGTTTAACGGCACGAGAAAATGGAATCAAAGCAGATATTTTGAATTATTTTGAGTTTTAAATTGCTGTTTTCCTCGCATCGGTTAACATTACACTAAATATATTTGGTAGGTATGCATATGTCTTTAATCAGGTTTAAAAATCTCATGGAAGTAACACTTAATAAATTTGTTTTCGTTGAAAATGTTTTGAATTTCAGCTAAAAAATAGTCTTACTAAAATTCTGAAATACACTTATATTTAGATTATATAAATATTTTCAGCTGTCATTATATAATTAATTTGATATCAAAGCTAATTGCTATAAGTACCATTTAGACAAATAACAGAGAGAAAGCAATAATTTAATTTTTTGGTGTTGAAGATGACCTTTAGGATGCAGTATCTTTGGGTACCATAAGAAACCGCACAGTTTTGAAAAACGTAATCACGGGAAATAACGACGTCATTCATGATTAGAAAATATAATGATTTTCTATAGTTTGCATATTAACTTAGCTGTGTATTATCAGTTAACTTAAACTCGTTAACGAGAAGCCTTTTTCGATATTTGGAACCCTTCTGCACTGGATATTAAAAAAAAATATATTAACTCAAAAATGATGAAGAAAAACTTGGTACACAAAGTAAAAATGTATCAGAAGTAAAATATTGCGTCACATGTGAATTTAAAATAGTAATAGATAAATGTCAAAACGCCATTTAGAGGACAGGGAAAATGTAATTATAGTGACATTTTTAGTGGGTTTGTGAAGTTTGTGAGTTAATATTTATATAAGGGTTTTATCTAATGAAAAAAAATAAAAATAATTTACTGACTTATATTTAATCGTCTCGTGACGATAATAAAGTTGTCAACTTTTGATGGATTGTTTTCGTTAGCCTCATGACCCCCCGTTACAGTTAACATTTGTGGCATTTTGGTCACTTGTGGAGAGGGATAGGGAGACATAATCATTACATTCCTTTATTGTATTGAAATATAGTACTATAAAACGTCTTATTGGTTGATCGATACGATGTGTCTGTGTTTAACTAACTAACGACATTTTTTACCACGTCTTAGATTGAAGTTCGTCGTCTACGTCGTTCATCTGCTAATGTGTTATGTCTTATCGTTTAGTTTAAAAGTTGTACTTCTGATACATGTCACATATCGCTCATATGTCAGTATGATTTAGTTAAGTTCCAATTTCCATGGAGAAAGTCTTGTTGTTGTTATTTATTTTGGTAGGCGGCTTACTTATGTAGTAATTGCGCCTTAAATTCATAAAACATTAATTTCATGTACATATACTTTCAGTCCTTAATTTATTTTAAGTATTAAGTTTTGGCGAGTAATTATATGAAACTTTTGAGTAACATGGTTGATTGAGCTTCTGAGTCACTACGTAGTATTCATATGTAGGGAGAGGAAAAACATATAACAGAAGGTACATGTAATAGGCAAATGATAGTTACCAATGAAATGTACATTATTAATTGATAGGTATCATAAAATCGTTTAGAAATTTATTCTGGTTGTTCACCTTTGTGTCGTCTGTGATATACTTATAAAAAAAAAGTATATTTAGAAACATATAACAAGACATGTTCTGGTTAAATGCTACCAATGTAAGGACGTCTCCCACGATTGATGTAGCAAATAAAGAATCCTTAATTACCAAACGTGACTTATTCCCGATTTATTCCCAATCTAAGACGTGGTAAAAAATGTCGTTAGTTAGTTAAACACAGACACATCGTATCGATCAACCAATAAGACGTTTTATAGTACTATATTTCAATACAATAAAGGAATGTAATGATTATGTCTCCCTGTGACTGTTTTGCTGAGTGTGAATTCGCATTACTATAAGACGTGTTACGGTGCTTGTCTATCCCAAATTCATGTATTTAGTTTAAATGTTTAATGTTATATTTGTAATTCTCATCGGATTTTGTCAAATGTGTTGACGTCTTTTCTATTATATTTATGTGGTATGGTAAAGAAAATTAATCACCGAATTCATTTATTAGGTCTTTCCACTTTTCCGTGGAAAGACCTATTGGATTTCTTCTGATTATTATTATTTTTTTTTTTTTCTTCCGCCTAATTTTTTTCCTTCTCTATTTTTTTGTTTCGCAAGATGTCGCTTTGATTTTTGGAATATGGTATCGAACAGTTTATACGCTTTTGAAACCAACTCTGCTTTACCGAATACTTTCCCAAATAAGAGTTATCTCCCCGAACACTGTTATCTCTAAGGCTTCGCAACCGTATAAGAAACCGACAAATTTATTTTTCCAAATTGCTCGTTACATCCTCAGGATGTTCTGTTTTATTTTGACAAAGTCGTATACAGATTCCATATGAAAGTTATCCCCCCTGTTATGTTTGATATAAGAATATACATTTCTAACTGGTAAACCATAAGTGATAGAGACCTAGGGTCTTTTGATTTGAGATCCTTGGTCCAAAAAAATGAAAATAAGGTCAAGGTCAAAGGTCAAGGTCATATTATAAATTTTGATCTTGGCTTATTTTCACTTATTTTCAAAAGCTGTATAACTTATCGACAAATTTTTTTACTAAATTGTTAGTTGCGACATGTCGTAACACGTAAATTTTAGTCGAAAGAGTATGTAGACATTTGATGCCAGTTTTGCCCCCTTTTATATCTAATATTAGTTGTAAGGTAATACAACTCATTAACAATATATAGTAGAGGCCTAGAGTCTTTTGATTTTAGTCCTTGGTTGATGACCTCGAAATTGAGCTCAAGGTCATAGGCAAATGTAACGTTCTATATTTTGACCTTTGCTTTTACCTTATATGTATACATGATCAAGACATGGTACTTTTTAAATTAGGTTGCAAGCAATGTGATCTAGAAAAAGACAACAGGAAGTGACCTTTTGTAAACCGGAAGTAGCTATATTTTGTACTTAATTAATGAAAAAAGTATATAGAACCATATATTTTTGGAATCAGAGTCAAGTAAACAATAAAAAATTACCGGAAGTAACTTATTTTAAACTGGAAGTAAAAATTGATCTCCCTTATTTATATCTTTTTGTATAGAAACTATATATTTTTGGAATAAGCGTTCAATAAGCTGTCATTTGACGCTAAAATTGACATTTAAAACCAAATTTTAATATTTTCATATAAAAATAGGTCTTAACTGGTGGAAAGACCATCAATGGTTCTCTAAACAATTGGTTTTTAATTAGATTTGATTTTGTTCAACGTAATCAGTACGATATTTTACGTTTGAAGTTAGATTCAAAACAAACCGGACATAGCTTTATAATATAGTTAATTGCTACCTTAGTTTGCTATTAATAAGACCTTAGTATTAAAATGTGCATTGTTATTAAATGCAATATCAGTATTTAGTTCAAATATAATCTTAAATCAATCCTAATTCTATCTTATTCATTCAAATGTGACGTCATTTTTCATTTTTTGATGATCTGTTTTACAAATTCAAATGACGTCATTTTAATTGTAATTTTTTACAATTTCAAATATGACGTCACTTGGCGTTGAGGTTTAAACTTATTCGGATGTGACTACATTTTGTGTTGCAAATGTCTGGTTATGTAATGTATTTCAGTTGTTTCCTGTAATAAGTTAATACTTCAGCTTTATCATGTACATCTTTTGTATAGTAATTTTATAAATTTACTGTTTGCAAAAGTATAAATTATTCTAAATAATAGGGATGTTCTGGTAACTAACTGAAAACTCTGGCCGTTTTTGGCACAACTTTTTTTATCTTTTGGTCCTCGATGCTGGTCGACTTGTGTGTTTGTTTCGGCTTTCAAACTTTTGTATCTAGGCGTCACTAGTAGATCTTGTGTGGACAAAATGCACTTCTGGCGTATTAAAATTTTGAACTTGTTGCCTTTTGTTGGCTGTTGTTCGTGTGTTTCTTTGTCAATTGTGTTCTCCAATTTAATTATATTGTAGTCCTGTGGTGTTGTCATTTTAATGTTATATTATATGGAGAAGACGTTACTAAGTTGAAAAACTTGTGTCTAATCCATTTGTCTCTTTTTGGAACAATAAAATATGTTTAAACTAATGTTATATTTCACATGGCTATAAAAGAGGGAGGTTTGGAATGCCACAAAGCCAGGTTCAACCTACCATTTTGTTCTTTAAAAATGTCCTGTGCCAAGTCAGGAATAAGGCCATTGTTATATTATAGTTCGTTTCTGTGTGTGTTACATTTTAACGTTGCGTCGTTTGTTTTCTCTTTTTTTTTTGAGTGTAAATTCATATTGCGATAAGACGTTTCACGGTACTTGTCTATCCCAAATTCATGTATTTGGTTTTGATGTTATATTTGTTATTCTCGTGGGATTTTGTCTGATTTTTGGTCCGTTTCTGTGTGTGTTACATTGTAGTGTTGTGTCGTTGTTCTCCTCTTATATTTAATGCGTTTCCAACAGTTTTAGTTTGTTACCCCGATTTTGTTTTTTGTCCATGGATTTATGAGTTTAAACAGCGGTATACTACTGTTGCCTTTACTTAAGTAAGGATTGTCTGTAGTTTTGTCCTTTTCCATAACGGTAAGATGCATCAATTTTTCCAAATAAATTTCCAAAGACATACTGGTATTAGTGATTCCAACAGAAAGTATTGTGAAAAGTAAAATTACAAATATACTGAACTCCGAGGAAATTCAAAAGGAAAGTCCCTAATCAAATGACAAATTCAAATGATAAAACATATCAAACAACTTGCAGTCCAAATAATCCTGACGTAGCATTTTCAATAGTCGTCTGGCGCGAAAAGGACAATAACTCAAACTTTAGAATATAATATTTTTGGAGACGGTCAATTTCAAGAATAGCATGCTTTATCATCACTACACTTTCTTTACCGTCGACAACAGAACTATTGCTACAATCTTGGACAATAAGGTATATTTAATAAGGTAGTATTATTAATGTATTATCGTGGTATCAATATATGTTAGTAATGTTAGGTACCTGAATTAATTGTTTTTTTGGCAAGGACAATTCATCACTTCCCCTGAAAACATGATTTTGTAAAATATCACTCATCGGCATCTCCGGGCGGCAAACCAGATCAATTTCCTGATGATCTTTACTATAGCATTCTGATAGTTATTAATTGCTACATATTACCGGGTTTTTTTTTAATTAATGTTTGTATACGTTATCAACAAATATGAGTAACATTCTAGGTCGAGTTGTCGTTCGTAGTGTATAGTTTGTTTCAAACCATTGTTTGTTTCTGGTAGAGGTTAGTTTAAACATATTTATTTATAGTGGATTGGGAAACAAGTTTTTACAACTTATATTAATCCCTTTCCACTTTGCGGGTGCGAGTGCTGCCTTGTAGCGGCATTAGCCTACTCTTTTTCGAAATCTACAAGGGTGTCTTTAACGTGCAAGAGATATGGCTCTCTCTTAACACGGGCCAGCCATTTATCGTCCCCGTCCGACGGACTATCATCGTTTCCTCAAGACCATACTCGCAAATGGTGTCAAGGGAGAGCCGAAAATTGAGTTCCTGAAATTTTCATCCCAAACGGGAATCGAACCAGGAACCTTTGTGTTAGTAGTCCGATGCACTAACCACTACACCACGGCTCTCAACTTAGTAACGTCTTCTCCATATAATATAAAATTAAAATGACAACACCACAGGACTACAATATATTTAAATTGGAGAACACAATTGACAAAGACACACACGAACAACAGCCAACAAAAGGCAACAAGTTCAAAATTTTAATACGCCAGAAGTGCATTTTGTCCACACAAGATCTACTAGTGACGCCTAGATACAAAAGTTTGAAAGCCGAAACAAACACACAAGTCGACCAGCATCGAGGACCAAAAGATAAAAAAAGTTGTGCCAAAAACGGCCAGAGTTTTCAGTTAGTTACCAGAACATCCCTATTATTTAGAATAATTTATACTTTTGCAAACAGTAAATTTATAAAATTACTATACAAAAGATGTACATGATAAAGCTGAAGTATTAACTTATTACAGGAAACAACTGAAATACATTACATAACCAGACATTTGCAACACAAAATGTAGTCACATCCGAATAAGTTTAAACCTCAACGCCAAGTGACGTCATATTTGAAATTGTAAAAAATTACAATTAAAATGACGTCATTTGAATTTGTAAAACAGATCATCAAAAATTGAAAAATGACGTCACATTTGAATGAATAAGATAGAATTAGGATTGATTTAAGATTATATTTGAACTAAATACTGATATTGCATTTAATAACAATGCACATTTTAATACTTATTAATAGCAAACTAAGGTAGCAATTAACTATATTATAAAGCTATGTCCGGTTTGTTTTGAATCTAACTTCAAACGTAAAATATCGTACTGATTACGTTGAACAAAATCAAATCTAATTAAAAACCAATTGTTTAGAGAACCATTGATGGTCTTTCCACCAGTTAAGACCTTTTTTTATATGAAAATATTAAAATTTGGTTTTAAATGTCAATTTTAGCGTCAAATGACAGCTTATTGAACGCTTATTCCAAAAATATATAGTTTCTATACAAAAAGATATAAATAAGGGAGATCAATTTTTACTTCCAGTTTAAAATAAGTTACTTCCGGTAATTTTTTATTGTTTACTTGACTCTGATTCCAAAAATATATGGTTCTATATACTTTTTTCATTAATTAAGTACAAAATATAGCTACTTCCGGTTTACAAAAGGTCACTTCCTGTTGTCTTTTTCTAGATCACATTGCTTGCAACCTAATTTAAAAAGTACCATGTCTTGATCATGTATACATATAAGGTAAAAGCAAAGGTCAAAATATAGAACGTTACATTTGCCTATGACCTTGAGCTCAATTTCGAGGTCATCAACCAAGGACTAAAATCAAAAGACTCTAGGCCTCTACTATATATTGTTAATGAGTTGTATTACCTTACAACTAATATTAGATATAAAAGGGGGCAAAACTGGCATCAAATGTCTACATACTCTTTCGACTAAAATTTACGTGTTACGACATGTCGCAACTAACAATTTAGTAAAAAAATTTGTCGATAAGTTATACAGCTTTTGAAAATAAGTGAAAATAAGCCAAGATCAAAATTTATAATATGACCTTGACCTTTGACCTTGACCTTATTTTCATTTTTTTGGACCAAGGATCTCAAATCAAAAGACCCTAGGTCTCTATCACTTATGGTTTACCAGTTAGAAATGTATATTCTTATATCAAACATAACAGGGGGGATAACTTTCATATGGAATCTGTATACGACTTTGTCAAAATAAAACAGAACATCCTGAGGATGTAACGAGCAATTTGGAAAAATAAATTTGTCGGTTTCTTATACGGTTGCGAAGCCTTAGAGATAACAGTGTTCGGGGAGATAACTCTTATTTGGGAAAGTATTCGGTAAAGCAGAGTTGGTTTCAAAAGCGTATAAACTGTTCGATACCATATTCCAAAAATCAAAGCGACATCTTGCGAAACAAAAAAATAGAGAAGGAAAAAAATTAGGCTGAAGAAAAAAAAAAAAATAATAATAATCAGAAGAAATCCAATAGGTCTTTCCACGGAAAAGTGGAAAGACCTAATAAATGAATTCGGTGATTAATTTTCTTTACCATACCACATAAATATAATAGAAAAGACGTCAACACATTTGACAAAATCCGATGAGAATTACAAATATAACATTAAACATTTAAACTAAATACATGAATTTGGGATAGACAAGCACCGTAACACGTCTTATAGTAATGCGAATTCACACTCAGCAAAACAGTCACAATCGGGAATAAGTCACGTTTGGTAATTAAGGATTTTTTATTTGCTACATCAATCGTGGGAGACGTCCTTACATTGGTAGCATTTAACCAGAACATGTCTTGTTATATGTTTCTAAATATACTTTTTTTTTATAAGTATATCACAGAAATCTCAATCTGAATGTGTTTAAATCCCAGGAGAGATAAATCTTGTTACACGAGGGGAGAGCTCATCAACTATAGTCTATTTTTAAAACTTCTTCTAGATATGTATTTTGCTTAACCATGTTTTATAATTCATCTCTCACTTTGGGCTCGTAAGGTAAACTTTAATAAAAAAAAAACCTGAATATGTATTTGCTATGTAATCTTTGTGGTTTTGTGAATAGAAAGTTTGTATTGTGTGCGTTGAGGCCTGGTAGAGGTTGGCAGTTGTTTAACAACAATAAAGTTGTTGCAACTAAAACACATGTTATCTTCAGTGTGTGTGTGTGTGATTTTTTTCTTTCTTTCTAACTAGTAATTGTTTATAAAAACAAAATATTTTTAAATACATTTGGAAGACAGGATTCGTCATGTAATTGTTATTTACCTTGTTTAAAAATAGAAATTGTGTGTTTTTATATTTAACGATTTACATGAAACTTTTCAGTACATATTTGTTAAATTGAATAGATATTAATGTTTTGAATTCATTTGTTTTTATTTATGTTATAAATTTCAATATTTGCATCGTTGCTTATCATTTATAACCTTTGTTGAAAGACTTAATCATTTGATATAAGTTGTTCGGAAATATATTGTTGATTGAAAGCACTCTATTGCGCTATACAGTGCTACCTAGGCTAAAGCTGTATATGGTTGTTGACAACATCAATCATTGAGATTTGTGTGTGCCATGGAAAGCTGTGCACTGCCGGACGCAGTCTAAATTATTGGATTCATTCAATGCTACATTTCTCTACTTTTGGTCTAATTAATAAAAATTGTACTTATTGAATTATATATATCAACTATACAGCATTGATTTGAAATAGTCTTTAAAGACCGTCATAATCAATTAAGTCTTTGAACTTGTGTTGTAAAAATAATTGTGAAATTTTTAATCTCATTCAAAATTAGAGTACGAATTATAGTATTATATATCCGTCACTGTTTGTTATCGAGTTCACCGAAACAGTTCATGATTTTTTTTTTGTCTGTGTATCATGCATATACACTTACTGACTTAGAATTAAATGTCTTACGGTCATATTGAGATTATTGAATTTTCCAATTGAAAAAAAAACAATAGTATGTAAACGATATTGTCTGTAGCGTATCGAAATATCTACTGACAAATACAACAAAACAATAGTTTTCTTCAATATGATATATGGTTTATGTTTATTGAAGCTATCACCTACGTGTACATAACTAGCATATTTTTCAATTGTAGATATACATATTATTCGAACATAAATTTATGGTAAGGTATTTTTCTATCATTCAGCTTATGCTCTATAATATTGATATCTGATAATATCAAGGATTGTGACTCCTTCTGTATAGTAGGCCTGTGAATCACAGCAGCAAAAATAAGTAATACAAGAGACGTGAGCTTTTCTTTTGTCACAAAAAAAGGACCGTTACGTCTCGGTCACACATTAACGGATAGCTCGAACCGATGCCGAACGGATAACTTTTTTTCAATCCGTACATGTCCGTTGGACGTCCGTTGGACGTCCGTTCTTATCCTTTAGACGGTCGTCCATATCCGTTTCATGTCCGTTTAGCGAAAGTTTTATCCGTCGACGTCCGTTCTGTCCGGTTGAAAATTTTGAGCATGTTCAGAACTTTGAAATTTTTCCGAATATCTTGTTCATCCGTTTTATCCGGCACGCTTCCGTTAGGTGTCCGTTTTCTCGTACGTTGCTTATCCGGTGTGTGTCTGTTATGCACTCGTTACGCGTCCGTTTTATTTGGTCAGTAAATCAACGGACTCCAAACGGATAACAACTTTGACAACGGACAACTTTTATTTTCATCCGTTAGGCGTCCGTTCGTGCTATCCGGTAAGGTGTGACCGAGGCTTTATTAACAGCCATAATATTCCTTGGTTCAATTGCATTTAATAGGCGAGTGTAATATTTGGAAAAGACGTCTAGTTAAGGACTTTAATGCACTCACCTAACACACGGCTAATTTTTTTTTAAATGAAAGAACAATGATTTATCTTTGATTTTTGCCCGGTCGTCACAAAATCGTACGGTGCAGTTTTTGTAAAATTGACGTTTATTTCAGAAATTAGTTGAAAATTATAAAATTACGACATGTTTTTAAGCAAAGGAAATTAGTCGTAATTCTTCTTTTAGGCAGAATAATTAAGTGAATTAGATTCTTAAAATAATGAAAAACAATATTTACAACTGTAAGTCCGCATGCTTTTGCATTCCTTCTAAATATTTGACATTTTGTACGAAAATGTTCATAATCCTGACCTGTTCGGATCTACAATTAAATTTTTATTAAATGATTTTGCACTCTATCCGTTTTAGAACACACCAAATTACTCATCAGTTATCGGATCTTCATTCAAGATCAAGACTTTATCTCAACATTTCTTAAAATCACGAATTTCTGTATTTTTATGATGAAGGGTACAATCACTATAGTTTCCGGAATCCCTTATCTATTTCGTTATCGTTTTTTACTGAATATATTAGTCGATTTCCGTGTACTTAAAGTTCTATTAGTGTACGATAAATCATATTTAAACGGTTCTATTTCTATCTTTAACTTCAGTGTAGCTCAAATAGATATAAAATCGTCCGAAATTAAGATCAAATCTAAGTAAAACATAGTTTTTGAGTTCTGTAGAATTCACCCCTTTCTAAATAAGGAATCGTATCGGAAAATTGTAGAAAATCTTCCGAGTCGTGTCAAATTTTCACAGTCCAGTTCACAATCTTTCCTATGCTAAAAAGCAAAAACTATCCATTGATTGACACAGATATGCATAGTCTGTCATGTATTTACTACATAGAAACTATGTAGTTAAACACTTAAATGAAGATACAGTTGTATTGCTGCAGTGGGAAAACGAAAAGATGAAGTTTACAGAAGACTGGTCGATGAATATGAAATAAATGAAAACATCCCATTTGAAAATACAAAATATCATAAGAGTTGCTATGCATATTTCAAAAGTAAGCACAACCTATCATCTTCTGCTTTGTCTGTACAAAGATTTTGTACTACATGTACCAATTTTACCTACATATATCTTACAATGATCTGATTTACAAAATGGCTCATGATAATTTTACTATTAAATCTGTATACCATCGAGCTTGCATCGCTAAATATTTGCTACAAAATTTGAAATCAGAAAGTAAAGAGCTATTTAATTCTGAACATAAAACAGCTTTTACTAACATTTCGACGATTAAAGATGACGTGCCTATACACAAGGAAGTATTCTGGTTGACAACTTTAATTACTTGATCAGTTAACCGGGCTTAATTTCTGCACGTGGATCGCCGCCGGGAAAACTACACAACATATTATCAGCTTCAACAAAAACTAAAAATATATGGTCAATTTATAGTTACATGTATACAGCATCAACAAGGCCAAGGTACATCCAATATTGTATACAGTAGCTCTATAATTTTGTCTTATGTCGTAATGACGGAAAATTACTCGTTTAAAATAAATGACTGTGATATACAGTCTGTCAAATTTAAAGATCCGAGTAGTGACTGCGAAACTGGTTGCAAGCACTTTATGCAGCTACTAGTATTTTAGGGAAGCAGATATAGGGTAAGTTGTAATCCAATCAGATGAATATCCATTATCTAAAAACATTACACTGGATTATTCAATTGAAATTATGCCACCTGCTTTAAGAACATTTCTGTATTGTCTTTTGGGTGATGGCGCATCTGCGGCAGTTAATAAAGCGTATGATATTCCTATTGACAAAGTTTTTAGCTGTTTGGTTTTAGTAGAATGTATATTATCTATAAATGTTTTTTTTTTACTCTTTTTCATTTAGGTTTATTCTTACAAATGCACCGTATTTATGGACACACCTTTGATAACAATTAACAAGTTTGACTGCTCAGGAGATTAGAAAAATTGAAAATGGGGCATACATTCTACATGGCATTATTTTTCTTTTGGGGTGAAACTTTTATCCAAGACAATGACAACCTAACTACAGAAACAATAAAAGTTCTCTGTATGACTTTGGTTGGCTAAAAGGCAACATCGGTCCGGTATGATGTCATCCAACTTTCTACAAGATTTGATCTGTTCCCGCATTGGTATAGGTATAGGGGAGGGTTGAGATTTCCAAAAACATGTTTAACCCCGCCGCAATTTTGCGCCTGTCCCAAATCAGGAGCCTCTGGCCTTTCTGAGTTTTGATTGATTTTTTATTTTAATTTCTAGAGTATATTTCGAAGCTTAGTATGACGTCCATTATCATTTCAAACTAGTACATTTTTGTTTAGGGGCCAGCTCAAGAACGCCTCCGGGTTTGGGAGTTTCTTGCTGCATTGATGACCCATTGGCGGTCTTCGGCCGTTGCCTGCTTTTTGAACGGGTTGGTGTCTCTTTGACAAGCCCTCATGTCCATTCCCAATTTTTAATTCAATCTGTATATAGTAGATCTTGTTTCCGCTTTGAGCAAAACCTCTGCTGTACTGATATATGCCCATGCCAAGGAAGTTGTCTTTGTATGGATATGTTTACCGATAAGAATGATGAGATAACAAGTTAAAATGAAGCTATAATATTCCGATATCGCAATATTCCGACACCTAAATGGTCCAACATCCCATTGGTCCGACGTTTCGATCATTTAGGTTATACGCTAACGGGATTTTAACATAAGAAAGCCAAATAAAAGGTTCAATATTAGGATTACCTTGTCCTCCGTTTGAAGCGGTGAAACAAGATATAAAAAAGTAATACTTAGTGCCAAAGTAGCCGAACGTCATCACTAGCGCAATTTAAAAAAGTACAGTGTTGTTTGATAAATTAGATAAATTAGATATCTCAAGATACACGGCGGCCGACTAAAGTAAAATCAAACACAGTTTGACGTTCAATGAGTGATCATATTTTCCTTGTGATGTTTTATATTAAAATTGTCACAATTTTGTTGATATAAATATACTAGTAGCACTTTACTCATTTTAGTAATGTTAGTTAGTACTCTTATCATATCTGATTTAGTGATGTAAATGAAATTGCGGTATGATCCAGACTCAACATATTGCACTACAATAAAAATCTACCCTATAGTTGTCTGATCTTGAAGCGGTTGGCAGAATTTCAAACTAACAGGAAACCATACGCTTCCTCAATTTTAATGTACAGCTCATCATGGGACTTTTCTAAACAATTAAAAATACGTTATATGTTATATTTCCCCCTTGCTTCAAATATTTTGTTTCGGATTATTTATATCAAATTTGCAGATATATGTTTGTAAATACGTGCAATCAAATGATATGGAGGTATTATAAGATTTAGATAATGCAAGGGCGACTACAGATACATTTGTGTGACTTAATGGTTGATTTGCAAAGACTCCGAGAGAAAACGTTACGTAACATGCGCTACCGTTAAAATCAGACAAATTAATTAATACTATGATAGAAATATATTTACCCAACAGTAATACAGCATTCCTGTAAAATTGTTTCGTTTTTGCATTTGTTTTGATTTTTCTACTGAAAGTATCCGTGAATTGAAATTGCACCCATGACCTTTGACCTCGATTTAAAAAAAAATGCACCATAATTTCTTTTGACGACCGAGTTATTTAGAAAGTACACATTCTTAGCTTTCCAGTGATATATAATTTAGCCGTGTGTTAGGTAGGTGCATTAAAAATGTAAATTTGGCTCTCATATCACTTGCCTATAATAGCAAATGTGGATTTTGTTGCAAATCATGCCAAGATTTGTACAGAAAATCTACAGATTTAATTAGAGATTTTTAGTTATAGCATTTAAAACATAGATTATTTACCTGTTTGTTCATGTTGTGCTATTATTCATTATTTACAAGTTGTCCGAAGAAGCCCCCGTCGCAACACCAAATACAACTTTGTACTGAATTACTGAAATCGAGGTAGACGGTTTTCTTGAAAAGGTATTTTTTTTTTACTTATGTTGACAAATATCTTTGTTTCAAACTTGTGTTAAGATACAGTAATTCCCTATCTATAAGTAGCAACATGTCAAATATTACTGTGCAAAGGCAAATGCTGTAGATTTTTTTTTATAATCAATTAATTGACATTAAGCGCACAGTTTGTGTAGATTATTTCATAAGATATTTTTTATAAAAGGTTTGAAAATTTAGGAAAAGACAACACGTTGTATAATTTCATGCGTCTGACTTCTGGATTTAAATTCACCAGGAACGCTCAAAGCCGAACGTATGAAAGCCTAGTATGATTAGAACATATCTTCTTTTACCTTTTATCTGTTGCTAGGGCCTTTTCCAGATTAGCTTCTCTTTCAAATCAAAATGCAAATAGTATTTGTAACAATCTAATCGGTTATTTAATTTTAAAACCCGGTTCAATCCACAAGCTTCTACATTTGAAAATGCCTGTACCAAGTCAGGAATATGACAGTTGTTGTCCATTCGTTTTTGATGTGTGTTGTGATTTGATTTTGCCATGTGATGAGGGACTTTCCAATTGAATTTTCCTCGGAGTTCATTACGGAATCATTTTACATCCGAATTGATATGAATGCCAATGAGACAACTCTCCCCAAGAAACAAATCGACACAGAAATTAACAGCCGGTTATATTTCATTGTGTATGATAATGAATATTTAGATGTGCGATTTCTCCATGAAATATTGCGCCACTGCATGTAATAAGCGATTAACCCGTATTTTTCATCCGTGTTTATGCTTTTACATTATTATCACCGTGCAATAAAATGGTAAAGGATGTATTGCAATGTGACAGTCCGTGAAACAGTACCAAACACTGTTTGGTTCTTTCTCAATCGAAATTGATATGAACACATTCAAGATAGGGGGATCTTGAATAGAAAGGTCAAAAGTTAAATTGCTTTTTTATTTGCGAGAAACTTTTCCAACTCAATGTTCCTCTGCTAGTTTTATATATCAATGTATTAAAACAATTTAAAATCAGCTACCCATACCTATAAAGCATTTTGTAATTGGGATCAAGAAGGTTGTTGTGATAACAGACTTTTTTGACAGGGCCGAGCTGATGCTTAGATATAAGTTTGTTGTAATACGATTGAGGCAGACTCTTCTTTATTGCAATGGTTAACACCTCGAACTGATTGACTGTTGATCAGAATAACAGCTAACCGTTTACATTTTGGCAAAAGATTAAAAATAAAAGTGAAATTTAAATAGCACATGCTTTACGAAAAATAAGCAAAATATCATTTCAAAAGACATAGACAATAATAATGCATTGACTTGACATATCAACGATATAAGGATGAGACGTAGAAACGGGGAAATGCGAGGCTCTACCGAGCCTTTTTCCCGTTTCGGGACGAATCCTTATATCGTTGATATGTCTAGTCAATGCACTATTATTGTCTTTATACTGCAATCTAAAAACAAACAAACATTTTTAATTGTTGTTATTATTTGATTGAAATATTGGGAAACTTCCCCCTTTTATAAAAAGGCCTCATATCATGCAGGCGGAGAAATATACAGCACAATGAAATGTACAACCCGCACTCGATGGTGAACGAGTTTGTTTGAGAATGGATTAGATTATCAACAATAGGCATAAAACCATATGATTTATAGTTTGCAAACCAAAAATCTTTATAATTGAAACATGATTTTTTTTTTAAATTGCAAAAAAAATAAGTTTGAGTCTTTGTATACATTGGAAACAAGAAGAGGTCGTATGAATAATTAATTATAATTTCGGCAATTTCTATTTAAATATTCATGAGAAAAAGTGACATCGGGTCAGGGACTGTATATAACATAGAAATATACGGTCAACGGATTTTGACTGCTCAAATAGAACGAATGCATTATAAATTGTACTATTCAAATAAGGTATTTGATATCTTAAAGATAAACCCTTACTATTTACACTCTTCTACCTGTCGATGTCCGTGAAAATGGTTATAAAAGAGTTTTTTTAAAGAAACATTCTAGGCATCCGGTCATTTCTATTTTAACATGTGGTGCTCTATCTACAAACATATACCTCCCACAGCTTCATTCATATACAAAAACATATGTTTGTGC
This sequence comes from Mytilus edulis, assembly GCF_963676685.1. Classification (NCBI taxonomy): domain Eukaryota; kingdom Metazoa; phylum Mollusca; class Bivalvia; order Mytilida; family Mytilidae; genus Mytilus; species Mytilus edulis. The sequence goes on along the minus strand of NC_092353.1, from coordinate 39,635,198 downwards.
TTTCAAATTATTATTTCTATTACTGTAGACGGATGTGTAATCAACTGAAGTAAGAACAGAAACTCAGAACTCCACATCAAATACAGAAGAAGCGTTCAGCAGTATGACATTAGCACCAGGTAACGATGCATTTGGATGGCTGTGCTTGGAAAATCATGATGTGGATTAACGATCCATGTTATCTATGGTCTACTCTTTGTTTCTATGTTCGACTGTATTCGTCAAAATAAAAAATAAAATTGAAACTCGAAGCCAACTTGGCAACAATAATCCTTATGGTATAGTATAATAAACACCAGTCCCATTTGCTTCTGAAGCAACATAAAAAAAAAACATTAGACCAACCATTACATATAGAACAGAAACAAAAATAGACACAGATTATTTTTTATTTGGCAAATCAAGGACCCTTTTTGAAATTTCATACAATGATAATAAATAACAACATAAGGATACAACAAATAGTCCGTGCAAGCACAGGAGTTAAAAATGTCGATAGAGGAGATATTCATTATAATGCTAGTATTATTTTCCTTTGGACAGAATCTTATAAACTTTCAAGATATTACGTTGTTTGGAGTTTTGGGAAGAACAGTCCAACTTATTTCCCTCATGTGCATGCAGCAATCACTTACATAGTTCCTCTTAAAATGACTGTAGTATAACAAGTATATTAGGTTCATTTGATGTTTGGTGGATATTTGTCTCATTGTGAATAATACCAAATCTGTTTATTTTTATTTTCATAGTTGTACGCGCCAGATGCGTTCTTGTCAATACAAATCTTCAGTAGAACTTGAATCAAATATGTTAGTTTGCAAACATATTTATCCTAAAGACATATATTTATTTGTTTGTCCTTAGATGAAGATTCAACATGTCTACGAACTCCTATCAAAAGAGGAGACAGAAAATTACGCATTAAGTATGGGAAACATAAATCTCATAAATGGAAGGGAAAGATGCCTTTACACTTACATGAAGTAAAAATGGCTCGTTGTATCGGTAGGTATCATTATTTTCAATCTAAAAAAATAAGTTAAGCGTAAACAGGATGTTCAGTCAAATATTTTACAATAGTGCAGATGTAGATAAAACACGAATATCAAGAATATCAAGAAAAAAGACAAAATTAAATCATATCATATAAAATTCGTTCACACTAGCAACTTCAATTAAAACGAAGGACTTAAACCCAACAAATTCATTTTTTTTGTTAAGGTAGCACTACAGTCTAACAATGATTTTTTATCATATTTTTTTTATCACATAATTTTGAAGTAAGTATTATTCTGCACAGTTTGTAAAAATCCCAAGGTCATTATCACATCACAACAGGGAGTAAATTGATAATGAATTTATGTAAATAAAAGCACATGGTAATTAATCTAAATATATAAGCATTTGGGAGGGGCTAATGTAAAACGAGGAAAGGATGGTGTGATTGCAAATGAGATAACTATCGACTATGATAGATCTAATGACGCATAAATAAACCGGTAAAGGCCATGATAAGACATTCAACAAATCAGCACAAATCATACAGTAAAAGTCAACTACATATGACAACAGTGAGAACAATAATTAGAATACTTATTCAGATAAAGGCATTATATACAAATACATATTTGTGATGTTCTTTCACTAAATAATCCAAAATTTGGTGACTATTGCGAACGCATCTATCCCATTAACCTAGAGATAAATGATACAATAGATACAGTTAAGTTCGCCTCATATCTAGAGATTGACAATGAGGGTCGATTGAAAACAAAACTTTACGACAAAAGAGATGATTTCAGCTTTCCAATTGTGAACTTTCCATTTCTAAGTAGCAACATTCCAGCAGCACCTGCATACCGTGTATATATTTCCCAATTGATACTATATTCCAGTGCTTGCATTTCCTATTATGATTTTCTTAATAGAGGGTTGTTGCTCAAGGAAGCTATGAAATCAAGAGTTTCAAATGGTAAATTTGAAATCATCTCTTCGTAAATTTTACGGACGCCATCACGAGTTGGTTGACCGTTATGGATTAACCGTTTCATAAATGATATCGGATATGAAATACAGTTTTCTTTGTATCATCCTTTTTTTACAAAAAAATCGCACGTATGAATTTGAAAACAAAGAACGTATACACTTTCATATTGATCATCTACTAGCTTAATTGCAATTTTCATAGCTATTCCTACTTACACACTTTGAAAAAATAGTATACCGTGTGTTCTTGTGTTAAACACTATTGCATATTATAAAAGAAATACGAATGATACCAACAGATTTTCAAACTCAGAAAAAAATTACCCTGTTGTATCTAATTTTAACTTTTAACAATATACTATATCTTTCCTCTTATGTTAGATATAAGTGTGAACGACACAGTCTATGCGTGTGATACTTAGTGGGACTATACATATATTTGTTTACCAGTTATACAAACTATAATATTCTTGTATTATTTTAATTTTAGTTTCTTGTGTACAATTTGGAAATTAGTATGGCGTTCATTATGTACTTCTCGCTGGGAATTTCTCGCTACATTGAAGACCTGTTGGTGACCCTCTGTTGTTGTTTTTTATTTGGTCGGGTTGTTGTCTCTTTGACACATTCCCCATTTCCATTCTCAATTTTATCATAAAATGTGACACTCGTATTAAATCTATGTGAAGGCAAAAAAAACAATCATGAAAATATAAGTATTCTTTAAGGTAGAGAAAACATGGAATCTCTCACCCTTTCATTAGAAACGATATAAGTTTCAACATTTTTTTCGATACTGATATATAATGAAAAACCTTTATTACTATCAAAGTTTGGTTGTAAGTTGTCTCGTTGGTTATCAAACCGCATCTTCTATTTTTATGAAGATATCGAGCGTATAATTTGGTCCCAAAGTGAAGTCAGATTAAATATGAATTCAAATATAAAGTCAAAGAGCTTTTTAAACAAAATGGTGAAAATTTTTAACTACTACTGTTAGGATATCTATATTCATCAGGGCAACACACCTGACTTATTAATGGTACAAATCTATATGTGGCAATGGTTTTTAGTTTTCCTGTTTAATGTCTTTTTAACGTATTTCGACTAAAGGTATAACTGATCATGAATGTCATTCTACTGAAATTGAACCGGCATATTTAGATGACTAGCTGTCAAACTCATGTTCACCGATTTGACTCAAATTCTTATATCTGATTTATACAATGTAAAACATTTATCCAAATTGTAAAAAGTCTAAAATAAACAATATACTGGGCATGAACTCAATAATATGTAGCTGCTTCGTTTCGTGTGTATTTAAGTCTAGATGCTATCTAAGTTACTGTCGAGTTGATCCCCGAAGACTTTCGATTGCAATATAAGCGATATAAACATAAATATTGATATAAATAGATAGTAAACTGGTGCCTTTTGATTTTTCTTTGTCTGTTTAATTTCATATTAGAGATTAAAAATATAGGTTGATCATCGTTTTTACTTCCGAAAGAACGATTTTTTTTGGATCGAATCAGTCTATCAAATGATTTACCTTAGTTTAACTTTCAATGTTGGTTGACATTCTTTTCCTACAAATAATTGTACACGCACAATGCATGCGGTGTCAATCTCTAGCTAAGGTTTTAACTTTAAGTTCACATAAATACGGGGGTCGAGTTATTCACTTGCAAGTAAATAATTCATCATCAATGCTGCTTAACTGTTTTGACAAAATAATCCGTACTGGCTGCTTAAAGCGAAATATTATTTTATAATTTCCCTTTCGTAAATGAAAAAACCCAACATGTTTTATATTTTGTATACATCTCGTAGCCAGCTTATAGTGCCCCTGTACATGATATTCAAAACCTTGAATTAAGTCGGATCTTTACTCCCTATGGTCATAATATGAATTTCATGCCAATACAGATGATGTCGAAGATTCCCTTATAAACAAACATTATTCTATGTTAACTTTCTTCATATTGTTCCTTTGCACATATAGCTAACAAATAGTTCCCTTCAGAATCACCATGAAAAACGATGTCATTACAACAAATTCACCTCTGAAAAATGATCAGTTGCACCAAATGTCTTTATAATGCCCTTTCATATTACATATTAAATAGAAGATATTCTTTGATTGAGATCACATTTATGTTATTTGTCATTCTAAGATAACAATGAACAAGCGTTATATAATATTTTTTTTGTAATTTTTTTACGGTACAAAAGGTGAAAGTGGGGCTGATGTGAGTAAGAGTCCCACAGATACGAGACAAGGAAAACTTCAATCAACAGAGCGTTCTGGAAGGAACACATCGGAGGTGAATATTTCGCCAAAGAAACGAAAGAAAGGTAGATAAATATAAAATGATATAATAATAAATTACATTACTGGATCTTTAGGGTTACAGTTGGTAACAAGCTGTCTTTGACTATGGTGATTAGTTTCCTAATTAATATCTTTTTAACGTATTGTCGGGAAAACAAAGAGCTTCAACGTTTCAGGGGAAAGTGCTTGACAATCTACTTTTCCATTCCAGTAGAAGGCTGTTTTTTTAGTACCAATATAAATTGGTCAATTGTGCCCTCAATAAATGAGAAAACTTCTAAAGTAAAGTGTACATAGTCTATTGTTATTGTATTGTTATGCCTGTCGCAATTCATTCGTACGTACTTTTTTTCCCAATTGTGGTATTACAGAATACGAGTACCATCCATTTTTTTTGTATTTGGAATGAACATCCTAATGGGGCACTAGTTGCGCATATTTAAACCTCCGTTTCAAAGTGTTTTTATTGCTTAATCGTTACTTTTTAAATGCTGGCAATGGCTGTTGGCTTCACTTTCAATAAGTCACGATTTTGATAATTAAATAACATTTGTTATTTCAATAATAACCTTAAACACGTTTATTTTCGATTTTCTTGAAATTAAGAGACGAATGAAGGATGTCAACCATGTGGTAGCAAAATCAAATTGTATACGAGTAAAGATAAAGATCAACCAGAAAAGCTTTTCAAAATGGACCATTTAGATGGGAGTACTTTGTCAAAGAAAGCAAAGAAAGGTAAAAATAATTAAAGAAAATAATGTGATACACAAATTACATCATTGTTTCTCAAGTGGAACGCATGGTCCTAAATAGTTTTTTTTTAAGTTTTGTCTTCAACGTCTTTTTTTTTTTACAGATCTCACACAGCGTTACCGATAATAAGACAACGCACCAAAATCAAGCAGAAATTTAAAAAAAATCCTTTTAATGCTGGCAATGGCTGTTGGCTTCACTTTCAATAAGTCACGATTTTGATCATTTAATAACATTTCTTATTTCAATAATTACCATAAAACACGTTTAATTATCTACTTTCTTGAAATTAAGGGACGAATGGTGGATTTCAAGCAGCTGCTAGTAAAATCAAATCGGATACAAGTAAAGATGAAGATCAACCAGAAAAACTTTTCGGAAGGGACCTTTTGGATTGGAGTACTTTGTCAAAGAAACCAAAGAAAGGTAAAAAGATGAAGAAAATAATATAAACAAATATACGTTATTGTTTCTCCAAGGGAAACGCATGGTACAAAATGGTTTTAAGTTTATTTCTGGAATGCCTATTTATACAGATCTGCAACGGCATTACCGATAATAATAATATTCAACGCACCAAAATCAAGCAGAAATTAAAAAAAACAAAACAACAACAATGCTTATGTTTGAACAAACGTTTCTTCTGTTGAACTTGTGGAATTCAACGAAGATAACAAAATGTAGGATATAAATCAATGTGAAAACAATCACACCACAGTTACAACAACAACAAAAAATAAAACAAACCTTTAATCCAATTAGTAAAATTTTGATGGCGATCACATTTTCCACCGTGAATTGGATATCCGACATCCTTCCCAGATTCCTTATATTATTACAAAATATTGTAATTTATCTACTTGACACTTTTGAATTTTGCATATATACTAACATGTGGAGAAGTGAAATAGTTATAGTAGTCGGCGACACTTATTTTTGTCAGTTACGATTAAAACAGAAATAAAATAATATGAAATAATGAAATGACAGAAGATTTAGAATTTTGTATGAAGATTCCAAGACAAGTGATATGTTGTGGTCATTTCCAAATCAAAAATCAAAAATCAAATTATGTATAACTCTATGTGTTTTCCTCGGTTTTAGTTTGTAATCTGGATATGTTTCTCTCAATACATTTAGAACCTTCATCGCCGGTATAATACTGTTGCCTTTACATGTATTTATCAGTAAAAATAAAAATATAGGTCACAATGCTGTGTTTATATGTCACCTATCGTCGAGTAAATGTAACGTGTCAAAATTTCACTAAAACGACAATTGCTTAACGATAATTTGTGTGCTTGTTCTAATGTATGGTAACTGTTACATTTAAATATAAAAACAAATATCTGTCATTACAATTATCCTTTAATATCATACTAAACTGTACAAATTGGCCACCATATTTATCAAATAAAAATTACTAACATGTTACAAGTTTATACTGATGCACTTATTATAAATTATTCTTTGAAAGGGACAGTTTTGTTGTATACAGAAAATAGGCCACGGTAGAATAATGATTTGTACAAGTTATTATCTTTTTCTCAATAAGAATTGGACAAGTAACTTCTTCTACAATTGTATTTGTACAAATAACTACTTGTATTACATCATACAAGAAATCACTTGATCAAAATGTTTGTACAAGTAATAACGTGTACAAAATAATAACATGTACACGTCATATATACTGAAATATAGTTTTCCTTATGTCCGCCTTTTTTTGTATGACATTGAAAATAAAGAGCATATACACTTTCTTATTGATCATCTACTAGTTAAAATCAAATGATCATAGCTATTCCAACTTAAACACCGGGAAAGAAAATTTATACTATGTTTCTTGTGACTATTTCATATTATAAAAGAAATAGAAATGATATCAAACGATTTTCAAATTCAGAAATAAAATGACCATATTGTATTTAGTTTTAACGTTTAACAATATACATTTTTCTCCTCTTCTATAAGATACATGTGTTTAGAACAATCTCTTTTCCTGTGCTACTTAGTATGACTATACATATATTCGTTTAAATACTAGTCGTACAAACTTTCTTTAGAATGTGTCACTCGTTTAAAGGCAAAATTAAACGATCGTGAAAATATATGTGTTCTTTTTTAAGGAAGGGAACATATTCTTCAAAAATCTTCTACCAGAAGGAAAATAAAAAAATTACCTGTAGTTCAAAAGCAATATCTTGTTCGCAAATGTAAAGGAAAAGACAAATCACGATTAAAAGAATCGAAAAGAGTTTGTCATAATGGTATGTATTATTGTTATTAATCTAATACAATACAAAGATTCTGGACTGTACACTCTTGTGTACATCAAGTAATCAAATAAATTAACTGACCTGCCACCAGTTTGTTACTTACACGAACAACACGATGGGTGTCGCAAATGAAACAGGGTTTGCCCCGGTTGTTGATGGGGTTTGTGTTGCTGAGAATATTTCTTTTTATTGATTTTTGTTTTTTGGGCTTTTGTCAGTTTGTATTTGATTTATACAAGTTTGAATATCAGAATCTCTCTCCCTAGTATGGAAAAGATTATACATTTTAACTATTTTGTCTATATTGTTATATGCTGAAAAGTCTCTAAGACCGTCAAACTTTGGTAGCTAGTTGTGTGTTGGAAATCATACCGCATCTCCTTATTTTTAGGAAGATAGCAAGCTTATAATTGGGTTCCAACACGAGCGTTTTGTTTTTAGAATTCTATTAAATGTTAATTGAATGAAGGCAGATTAAGTATAAATTTTAGTATGAAGTCGAGGAGCTTTTAAAACAAAATTGTGAAGAATTTGACAAGCTGCTACTGTTAGGATATCTATACATCGGGCAACACACATACAAATACTTCCTACATTTCAACTTGTTATAGACAATTTTTTTAACAAACAATAAATGTTAGTTTCTGTGTCATTCTGGTCTCTTGTGGAGAGTTGTCTTAATTTTTTATACAAATAAACATATCAGATCTATTGTTATTTATTTGAATACAATAGAACTCTTATTTAAAATACTAAGCCATAATTCATAACGCTATACGCGCATTTCGTGTACATGGTCCTCTGATCGAACCATTTGATAGGACAAATGTTGACCCCTTCAATCAAAGCATCAAGATTTATTTTTTGTTGAGATAAGCATTATTCGTTGTAATGTATCGATTAAAAAGTGTGTATTGGGAGGAACAGGTCCAACTTTGATTCAACTTTCCTTAAGTTGTTTATGTATTTTTACAACTAAAATCTATCAAAATGGCTTATCCTATTATAGAAAGATAATTTTTGTAAGCAAGGCTGATATGGAAATTGTAACAGTTTAGCTGAATATTTTAAACTTCAACACTGATGAACACGACCTATGATGAGTTAGAGTTCAACAATTAATAGTTATCTTCAGGAAAAGTATTGTATTATCAAAATTAAATATAAAAATCTGCAAAGCGCATTTTGTCTTATTTATCAGTTTAAAAACGATATTGAAAAATCAAGTTCCTATCAATGCAAAAACTGAATTGTCAAGGAAATTCTTTGGACTAGTAATGTGAAAATAGTTGTAAAAAGTTCGAGACTGCATTTTAGTTATGCAAGTGCGTGACTGCTTTTTATATCCTGTGGTATTATTCGTTTATTAAATACGTTCGTTGTTCTGTAGTTTGCATTTTCTGTCTACTATCATATTATTTGTCTGTGTGCTTCTCTGTTATGAATGTTCTTGCGATTGTTTGTTCTGTATTTCTATAACGTAGTGTCGTCATTACAGCGATATTTTTTTAACATTATCATTAAGCGGGAAGTTTGACTAGCCATTAAACTAGGTCCAATCCACATTTTTTTTTAAATGTCCTGTACCAAGTCAGTTGTTATTTATTTGTTTGTGTCTATGTTTGTTGGCGTTAGTTTTTGTTGCATTTAAAGTTCCTGTTGTTCCATTGTTTTCCTCTTATAGTTGATGTGTTTTAACCCGTATTTGTTTTCTTTCAATCGATTTATGACCTTTGAACACTAACTACTGTTACCTTAATTTATCAGTAAAAATTTAAGTATTATGCTCATATTAGATCAATAGGTCAATAGTTCAAAATGCACATCGTCGAGTAAATGTAACAACGAAAAATTAACAACGATATTTTTTGTGCTCGTTCTATTGCATGGTTACTGTTACATTGAAATTTAAAAACATCTATCTATCATTTCAAATATTGAAATATAGTTTTCTTTGTGTCATCTATTTTTGCAAAACATTTCGTACGTATAACATTGAAAATAAAACACTTTCATGTTGATTATTTATTAGTCAAATGAATTCCAATTTAAACACTAGGAAATAAAAATTATACTATGTTTTTTGTGTTAAGACTCTGTTGCATTTTATAAAAGAAATAAGAATGATACTACAAGATTTTCAAACTCAGAACTAAAATAGTATATTATATTTAATTTTAACGTCAATAACTACCATAAACACGTTTAATTATCTACTTTCTTGAAATTAAGGGACGAATGTCGGATGTCAAGCAGGTGGTAGTAAAACCAAATCGGATACGAGTAAAGATGAAGATCAACCAGAAAAACTTTTCGGAAGGGACCTTTTGGATGGGAGTACTTTGTCAAAGAAACCACAGAAAGGTAAAAAGATGAAGAAAATAATATCAACAAATATACATTATTGTTTCTCCAAGGGGAACGCATGGTACAAAATGGTTTTAAGTTTATTTCTGGAATGCCTATTTATACAGATCTGCAACGGCATTACCGATAATAATAATATTCAACGCACCAAGATCAAGCAGAAATTAAAAAAAAAAACAATGCTAATGTTTGAACAAACGTTTCTTCTGTTGAGCTTGTGGAATTCAACGAAGATAACAAAATGTAGGATATAAATCAATGTGAAAACAATCACACCACAGTTACAACCAAAAAACAAGTTTTACGTGTCTATAATAAATTGTATTTATCATAAATAAAACAAACCTTTAATCCAATTTGTTAAATTTTGATAGCGATCACATTTTCCACCGTGAATTGGAGATCTGATATCCTTCCCAGATTCCTTATATTATTACAAAATATTGTAATTTATCTACTTGACACTTTTGAAATTTGCATATATACTAACATGTAGATTAGTGAAATAGTTATAGAAGTCGGCGAAACTTATCTTTGTCAGTTACGATTATAACGGAAATAAAATAATATGAAATAATGAAATGACAGATGATTTATAATTTTGTATGAAGATTCCAAGACAAGTGATATGTTGTGGTCATTTCCAAATCAAAAACCAAATTATGTTTAACTCCTATAGTTGATGTGTTTTCCTCGGTTTGAGTTTGTAATCTGGAATTTCTCTCAATCCATTTAGTACCTTCATCGCCGGTATAATACTGTTGCCTTTATTTATCAGTAAAAAAATAAATATAGGTCACAATGCTGTGTTTATATTTCACCTCTTGTCGAGTAAATGTAACGTGTCAAAATTTCACTAAAACGACAATTGCTTAACGATAATTTGTGTGCTTGTTCTAATGTATGGTAACTGTTACATTTAAATATAAAAACAAATATCTGTCATTACAATTATCCTTTAATATCCTACTAAACTGTACAAATTGGCCACCATATTTATCAAATAAAAATTACTAACATGTTACAAGTTTATACTGATGCACTTATTATTAATTATTCTTTAAAAGAAAAGTGTTGCTGTATACAGAAAATAGGCCACGGTGGAATAATGATTTGTACAAGTTATTATCTTTTTCTCAATAAGAATTGGACAAGTAATTACTTAACCATTGTATTTGTACAAATAACTACTTGTTTAAGATCATACAAGTAATTTCTTGAACAAAATGTTTGTACAAGTAATAACGTGTACAAAATATTAACATGTACACGTCATATATACTGAAATATAGTTTTCCTTATGTCCGCCTTTTTTTGCGAAACATTTCGCACGTATGACATTAAAAATAAAGAGCACATACACTTTCTTATTGATCATCTACTAGTTAAAATTAAATGATCATAGCTATTCCAACTTAAAAACCGGGAAAAAAAATTATACTATGTTTCTTGTGACTATTTCATATTATAAAAGAAATAGAAATGATATCAAACGATTTTCAAATTCAGAAATAAAATGACCATATTGTATTTAGTTTTAACGTTTAACAATATACATTTTTCTCCTCTTCTATAAGATACATGTGTTTAGAACAATCTCTTTTCTTGTGCTACTTAGTATGACTATACATATATTCGTTTAAATACTAGTCGTACAAACTTTCTTTAGAATGTGTCACTCGTTTAAAGGCAAAATTAAACGATAGTGAAAATATATGTTTTCTTGTTTAAGGTAGAGAAAATATTCTTCAAAAATCTTCTACCAGAAGGAAAATTAAGAAATTGCCTGTACTTCAAAGGCAATATCTTGTTCGCAAATGTAAAGGAAAAGACAAATCACAATTACAAGAATCGAAAAGATCTAGTCATAATGGTATGTATTATTGTTATCAATCTTATACAATACAAAGATTCTGAACTTTACACTCTTGTGTACATCAAGTAATCAAATAAATTAAAAGTCTGACCAACCACCATTTTGTTACTTACATGAACAACACGATGGGTGTCGCAAATGAAACAGGTTGTTGATGGGGTTTGTGTTGCTGAGAATATTTCTTTTTATTGATGTTTTTCTTTTTGGCGTTTGTCAGTTTGTATTTAATTTACAAGTTGAATATGAAAATATCTCTCCCTATTATGGAAAGGATTATACATTTTAACTATTTTGTCGATATTGTTATATGCTGAAAAGTCTGTAAGACCATCAAACTTTGGTAGCTAGTTGTGTGTTGGAAATCATACCGCATCTCCTTATTTTTAGGAAGATAGCGAGCTTATAATTGGGTTCCAACACGAGCGTTTTGTTTTAAGAATTTGATAGGACAAATGTTGACCCCTTCAATCCAGGCATCAATATTTATTTTTTGTTGAAATAAGCATTATTCGTTGTAATGTATCGATTAAAAAGTGTGTATTGGGAGGAACAAGTTCAACTTTGATTCAACTTTCCCTTAGTTGTTTATGTATTTTGCATCTAAAATCTATCAAAATGGCTTATCCTATTACAGTAAGATAATTTTTGTAAGCAAGGCTGATATGGAAATGTGTAACAGTTTAGCTGAATATTTTAAATTTCCACACTGATGAACACGACCTATGCTGAGTTAGATTTCAACAATCAATAATTATCTTCAGGAAAAGTATTGTATTATCCAAATTAAACATAAAAATCTGCAGAGCGCATTTTTTTTATTTATCAGTTTAAAAACGATATTGAAAAATCAAGTTCCTATCAATGCAAAAACTTAATTGTCAAAGAAATTCTTTGGAAGAGTAATGTGAAAATAGTTGTAAAAAGTTCGAGACTGCATTTTAGTAATGCAAGTGCGTGACTGTTTTTTATACCCTGTGGTATTATTCGTTGATTAAATATGTTCGTTGTTCTGTAGTTTGCATTTTCTGTCTACTATCATATTATTTGTCTGTGAGCTTCTCTGTGATGAATGTTCTTGCGATTGTTTGTTCTGTATTTCTATAACGTAGTGTCGTCATTACAGCGATATTTTTTAACATTATCATTAGGCGGGAGGTTTGGCTAGCCATTAAACTAGGTTCAATCCACATTTTTTTTTAAATTTCCTGTACCAAGTCAGTTGTTATTTATTTGTTTGTGTCTTTGGCGTTAGTTTTTGTTGCATTTAAAGTTCCTGTTGTTCCATTGTTTTCCTCTTATAGTTGATGTGTTTCCCTCGCTTAAAGTTTTAACCCAGATTTGTTTTCTTTCAATTGATATATGACCTTTGAACACTTACTACTAGTACATTAATTTATCAGTAAAAATTTGAATATTAGATCAATAGGTCAATAGTTCAAAATGCATATCGTCGAGTAAATGTAACAACGAAAAATTAACAACGATATGTTTTGTGCTCGTTCTGTTGTATGGTTACTGTTACATTGAAATTTAAAAACATCTATCTATCATTTCAAATATTGAAATATAGTTTTCTTTGTGTCATCTATTTTTGCAAAACATTTCGTACGTATAACATTGAAAATAAAACACTTTCATGTTGATTATCTATTAGTTAAATGAATTCCCATTTAAACACTAGGAAATAAAAATTATACTATGTTTCTTGTGTTAAGACTCTATTGCATTTTAAAAAAGAAATTAGAATGATACCTCAAGATTTACAAACTCAGAAATAAAAATAGTATGTTGTATTTAATTTTAACGTTTAACGATATACAATTTTACTCCTCTTATATAAGTTTCATGTGTTAACAATAAAATCTATTATTGTGCTACTAAGTAGGGCTATACATATATTCGTTTGAATTATAGTGATGCATATTTTTTTTAAATGTGGCACTCGTATTTACTCTGTTTCATGGCAAAATAAAACATTTTTTAATATATATGGATACCTTTTGCTTTAGGTAAAAAAAATATTCTTCAAAAATCTTCTACCACAAGGAAAACAAAACAATTGCCTTTAGTTCAAAAACAACATTTTGTTTGCAAACGTAAGCGGAAAGTGCATTCCCGATTACAGCAATCGAAAGCAGTACGTAATTATGGTATGTATTATTGTAATTAATCAAAAACAATACAATGATTCTGAACGGGAATCTCTTTGTGTGAATCCTTTTGTATATCAAGTAATAAAACAGATTTAAAGTCAGAACTATGTCCAGTACATTGATAACATGAGCAACACGACGGGTGTCACATGTGGAACAGGATCCCCTACCGGGTTGTGTGGGATTTTGTTTTGACATTGAGTTTTTTCTTTAATTGATGTTTGTCTATCTGTCGTTTTTTTTTACCATGGCATTGTAAGTTTTTGTTTGACTTACAAATTTGAATATCAATTTGGAATCCCAATTTCTTGGGAAAGGATGCATATCTCAGTCCGCGGCATAATTAATTTTTCCAAAACATTTCCTTTTATATCAAGAATATCGCAAATAGAAAAACTGCTGTAAGTCTTTTTATTTATTTTTTTAAATACTGAAAATTGAAATAGTCATTACGAACTTTATCAAGTTTCAATTAATAAATAAAATGATAGAAATGCTGTAATTATAAGGAATATTTCTACTTACTTTGAAGAAAAATCGTAAACATGTGCGTTGTTTTAATATGTATTTTTTATGATCAATGATGTTTGGAAAATTGACGAATTCACTAGCTATCAACGTAAATAAAACTTTTCTCCAACTTCCATTCAACAATCTTCCAGTAAAATAAAGACATTTGAATATTTTAGTATTTACTATAGAAAAGAGAGGATTGTTTTTCATTTGAAAATTTTGTTTGAGAATGACATTTAAAAAAAAAAATTCTTCGTGTCCTTGTCAATTCATTACATTAATCAAAGTATTGACATATAAGAAGATGATTTTTAACAATTCTACACATTTAAATGCTATTACAGGCACCACTTCCAAATACAATGCCTTAGAAAGTAAATTACAGCTGGCAATTCAAGCACTGAATCAAGATATGTGCAAAAGCTTACTGATTAATTTGCCAGAGATAGAACTCTTGCAAGTACTTAGTTCAGCCTTCCAGAAAGCTTTAATTACAGAAAAGAATGAAATCAAAAAAGTAGTGTTCTCACAAATAGTAAAGTTTTCGCCAGATATAATTAAGAAATTTCGTGCATCAAACAACATTCCAGAAAATATCAATATTTGGATGGCAACAGAATGTACCTGCGATAAAAGAAATATAAAAACATATAAGGATTTACCATGCTTTAACACGCTACCAGTAATAGTTGTTGAAATGAACGAAAGCAGAGCTAAATTTTACAAAACGGGCAAATTCTTTGGCTTTCCAATTAGAATTATAAATCTAACTACAGAAAAATCTGAAGATAATGAAGCGAAAACAGTTTTCAAAAAGGCAGTAGGAAAATCA
The DNA here is from genome assembly GCF_963676685.1 of Mytilus edulis. Taxonomy (NCBI): domain Eukaryota; kingdom Metazoa; phylum Mollusca; class Bivalvia; order Mytilida; family Mytilidae; genus Mytilus; species Mytilus edulis. Next base: position 39,620,101 of record NC_092353.1, on the reverse strand, counting down.
AATGGGTGTATAGCAAATCACAAAATACATGCTAGTATAGGCAAACATTTCTTTCAACGGCACAGTAATCTGACAATGATCTGTCCATCAAAGTGGAAATCTACTGGATTTAATCAGAAACGAAAGCATGAAGTAGAAAAGATCGACTGCGTTAACTTATTTTGTAAAATAAAAGGTATCGTTCCGATAGGGGAGCATCATTTCCCACAGAAGATTCAAGGTTTCCAGACAGATGTGTTGAACGGAAGATCTTACCTAACAGCTACATTAAAAATAGGAGATAACATGCAATCGGTTACTGGAACTGGAACGCTAGGTGGATTTGTTAAATATTATGGTACAGATACTTTTCTCACTTGCGCTCATGTAATTTTTGGGAAAGACAATTTGCTCGATCTTCAGAAAGATAATATTCATTTTGTGTGTCGAAAGATGACAAATGAAGGATCAGAGCCGGTCGAATGCACCTTGATACGACATGCATTGAATTGCGATACTGTAACTGCGACAGAAATAGACAAACTCGAAATTGAAGAGCCAATCGAATCTCAAAGTACAAATGCACCAGAAACAAGTGTTGATGCTGCGCTGTTACTAATTCAAACTCCCTCAGACACTTCAAACACGATGGTTAATCTGAAACTAGTATTGAAAGATAATGTCTCGTCAACAAAAAGAAATCTAAAAAGAATGGGTTGTTATATTATTGTTTATTTTATTATTTTTTTTATTATGATGTCGTCTCGATATTTCATAATAATGTTCCAATACTGAAATGTATTACATACAAGTGAATACGCTGCAGAATAAGTCATATCACGAATTACAAAAATAACTGCTAAGTACATCAAACAGTCCAGATAACTGTCCACTGTACTTATCATATTGTAATTTTCTTATATAAAATTACCCAAAAGTCAAACACACATAACATAATAAATTAATTCGATATCACCAGGTGCCTTACTTTATTAAGTATATTCCAATCTTCATGACAACTAATGTTAACCAATCTTGGCAGTAAAAATGTAAAGAATATTCTATTTCCGAATATGGTTCCGCTTGTACAAAACACATGGCCATTTACAGATATATTGTCCCTCAGAAACTACAGGATGAAATGAGTTAAGTAGTGACAAACACTTTACAAAACAACTAAAAGAGCATAGTCTAGGACGTTAAGATGACGGCATTGATGGCACATTATTCTTGTTAATTACCTTTGCCTCTTCGCAAATGTTAACACTTTGATTATTTAAAACACAATTTATAGAAGGATGAATGTAGATCTTCTCGAAAATAAAAATCATCCAATGTTAAATGACAAAAATTTAAAAAACAATGTATAACAATATGTATCTTAAAAACCGGTTACGCTGAACATACATGATCAACAACAGAGCTACAAGTATAACATTTAAACTTAATTATAAATAACCTCATTGCAAGAATGTAAAGAATCTACTTACATTGTATATGATCTTAACCTTTTCTTTACTTCCAGGAATAAAATCAATTTATTTGAATGAAAACAAGCTGCCCAATCCTGCTGTAATACAAAGTAAAGCTGTTGCTCTATCGGCTATTACCGGAGAACAAAGGAAAGACATTAAAGTAAAACAGGTAAAAGAGCTTTTTATACGCTATTCAACTCATGCAAGATTGTCGAACAATATAACGGTGTATAACCAACTAACCATTGAGAATATGGACTTTCAATCTGGCGATTCTGGCACATGCATATATGCGATATGCCCCCGGAAAGAGGATTCAGGGTGTATAGGCATGCTTATTGGAAAATCAACTTCCGGTCAATTCGTTGTGACGCCAATTGATGAAATACTCAAAGCTTTAGGAGTGCATTAAGTGCAACAATTGTTTGGACAGAAATTAATTATGTTCTAGTTTTTACCAAAAAGAGGAACAGGTGACTTACAGATAAAACGGAGATTATGGTGTGGTGTTGTTTTTTTTTAATAAAAATGTCCATGATATTCTGAGAACATTAAAGTTGATAGCAAATCTTCTCTAAAAATTCCATGTATTTTCTATTGGTTTCTGCTTTTTATATTATTTTATAATTAACTTCATTTAGGTAAGTTCTATTTGGATTTCTAAGATTTGAGTGATATTTTACCTTTGCAGAAAAGGTGTAAAACCTTCTTTTCTTAAATCATTTCTAAAACAGAAACTTTAAAATTTTCGAGAATATCTTATTTTGCGTTCGTTCCCTTCTAGTCCACTTCGCGAATTTCAAATTTACTTGATAAAATCAAATAGAAAGATCAATGTTTTATATATTCGCGACGATTTTTATTCGCATTTTCTGTTAGTGAAAGTCGCATTTTTTTTAATGTTTTTTTAGTATTTAATTTGAATCTTTAACAACATTCCGATATTTGCAAAGGTAGTGAAACAAGTGCAAGAGAAATTGGTCTCAAGTTTTAAAATCTGCATATCGACATTTTGTACTTCTTCTTCTATGAAAGAAAAACCGATTATTTATCTGAAGTTTCAAACTATTAGTGTTCTAGAGAGAACTGATGATGCTTACATCGCTTAAAAGTAATAGACAAAACAAATCCCTGCTTACAATAAAAGGGCAGTAGATGGCTTGAAATAATGTCAACAGTTTACCATTCATCTAATCTTTCAACCCAAAAAAAAAGGAAAATGACTTTTTCTAAAAAAAAAAAAGATCCATTATAAATGTGTTGTATCATCTTCTTAAATAATGCCTGATGGTCTTGAATATATAAATTCTAGGTCCTGATATTGTAAGGACGTGTTATCGTGTTTTTTTTTTTTATTGTTTTTGCAGATTTGTGAACTTTCTGTTTAATCCTTTTTTGACATATACTTTTGTATAAATACATCCCACAATTGTTTTATTGTGCCATGGACTTTTTTGTAATTTTGTTTTTTACTTCTGCTTATGTTCTTAGTCTTTAAAGTGTTTATATGCCATTTTTTGTTCTTTGTTGACAAAAGTTATTTGTTTTTATAGTAATTTAGATTATGATACAATGATGACTTGCTGTATCCCAATTTTATTTATTTTTACATTTTAAAACATCTGTTTGATTTGCTCACAAATTGATGTCAATATAATGGATTTTTATCCGACTGTCATACAAGTGAGAGGTGTAGCTAGCTTTAAAAAGGGTTTTAAACACCATTTGAACATGTCTTAACCAAGTTATGTATAAAACAGTTGTTTTTAATAAGTTTGATGTGTTTAACCTTTAGATTTTTCCATTTGGTAATGGGATTTTGGTTTTTAATTAACATGGATTTCAGTATTTTTTTTATTTAATTTTTATTGTAAAACTTAATGAATAGATGATACTAATATATACTTAAGGATTATAAATTAATTATTTGAACTAACAATTTTTCTAAGGACACTTCAATTATGAAATTAGTTAGCACCAGTCAGGAACGAATCACCAGCACAGAACGTTTTTTCGCAGGACAACCTTACCACCGTGATTTTCGTCTAATCTAAAACAGCTGGGATGTAAAATAGTTATCCCATTCGGGCTTGGTGTGTCAGTGTAAGATCACCCTCTGGCCTCCGGCCATCGGGATGATCTTAGGTAGCAATACACAGTTAGAAGTTTAGTTTCGCATTATGGCCCCTGTGAATTTTTTAATATGAAAGTTTTTGTACAATAAAATTGATTTTTAGATAATTGAAGAATAATATAGCCTTCTTCGTGGGTTTATATGAACATTTTGATTGTTTTTAACATGTTTTATAGGCCATTTATATGATTGACAGTCCGTATTTTCCTATCCGTACCGTTGATAGGTCCATAAATTATTGTAGTGTTTATCAACAAAGATTTTGCGCTCGATCTTTTCAATTCAATTTTATGGAAAAACGAGCAGAAAAGCATATGATTTTTTTTTTGGACCACTTGATAGATATAAACCTATGGATTCAGGAAAGGTATCACTGTAATTGATTGAAATTTTCCTTTAGACCAAATTTTGGAGACTTTTGTGACATGTTCACCCCCCTTTTTTGCTATATTTTGTATCTAAGAAATGCAGATTGTTGCCATGGTTACAACCAAGAGGGATTATATTTCACCCTTATGACCATTAGAAATGAAATCTATGGAAGATTCTCTTTCTATAAGTATATACATGCATAACACACATATAAAGCCTTCTTTGTTAGACAGGAGGGGAAAGAGGATATATAAAAATTATGAGTGTCAATTTTAAGTTTTTTTTCCTAACTGTGTATTGCTACCTTACACTGACACACCGCGTCCTTATGGGATAACTATTAAAGACAATTTAGAATATAGCAAAGTGCTCTCGACCAATGAAATAAAAGAATGGATGTAAATCATGTTTTTAGTAAGGGATTATCCTATTATCTGGGTCTATTTACAGTTCAAAACAAAGAGTTTTTATAAATGAGTTATAACTGCACCGAAGCACATTTATCAGATTGAAAGGATTTATCTCAGTGATTGAACCTGACTAAAAGTTGTATTGTAAATCAAACAAAACAAGAGGCTCTTACAACGACAGCAAACCGGATTTATTAACATTTATTTGTGTCCTGCCAATATCACAAGAACCATAACTGATGAACGGTGAAAGTGAAAATCGTCAAAATCAAATTTGACATTCATTTTGTCATCAGTATCAACAGATTAAAATTTGAAAAGCTTAGGTTGAATGGTTCATGAGTAAATGCAACAACATGAATGGAAACGCCATTTTTTTATCTTTCAAGAACCATAACTGATGAACGGTAAAAGTCAAAATCGACATTATTGAACTTGACCTCCATTTTGTCATCAGTAACAACATATTAAAATTTGAAAAGCTTTGGTTGAACAGTTCATGAGTAAATGCACGGACACGACTGGAAAGGCCTTTTTTTCAATCTTTCAAGAACCATAACTCCTGAACGGCAAAAGTCAAAATCGTCATTATTGAACTTGACCTCCATTTTGTCATCAGTAACAACATATTAAAATTTGGGAAGCTTTGGTTGAACAGTTCATGCGTTAATAAACGGACACGGCTGGAAATGCCATTTTTCAATCTTTCAAGAACCATAACTCCTGAACGGTAAAAGTCAAAATCGTCATTATTGAACTTGACCTTTATTTTGTTGTCAGTAACAACATATTAAAATTTTAAAACTTTGGTTGAACGGTTCATGACAACATTTGGTTGCCGCCCGCCCGATCGACCGCCTGACCGACCGCCCGACTGCCCGCCTTACATCCCCAAATCAATAACCGACATTTTTGTCACACAAATCCGGTTAAAAATCGAAATAAGTTGAATAAAATTGAGAAAGGAAATGGGGAATGTGTCAAAGAGACAACATTAAAGCAATGCCAGAAAAACTAAAACAGTCTTAAAAAATACAAAATCACCTAAATATTTAGCTTTCCTTTACTCTGATTACTGAATGGTTGGGAAGAATATTCCAATATTCCGAAAAAAAGAAGAAAAAAAGGAATTTAAATATATTTAAGATGTTAAAAGTCATTTTATTAGTACATTTCTTTCACTTAATAAAATAGTATTTGATTTAAAAATCTGCACTGTGAAATGAAACTAGTTGTAGCTCAAATGTTTAAAAAAAAAATTAAACTGTAAATAGAAAAGGATAATTCCTCACTAAAATATTACATGATTTATATTTATACTCACAATCAGGAATCAACTGCAATTCCCACATTTCTTTGTACTCTTTTGTCACCTAATGTCTATAACGCATTTTTTAATACTACACAAATTAAAAAAAAACAGTTCTTACATCACTAAAACTAACTTATAAATGAAATGCTAAGAATGAAGTCATGCATCAATAATAAACATTTAATTTACATTGATCATGCTGACAATGAAACTAATTATTGAATAAAACCAATCAAGGTATCATTCAGGCCTTGAGCACTTTACAATATTCTAAGTTTGTAAGAAAATGATAATCCCTTTCTTCATGATAGGTACTCGCTAACGCTCGTACTTAACCATGACGAAAGGAATTATCATTTTCTTCCATATTCTAAGTCCCATTGTGTTACATAACCATAAGTTCATGTCATACCTTTAGTATGTTTAGGTGATTGAGAGTTTAAATTTATTTATTGACGCGATAAATATATACTTTGTCTTGGAAACAATTGCGTCCCTGGATGCCGCACCGTCCGAGGGATGTATATCCTGTCAAGGTCGTTAAACACTTCCTTCATCATGCCGCACTGATTTTATGTGCGCATCCAGAATAAAGTATTTGAAATTAAAAAAAGTTTTACTTATTGGTAAGTGTATATTTATTTTAATATGATTTTTATTTTATTTTAATATGATTTTTATTTTATTTTAATATGATTTTTATTCTATTTTTATATGATTTTTATTCTATTTTGATATGATATTATTATTACTTATTTTTAATACACATGTTTTAAATGAAGAAATGTTTTCTTAACTTATTTTACAGTCTTATCGCTATGTTAACAAATGCTATACGTTGTGCATTATTTTATCAGGAAACAAAAGGCATAGTGTGTCGAAAGACAACGCTCTTATCCAAATGTGTTTCTGGCATTATATGCCCATAACTATGGTAAGAAATATTGTCCGATTCTTAGAGCTTACTTCGACTAAAAACACATTATTAAAAACACATCTCAAGAAGGTTTTTTAATCATTGATGCCTTGTAAACTGATAAAAGCTTAAAATAGATTTAGGAAACATTATGTAAATAGTATGTATGTGCAAGCGTTTCCATTGTTTAATTTTGTTCTAAGTTATTATAAAATGCAAGTTTAAAATACCTTTATTATATCATTTCTGTGCGTCATACTTTAACCAAAAAACTATAATAAAGGGACTAGTTAACAATGGTTAATGCATGTGGAAATAGGGAGCAGTTATTTACATTATTTTGTGACTAGTATAATAGTCTCAGAGCAAATGCAATATTAAATTAACATTACATTGTTAAAGCTTTAGCCATGTTTTAAATAAAAATTACAGGTTTTATTAAAGAAATAATAAATATCCCTTTTATATGAAGGAAGCTTCTTTTACTTGTTTAATGAACTGGTTCCCTGTTTAAATAGTTATACTGTTTTATCCTAAATAGACAAAGAGCTATGAACATTTTAATATTAAATGTAATATCAAACTATTCATTTTTAGAGTACGTCAATTAAGACTTTGATTTGGAGAACTAAATGTTTATTAGAATGTTTATTAGTGTGTTTACTTTAAAGGATATTTAGTAACAGTAATGAGTCAGTATTGGTCACAAATGTCATCACACCAAAATAAATGTATGTGTTCAAGATTTAAGTGTTTTATTTTACTATTATTGACTTTTAATGTATGTCATTAATTGTTTGAATTTATAACTGTTCATAAGACTGATTGTATGCACGCATCCAGAATAAAGTATTTGAACTTATAAAAGTTTTACTTATACATTTCAGCCAGAAACCAAAGACCTAGAGTCGTTTCTGTTGTTCGGTTTAACAACAAGTAAACGAAAGAACTACAAGTACCCCCGTACTGTAAAAAACAGTTTATACATTATTTTTTTTTGGTTCACACTTTATATTGGGCTTTATCTCTGATCTTATTCCAGTGTGCACAATTCTTATTCTACGTATTTCACCTTTATCAAAATAAGGAAATCTGTTTGGTCGTCCCATTTTGGTGTAGCCAATAAGTAGGGATAATTAATAAATATGACAATGTCTTTAATTAATAATGAAGTTTCTTTTAGATTCTGTTGTACCCTCGAGATTGTACCTTTTTTGCTGTAGTTTATTTTTTATTTGGCATTCGAAGATTTCACTTAGATTCTGTTGTGCCCTCGAGGTTGGACCTATTTAATTCATTTTTTTATTTGGCATTTTGCTTCATAAAAATTTCAGTATTGTTTATGATACACACAGATAAGATAAGTTAATTTTTGTTCCGAATTAGATCCCCAAGGGACATATCACAGTGCACAGTATGATACAAATACGAAGGGGTGCAGGGGCAGATCAAGTCATTTTAAAAGGGGTTCCCAACCAAGGAGATAGTGAGGTGTGTGGGAGGGGGGTCCAACCGTATGTCCCAATCAAATGCAGTAATCGTCCAAAAAAGGGTCTATCCAACTCCCGAAATCCCCTCCTCCAATATGGACACGATTCTGGAATCGAAACCTGGGAATTAGTGGTAGGTAGGTTGGAGGGAATTGAGAGTCAGGCGAGAACCAGGTAATGAGGATAGTGATGAATGGATAATTCATGCGTCCCCAAAAAAAATGGAAGGGGGATCTGTTAATCGTAAGCGAAGATATGTTTTTATTGTGATATTTTTTTATGCCCTCACCGTAAAAGAGGGGACACTTAGTTATACCCTTGTCCATCTTTACGTCCTTCAATTCCATAATTGGGTTTCCGTTCTCTTACTTCTCAATCAAATGTTAAGAAACTTAAACACAATGCATATTAATACAAAACAAAGATCAAGAAAGTACTTGGGCAGCGTCATTTTTACTGTTCTACCCATTACAAATAGAAAAATTCCTTAAATGTTTGCGTCTTTTCTCTAACTTTAGCCTGCCTCATTCAAATGCTATGCTTAAGCTTATAACTACAAAAAAATTAATGGTGTTTGAATTTTGTTGGCTTCACTTTTACTGTTCTAGAATTGTGCCCCTTTCGAAATGGAAAAATTACAGAATTTTACGTTTTTGTTCTCTAACTTAAATTTTCCTCATGCAAATGTTATGAAACTAATACACAATGTTTATTACAACAAACTTAGATTAAGCAACCTTTGGGGGTGGTGTCACGTTTACCGTTCTTCAGTTGGGTATCTTTATAATCTTATATCCAAACGGGGGAATTATCTGTGTCCCATGGACATATTCCCTACTTATCTTAATATTTGTTGCTTGTTTACCCATCTTTGAATGTCGTAACATTTGTGCATAGAGGACATATTTGAGCTCAAAGTTTTCATCAAGTTGACAAGTTTTTTTGGGAGGGAAAGAATCAGACACAATTTGATGAAGTAAATAATTGGACCATTTTGGGTAGACCCATACAAATACTACATGCTTGCAGGTTCTCAGATACCATCTACCGTATTAAAATCACATCATGCAGAAATTCACCTTATGTGATCCTCTTCTTATTTGAGTTTTTTGCTGCTATCCAAAATCAAAATTGTGTATATATTTTATAGGAATCTTTTGGCATATTTGCAATTTTTTCCTCCTATCTCTCCAGGGTTGGATCACACTCAGCTAGCTGTGTTCCATTAACGGAAAATGTATTAAAAAGAAGCTATTCCAAAGTTAAAATGTTGAAAGGAAAAACCCCGATGGAGCGTTGCACATGCACAAAATATAATTTGTATATACACGAAGCACACAAAGCATGTTGCCCAATATGTAGATTAGATATTAAAAGCAATGTCTTACTAAATAAAATCTATGAACAGTTGAATATTTGGCACTGATTTAAATTAGTGTTTCCTCCATGACTGTCTTGGACATTAAAACTAAATATTAAATAAAAGACACTGCTATTTTAGTGTTTGGTACAGGTTCGCTCTCACTGTGTACCACAATTCAACATAGAACCCTATGGGAGAAAACCAGAGACCTCTTTATGTCAGAAAACACTATCAAAAATCCAAACATACTATCCACACTGATCTGTGTCCACACTTGTCAATTAAACAATTTAATTAGTAGATAGTACACGAATGCTTCACTTAATTTTCCGTGGTACAATGCAAGAAGGTCAACTTAAAAAAAGAAAGCAATTGTTAGCCTTTACTCAGGCTAGGGAAGAGTAAGATGAAACACGCCAACCTTTCATACTAAAAACTTGCAGCAACCTAGATTGTTTTAGGAGGCTGATGACATATAAAAAGACGATAACGAACTAACTCTTCACAAGAGACCAAATGACACCGAAATTTACAACTAGAAATCACCGTACGGTATTCAACAATTAGTAAAACTCATACCGAATAGTCAGCTATAAAAGGACCCGAAATGACACATGTAAAACTACTCAAACAGCCTGATTTATGTTTAAAAATATAAACGAAAAGCATTTCATGTGTTTAATATTTCTATTCTTTTTTAAGTTATTTATAAAATAACTGATATTTGTGTATCCTTAAAAAAAAACATTTAAAGCGATGAATTAATGGGTGCTAACTGTGTTGAACCTTTATATTTCATTGTACGTATGCAAAGTAACAAATGTATGATACTCATATATAATTTCAGTTCACTTTTATATAAATAAAATCTTAATGATTCCTTAATAATTTAATTTTGGATGTAACGCGTCTTCTGATTGGCTGACGTTATTTTGTTATCAGCCCATAGACATAATTTAGTCTTTGTTTTCTATCTTACTGAAAACATAATAACTACAAAAATTGAATACATATAACAAACTTCACTTCGTTCGAAACTCAAAGCAAACAACCAATGATGCAACTATAGATTTTAAACACCAACAACAAAAGCCACAACTGCATGGCTACATGTATATCTTAATTGATGCGTTGCAAAGTGTATTCATTTTGTTTCATTCCAACGAAAACCTTATTTGTGACTTGCCTGATGTATATTTTGCTGTCACAAAGCAACGTTTGTACGATTGTCTAAAACAAGAACTTGATGCTCAGTTGCATATTTCTCCAAAATGTTCTAATTATAAATATATGTTGGAAAATTTTTGTCTGCAATTTTATTTATGCAAACCAATTCCAAATGTTTACAAAAAAATTATAACAAAAATAAGATTAAGTAGCCACAACTTCGCTATAGAAAATGGAAGATTTTATGGTATAACAAGAAATAATAGAACATGCACTTTTTGAAAAATGATAATAGAGGATGAGTTTCATTTCATCCTCAAATGTCCACGTTTTCAAGGTTTGAGAACAATTTATATTAAGCCATTTTATTGGAAAAAACCGTCGATGTACAAATTTATTAAACTGATGAGTACTGACAATGTAAAAGAGTTGTGTAATTTAGGTAAATTTATATTTAGATCTTTTAAGCTTAGATCTGAAATATTAAAATAATGTTTGTTTATTACTACAACACCTTCTGCTGTCACATAGTCTGTGTTTATGTATGTATTATATGTATTATTGATGTTGATATAATTGTATACCTATATACAAATATAGCCTTTGTATGAGGTCGATACAAGGATATATTGACCTGAAAGAAGTATATTGACTGAGGACGAAGTCCGAGGTCGATATACTTCTTTGGGTCGATATATTCTGTATTGACCTCATACAAAGGCTATATTTGTTATATTATTAATTTCCGACCATATTTGTATCAAAATCGTCATTTAGGTTTGTTGGAATTTTATAGATATTACATTGTTTCCTTGACAATAACAACATATTAGTTGTTATTTCATTTTTTTTTATTTTTTTTTTTTACATCTTATGTATTTGAAGATTTTTTTCGTCAAATAATCGATCACAGATATCATGTGTTTCAAAATGTTAAACAATATCCTGAAATTCATTACATGACGTCACAAAGTATATCGGTTTTTAGATATTCTAAAAATAACCGTGCGATATGCTTTTTGCCGGTCAATATGCATTTTGCTATCCGCCGTTTTCTCTCTACCTTCGAAAATATAGTTTAACATGTGACTATCCCTAAACGAATCAAATTTGTTAAAATATACGAATTAATAATATTAGTTTATATAGACTTGGTAATAAAGATATATAATTACAGTATTGAGGGACGTACATATAGATACAGTAAATCCTTTCAGTGTAATTATATGCATTTTCAGTTTTATTTGGCAAATGATACATTACTGTATTAATATAAGTGTTACCACCTTTACTTGTCAAAATGTACATAGTCTGTTTAGAATGAAATTCAAAACAGTGTAGCTGTGGCCATTGATTGACACATTAAAATCATCCATTGACTGGGACAATTTACGTGAACGTTTGTCTGTAACGACCACTGTTCACGACGTACCTACGATAGACATTTAAACTGTGGGGTCACCAAAGGTTTCTTAACGCCTTTAATTATAAAATAATTCGAAAAATTAATCAGGAATAACATTTGTGTTTTGATTTATATAATTGATATAAATCAAAATATCGTGTTATTTCTGATTAATTTTTCAAATTACTTTATTTAGGTGTTGAGAACCTTTGGTGACCCCATAGTTTAAGTGTCTTTAAAAAGTACATAGTGAGCATTGGTCGTTACATACAAACGTTCATCTAAATTGTCCCAGTCAATGGATGATTTTAATGTGTCAATCAATGGCCACAGCTACACTGTTTTGAATTTCATTCTAAAGCTTTTATGTGGTTGACGGCTTCTCCTGTTGGGCAGGTTCCAATGAAAAATGTCCATCTTTTTAAAATAGCAGTTACTTAAATTACCAACTTCTTGCTTAATAGCACTAAATTGCAATAACATGTAACGCAAAAAATGCTGCATTACCCATTAAATGCAATTACTTGTTTTGCAAATTTATTTAGTTTTTCGATTCTAAAAATCAAATTAATATTTATTTTTTGACACTATAAGGTTCAGGAGGAATTTGTATTTATTTTTTGTCATCAATTGGACCAGATATTTTTCCCAATGAAATTGGGGATCAGAATATTTGTTTTAAAGAATGCATAACATAACCCCCACCCCACCCCCACCCGGAAATTAAATGGTCGTTCCCTTAATACGATTCGTTGCAATTACAAATTCGCTTAACTGCTCTGAATATCATGATTTCGTATAAATGTGCCTGGTTGGACTATCTATTAATACCTACATCTGACGCATTAATTTTTACAAATGAAAAAAAAACCTCTGCGCTTCGCCCTATATAACATCATTCATACAACTATAAATCGTCTGCAACTACAAACGGAAGCAAGTATTATTTATACTTACACTTCACTTGATCATGTGACACGTGATGTTTAAATAGACCTGTATTTAACTATATATAGTTATTTTATCATACAACAAGGTCATTTAAATATGATCAGTTCAAAATGATGATTGTACGAAGATCTTCAATTTTTGCTTTACTTTTCACCTGCGTGGAATGCTGTATACGGTCAGGTAAGTTCAAATCGAACCCGAGTTTTTAAGCAAACATCTCTTTTATGACTAACTGATAAACGAGCACAAAACAGCTCCCTCAAAACGCACAAATGCGGATATGGAAAAATAAACAAACATACGAGTTTTACTTGATACGGTCCACTCTCAGTAACATTGTTTAAATCGCTTATTGTTTTGCAAAAATCTATAAGTGTCCCTTTATGATCCATTTTATCCAGTGTGTGTAGTTTATTGAATATCGATACATACATGTATTGAATCGCTCACCTGTGTTTCTTAGGAGAAGATTTTTAAATCTAAATGTTAGCAAACTTGATGAACAAATTGTGAAAAATTGTCTTTAAAGGGCAACAACTCCTTAAGTGGTCAATTGACAATTTTGGTGATTGAACTTTTTTGTAAATCTTACTTTGCTGAACATTATTGCTGTTTACAGTTTATATCTATCTATAAAGATATTCAAAATAATAACAAAAAACTGCAAAATGTCGTTAAAACTACAATTTCAGTGGCAGCAACCCAACAATGGGTTGTTCGATTCGTCTGAAAATTCCAGGGCTGATAGATCTTGACCACTTAAATCATTTTACCTCGTGTCAGATTTGCTCTTATAGCTTTAGTTTTTGAGATATAAGCAAAAAACTGCATTTGACCACTATGTTCTATTTGTAGCCATGGCGGCCATATGTGTCGATGGATCAAAAGTTCGGATACAATTCACAAACTAGATACCATAAGGAACACTTAGCTTAAGTTTGAAGCTATTTGGTCCAGTAGTTTCAGAGAAGAAGACTTTTGAAATAGTTTAAGTCGACGACGACGGACGCCAAGTGATCGCATATGCTCACATGTGGCCCTTCGGGTCCAGGTGAGCTAAAAAGAAGATGTCGCATGATTGTCAATGAGACATCTCTCCACAATTACTATTTAGTTCAGGGGTTAATTTCATTTGATAATAAACCAGCTGCTTAAATGTGAAAACGTTAGTTAGAAAGTTCACTTACTTTATTACTATTTTATTCATAAATAAGTCTAAATTAACGTTTTCGACCTAAATGTAAAAGATGTATACGAGCAAGAGCTTTACCCCTAAACATAATTTTCACAAATCAACGTCTTTGTAAAAAACATTGTAGAGCAAAATATCTTTTCCAGATTAAGTTTTTGCACATATAAAATAAAATGATAAATTACAAATTCTTAAATTGAGACTATATGGCCGTTGATGCTACTTTGTACTAAATTTTAGAAGTTTTGAACCGTGATGCCAATTTGTAGGATACAATTCTGAAACATCTATAATATTAGAATAACGAAGTCCACTTGCGTTTGGCAATTGCCTACCCATTTGCCATCCTAGCCTTAACATGTCTTACTACCAGAAAGTTAGCCATTCCCCTTAAAAACAAGTACACTGCAATAAAATATACAAACATACACTTTCCTGATTTGCTACTTCTCAAAATTAAAAATAAAATAGCAAAATATAAAAACAATTATATATTAAATAAGGAATAGTATTTGTAGTAAGAAAATCAGGACGGCTTATAAAAGAAAGATTTTGAAAGCCGAGAAATTGAATTATCATATTTACTTTAATGAAGTAGCTGTCAGATAACTGCGAGTACTCTCAGATCTGTTCCTAGTGTCTTTTTGATGTACAAGTACCCGGCCACGTCGACTTGTATGTTTGTCCATCTGATGAGTTAAGCCTTTTTCAACTAATTTTTATAGTTCGCGCTTATGTTGTACTGTTATACAACTGTCCCAGGTTAGGGGGAGGGTTGGGATCCCGCTAACATGTTTAACCCCGCCACATTATGTATGTATGTGCCTGTTCCAAGTCATAAGCCTGTTATTCAGTGGTTGTCGTGTGTTTATGTGTTACATATTTGTTTTTCGTTCATTATTTGTACATACATAAGGCCGTTAGATTTCTCGTTTGAATTGTTTTACATTGTCATTTCGGGGCCTTTTATATCCGACTATGCGGTATGAACTTCTTTCATTGTTGAAGGCCGTACGGTGACCTATAGTTGTTAATTTCTGTGTCATTGTGGTCTCTTGTGGACAGTTGTCTTATTTTTCAATCATACCACATCTTTTTTTTATATGTATCATGTGACAATACGAATACTAAAAAAACAGGTTAAATATAAGGCGAGTAGGTCCTTTAATTCACGAACAAACTAATATTCGACAGACCAGTGTATAATCTTTACTTTGTTATTTACTCTCCAATAGATTGCTGACAAAAACGTATGTCTGAAAAATTCAAAATGCGTTGAAGGGAGAATCTTTCAATATCATGCACACAGATGCATGTTTTTTCAATTGTACTTTTGAAGCTGTGACTTCAGTGAAAGTTATTCCTTGATGTAATAGCAGGGTTTCATTACAATTTTTTGTTTACCATAATCCGTAACCAATTTCATGTAGTTGATATACTTTCTCATTATAAGATTTTTTTGTTTAAATTCAAATTACCTTTTCTTTTTTTTTTTTCTTTTTTTACCTCATTTAGATGAAAGTACTTGTGCGCAAACTATAAGTTTCATTATAATATTTTAAGCACCATCTGTGGGCAATTTCACCTTTGCGTCGTATTATGGAGATCACATGGTTCTGCAACGAGGACCAAAACAAGCGATTATATGGGGATATGGTCCATCACCGGGAAGTGACGTCACTGTATCTCTCAGTGGAGAAACACCAATTAGCGTTAAGGTAGATAAAGGGAACACTTGGAAAGTAAAGCTTGCAGCCGTTACAGACACAAAACCACATACAATAACAGCGATGTCCTCATCAGGAACGATCATGTTAAGTGACGTCTTATTTGGTGATGTATGGATTTGTTCTGGTCAAAGCAACATGGTGTTTATCATGAGACATGTACGTATAGTCGTAAAACTGATATATGTTTTAAAAGAGGGACGAAAGATACCAGAGGGACAGTCAAACTCATAAATCGAAAATAAACTTACAACGCCATGGCTTAAAATAAAAAAGACAAACAGACAAACAATAGTACATATATGACACAGCATGACGAAAAGTGCATACTTTTGTGGACGCACTCAGTATCGCTTTTTTTATTTTTAGAATTTATGCGATAATCTCATATCTATTTTATGCCCCATTTATGGGCATTATGTTTTCTGGTCTGTGCGTCCGTTCGTCTGTCCGTTCGTTTTTCTTTCGTCTGTCCCGCTTAAACAAATGTATCAACTTTACTAAATACTATTTCTAGGCATATC
Source organism: Mytilus edulis (assembly GCF_963676685.1). Lineage (NCBI taxonomy): Eukaryota > Metazoa > Mollusca > Bivalvia > Mytilida > Mytilidae > Mytilus > Mytilus edulis. The sequence continues at coordinate 39,603,684 of NC_092353.1, read as the reverse complement.
AATAAATACTAAAATACTATATATAGCCGATAGCCCAGCAATACTAGTTTGTTTAATGTCGATAGCTATATCTTGTAATTTCTGTTTCTTACTTCCTACTTTCAATATGTGAGGTACGTTCTGATTGTCTGTATAAATTTTGACGGTTTTGTCACTAAATGTATTATCAAAAGTTTGTACAAACCTATTGACGCATTCTAATTCGCGCCATGTGGAACTTTCGTTCCTTTCTCGTAATGTCCAGTTACCGGACATTTCCTTGCAAAAAAGTTTTGCATTCAAATCTGAGGTTAAATAACCACCAAAGCCTACATCTGAGGCGTCACAAAACATTTCTATATCAACAATATCAAGCTGATCGACTTTACAAATGTCGACTCCAGCATCATTGAGGTTTTGCAATGAAATAGACCAAAAATGTATTTCATTAATTGCCTTTTTGCAAATTTTGACTGGTGCATCCCAACTTGCTCTACCCATGATACAATCATAAAGGTATCTAGTGTTCAATCTAACTAAGTCACCAATGACTATCTGCATAGATATCAACTGACCTACAATGCTAGCTAAAAATCTAGATCCAAAAAATTCTACCCCTTCGTTTGTTTCTTCTATTAAAAGTCTAATCTTTTTCTCAGTTTTCATAATTCTATCTTCATTAACAAATATTTTACCTATATTTGTATCCCAAGTATACCCTAGCCATTTTAATCTCTGGCTTGGTAACCAAAAACACTTCTCATGTGCTATCAAAAATCCTAAATTTTCTAGTTTAAATTTAACTATTAGACTGCTCTCAATGCATCTTTCAAAATTGCTATCTCCACCCAACCCATCGTCTAGAAACATTATTATCCTTTTGCCTTCTGATCGCAAATGCTTAACTACTTCTCTAAGTACTTTTGTAAATATGTACCCTGCAGTTGATATACCGAAAGGAAGAACATTGAAAACGAAATATCTCGTATTCCCATCAAAATTCCAAGCAAAACCTAAGAAAGTTCTGTGTATATCTGAGATTTCCAAATGATGATAAGCAGATCGAATATCGAAACTAAATAAATAATCTCCTTTTTGAAAGAGATCTCTTGCTATCTTAGTATCCTCGTACTTGTACCTAAATTTAAACAGATGTGGATTCAAATGCCTACAATCTAGTACTAATCTTGGTTTATTTTTATTAAATGCTACTGTTAGTGGATTTACTACAGTTGGTTTAGAATAAACCTCAGAAATGCACCTTTTTTGAAGAAGTTTGTAAATCTCTTCAACAACAAATTCTGCATTGTTTAAAGATGATCTATTATTTTTCAAATGTTTAACCTCTGGTTCCGTTTTTAACGGTAACTTATACCCGTTTTCAATAACATCAATAATACGTGTACTAGTAGTAATAGCTTTCCATTCATGTAATTTTGACCTCAATTTACCTACAGGTGAGACAGGTATATCAACTTCTAGTAAAAAGTGACCACCAATAACACTTGGTTTCGATTGAGTAATTTCTATCGTATGTTTATCTTCTGCTTTGTTTACATTTGAACTGAATGAATTTTCAGCTTGACCAATATAACATTCTTTCATATTATTATACAAATTAGTACATTCAAAATTTTTAAATATACTTATCTTATCTTTCTTTTCAGGACAATCATTCGCCCAATGGCCCTTGTTGCCACAATTAAAACATCTCCCTGTTCTCCAAGTAGGGGTTGGATCTCTCTCTTTGGTGGAATAGGGCACTTTTCTGACCGTCTTCGTTGACTTTTTTAGCTTGTCTGACTTGCTCCTACGTTCAGCTCTATTTTGCGCTCTTATCATCTTCTTTTCATCTTCGGAGTCGTCGGCAATTGGATTAGTTGTGTACTCCTTCACGACTCTCCAACCCAATTCGGATGAATCAGCGAGTTTAATGAGTTTCTGTCTGTCTCTAACAATTGCCATACCTTCAACAATCTTGTCTCTAGCTTGATGAATGGAGTCTACGGATAAATCTGGTCCGTCTAACTGTGCTTTTGCTTCCGTTAACTTCGTCAGGACTTTAACCTCATGCTTGTACTGGTTTTCGTTCCCCTTCCGTTGGAAAGTATAGTTCTCCGACAAAGTTTCCTCAATCTTGGACATCTGGGATTGACTGATATCTCGCTGAGACTGCTGGATATTTCCCTGGAATGTGGATAGTCTGTTATCTATCAAAGCTGTGATTTGGTTAAGGGTATCTTGTTGTGAAGCAGATACTGCATTTTGTACTTCTTGGACAATTACTTGCTTTACGGAATTATCTAAACCGGGGTCCGTCATATTTCACTGTTGTCCAGTCTGATGCTTGGCTAGAAGTGACCAACAAGGGAAAATATTCCCGCTAAATATCAGTATCACGTGATACATGTATGTATATACGTGTACATAAGAAGTACCCGTATCAATAGTATTCACTAGTACCGTTATTACAATAATTTCCCACTATACTATCGAACCGTTGGAAATTATAATTATCCTGCACTTATTCATTCATAGAACAAAGTTACTTTAGTATATAATATTTAAGCTTGAATGACACTTCGTATTTCATAATAGCAGTTACTATTACTTTTGTGTGATGTCAAGCCCTTTTCACTTATACCACGTCTCCTTACTTTGCATAGAAGCGCCGAACTGGAACATATACTTGTAAAATTACTTTCAAAAGAATAAGTGATATACCTTTTTTTCGAAACACAAGTAAATGTTGAAATAACTTAAACCTTTAAATGAGAGGCGACAGATACCAAAGGGACATTCAACTTCATAAGTCGAAAATAAACTGACAACATCACCGCAAAAAAAAAGAGAAGACTAACAGACAGACAGACAGACAATAGTACATAAACCCAACATAGAAAATTAAAGCCTGAGCAACACGAACCCTAACTAAACTAGGGATGATCTAAGTTGCGCCGGAAGGATAACAGAACCTGCTTCACATGTGGCATCTGTTGTGTTGCTCATGTTATTACAAACCCGATAATTAGTCCACCTTTCGGAAAAGGGAACGTTTTTAAAACTAATTATTTTTTTTGTAATTTGATATCTTGTACTCTTTAGTATATAAATATTGCTCTAGAATACATGTCATAATAATTATGATGAATAATTTAAGTTAAACAAAAAACGTGATCATTTGAATGATTTTTTAATAAACTTTTAGTTATTTAATGCCACTGAAGAGATTGCGGATGCTGTTAATTATCCGGACATTAGAATTTTTACAGTTGGCATGGAATTTTCTTCGGTACCATTGTCTGATCTAAAAAGTGTGATGGAATCTTGGTCTTTACCAAACAAAGGTAGTGTACATGTATATTAGTTGCAATACTAACCATGCAATTTTGTAACGACTGCGGTAGACGAATCACTAAACTAATACTATACTACTAATATTTCGAAAAAAACAATGTCTGTTCTGAAATTCAAAACTTTATGCCGAGGACACAAACATCATATTCCTTGTTTAGTTTATCAGAATTTCAACAAAGTGGATGTTCATCTTCGTATAAATGTTAACGTTTTGATATCAATTGAGCTTTGCAACTAATTAATATATCATCTTAAACATTATATCTTAAGGTTCAGGGCAGATATCATAAAACCGCTTAAGTTAATATATCCAATCACAATACTAAATTATTGTAGGACATGTAGAAAAATCAGTCTTTTCGGAACAAATCTGAACTTAAGTAGCTTCATGCATACGGACCAATGTTACTATTTTGGCAAAGTGTTTTTGAATGAATATGCCTATTCAAATAAAACTTGTATCTTTATATTTTTTTAAGAAACGGTTGGAGGCGATGGATTTTTTTCAGCTGTATGCTTTTTATACGGGAAACGACTTTACAACAAGTTGAAATATCCAATAGGGCTAGTAACGTCAGCATGGGGAGGTACACCTATAGAAACCTGGTCCGATACAACAGTCCTCAAGAAATGTAATATTCCAACATTTGATAACGAAAATAATGAAAATAATGTATTATGGTAAGTTAAAAAATAGTTTATGAGTACCTTAGATGAAGCTTCAAGGCTACATCTATAGTTTTAAAATGCTTTTGTTTCGCTTCACCTCAGATTCGTTAACACTTTCTATTCATCTATAGATTACTAGCAATAGCACATGAATCTTTAATCCTACGATAAGTTATTGCCATTTCACAATATATCTAATTTCTGATCCAGTTTCATATCATCTATGTAGAAAAGGAACAGTACATAAAAAGAATAAATCCAGCAGTAAACGATGTCCTTTTGGTGTATTTTCTTGTCTAAAGATAAGCAGGGATGCTCATTCAAAATGTAATACTTGAAATTTTTCGTAAATAGAGAAACAAAAAAATGTATCCTAAATAGTAATTTTGAAAAGCAAAGAAATACATTTATGACTCTTCGCTAAAGACGTTTTGCGACAAGGTGAGTTTCTATCGGTCGATGTCTATTGTTGATATTAGTTAATGAAGAAGTTGATATAAGCAAAAGCCATTAATAGATAGTACGCCATTAAATACCAAAATGTATCAAGCAACATGTTCATAGACCTCACAGGATACAGAAAGGCCTCACCAGCTTTGCTTCTCAGTTAATAAAAGATACCACCTTTAAAATTTCAAAATACAACTGCCCACACTCTGAAAAGTTAATTACAAAAATATGCACTCCTTTTGGTGGAAAGATTATACACGATTTAGAGAAATAGCATCAGCTAAAAGACCTTCTTCTGGCTGATATATCACAAAATTTATATAATCTGCCCCTTTTTTACACAACCTCTAATTAATTGAACACGATCATATATTCTTGGAAGATGTGGTAAGAGTACCAATGAGACAACTCAACATCCAAGTCATATGTAAAAAGTAAACCATTATAGGTCAAAGTAAGGGCTTCAACACGAAGCCTTGGCTCAAACTAAGCATTAACCTATAACGGGCTCCCAAAATGACTAGTGTGAAACAATGCAAACAGGAAAGCCAACGGTATCTTTTTAAAAACGAGAACATACTAAAATCATTGATCATAAAGTTCTTAATTTAGGACCGGTGCAACCAAATGCAGCGGGTTTAAACGTTTTAATAGGGGACAACCCTCACTCTAACCTGAAACAGAAGTAAAAGAGGGACGAAAGAAACCAGAGGGACAGTCAAACTCGGAAATCGAAAATAAACTGACAACGCCATGGCTACAAATGAAAAAGACAAACAGACAAACAATAGTACACATGACACAACATAGAAAATTAAAGAATAAGCTACACGAACCCCACCAAAAATTAGGGGTGATCTCAGGTGCTCCAGAAGGGTAAGCAGATCCTGCTCCACATGTGGCACCCGTTGTGTTGCTTATGTGATAACAAATTTCATTTTTTTTCAATGTTATTCAAACTTGTGCATGTCCACTTGTATATGCCAATTCATGAAAGGAAAATTGTTCATCAAGCAAACTTACAGTCTTATGGCAATAATCCTCTTATATTTCTTACAGGGTGCCTACCGCGCCATCACTTTTATGGAACGCTATGATGTTCCCACTTACAAATATGACCATATACGGTGCATTATGGTACCAAGGTATGATGTAGCTTATATCGGTTATTCGCAAATGAAATAGCTTATATTTCAATACGTTTTGGTCTATTTGTGGTGTATTACAGTGTACTAAGTTATCTGACAGGCGTTCAGTTACTATCATTTGAATTTTCTGCTCTCATTTAAGAAAACTCAAATATACAGGTTTGAAATTATCATGTATCAGCTCCAGTAATGGCTTTATGGACTCCCATCCGTTCGATTCATGTGGTAAATTCTACTTCTTCTCCTGTTATATTGTAATTTGAACCAAACATGAATGGTTTCACACGTACTTTAAATGACAAATGAATTTTTGAAGTACTTTAGGCTTTTCTACCTCAGGAATAGATGACCTTAGCTGTATTTGGTAAAACTTTTTACGAAATTTCAGTCTTCAATGCTCTCCAACTTTGTACTTTATTTGGCCTTTTAAAACCTTTTTGTATTTGAACGTCACTGATGAGTCTTTTGTAGACGAAACGCGTGTCTGGGGTAAATACAAAATTTCAATTCTGATATATAATAATGATGAGTTTATATAATACCAATTACAATAAATAAACAAAATATCAAGATAATAATTGTCTGCAGAAAGTTTGAATTAATAATCAAGAAATATAAATTTAATATATACAAATAACAGTAGCCTTTGTGTTATCTCACAGAACACTCATACTTAACCTTAAAGACCAGGTAATATAATAACCTTTGTTGCACTGTACTTAAGGAACTGCAAATGTGTCCTACTTGGGAATATTGTGATTTCTTTTGAAGTGGAATCATTTATCAGTCCCGAAATAACTTTTTTTTAATATACTGAAGATTTTGTAGGTGAGGCAAATGCAATCCCTCCAGCTAACCCCAACACATATAACTGCACGTTTCCAGCAATGATATCTTCTTGGCGGGAAACTTTCCACGTTAATTCTGAAATGCAGACAGACGAGCAATTTCCATTTGGTTTTGTACAGGTTAGTGTTAAATACGATTCTTAATCCCGTCCCTCATTTTCCTGACCCCACAATTCTTTCAGTGACTGATCAAGACGACAGACGTTAAGCACGATATTGCGTCTCAAATGGTAACGTCAAATTTTTACGTTTTACGGCGATTACCGATTATTTGGGATAAGTTTTGTATTTCGCTTGCAGTTTTTGTTTTGCACATCAATATGGATACTTCTTATAATGTTTTGTTGTACTGAATATGCATTGAATATTTCTCAATGAAGGTAACGTAAGCAACAAAATATATCGTATTTGGGTAATGCATATCTTTATGAAATGAGAATATATATATACGGTATGATGAGTGCCAATGAGACAACTCTCTACCAGAGATCAATTGACATAAAACATATTAAAGTGCAATGTTTTCCCATTTAGATCCGAAAAGGAGGAGGATATATATTTTGCTTTAATATCAAAAGTTTTGTCGAGAATAACAAGTTAAACGGGTCTTGCTTATAAAATTCACTATACTTAATAGCGGTACAATATAAGATTATGAAATGAAACGATTGTCAGAAAAAAGGTTAATTATAATTCATCTCATATGTTTACAAGCTTTGTATGATGTGGAGAGGTGTATAGCCACGCTTTAGGCCCAATTTTATTTTCACTTTCAATTCTATACACATGAATCTTATTGCAGAGAAATAAAAAAAATCGCAGTCAGTTTACGCTTCCCAAATTTGAAAATTTGATAAAGATGATTTGTTATCCTCTTGTGATACAAAACTTTTTCACAACTTAAGAACCTCATCTAAACGAACAAACCCAGTCATCGAATTTTTTTTATGATGCTTTGTGGTCTTGTTGATAGTATTTGACTATCAAGAAAATTCTATCTGAGGAACTATATACAGATGATCCACCATAAATAGCGTACCCCGAATCGACAACGTTGAAAACGTACGAAAATCGTCCAGTGGACAAACTTGCAAGACATTTCATTTCTTTGAAAACGAAGTCGTTTTGACTACGCAAGTTATCAAAAAGTATGTAGCTGTTTTGTAAAGTTAAAGCACAATTACGGAAAAAGACTATTTAGCATGCAACTAATCTAAATTTTTAATAAATAACGTCGCAAATGACAATTTATTTGTAAAAAACGGCGAAATCCGACATTGGACATTTTGCAAGACATTTGCCAGAAGCTGTTGCATATTTATATGTAGTGTGAGTGCTCCAAAAATTCGATTTTGATATGGTCTATGTATGCACATAGGTGAGCCGAATTTACACAAACGAAATATCATATTATCTTATATTTTAAAACCTATAAATTTTGATAACTTAACATATTCCAAAATCTGACCAATATGAACACTATTTGTTTTTGCCAAAAAATAGCGTTGGTCGTAACAGAAACACATATCCAGTAATATTGTTATACTTTATATATTTTACTTTCAATTCTATACACATGAATCTTATTGCAGAGAAATAAAAAAAAATCGCAGTCAGTTTACAAAACTCTTTCTGGGTATGATCAAATTAATCATATAATCAAAAAAGTTAATTCTTCATTAGCTTTATTAAAAAGAATCAAGAAATACTTGAATCACAATGCACGAATTCTATTTTACAATGCGTATATTCTTCCACATTTGGATTACTGTTGTTCAGTATGGGGAAACTGTAACAAGTTTTTAGTTGACAGTTTACTAAAATTGCAAAAAAGGGCAGCTAGAATTATTTTAAACGAACACGATATTCGAAAACCATCTATTGAACTATTTAAGGAATCTGGAATTATTCCTGTTACTAAGAGAATATTTTACCACAAATCATTATTAATGTATAAATCAAAACACCAACTGGCACCAAAATATTTATCCAATCTTATTGTGCCTATAGTAGTAAACAATCGTACAATACTCGACTTTCATCATCGGATAATTTTATTGTCTCTAAATCAAATACAGAATTATACAAATCAAGTTTTTCTTTTAGTGGTCCAAAAGTGTGGAATTCACTGTCCAGTGAAATTAAAAAATCAAAAAGTATATCTGCATTCAAAAACTCTTACAAGTCATTTTATTTTTAAAAGTGTTGAATTTATAAGTTAAGACACAATGTATACCATAGTTGTTTTGTTGTTGTTGTTATATTACTTTATATACGCCTATTGTTTACATGTGTGTAACAGTAGATTAATTATTTTTTATTCATATTGTTAACATTGTATGCATGTAGAGAGCCTTATTGAAAATTGGTTTAATCCAAATGAGCCACTCTCTTTAAATAAAGATATTATTATTATTATTATTATTATTATTATTATTATATATGAAGCATATCATTCATTCGAATTTTCGTGGATATAACACTATTTTGAAGAACACAAACACCCCTGCTAAAGTGATTATGCGTATAGTCTGTTACGTCTGACACGCATATTTTTGACGTTTTGTCAATATGTTGTCCTTATTTTAGACTAAAGGAAAATATGATAAAACAATTTGTACTTTTTTTCGGAATAGTATTTACCTGTCTAGTCTATGGATATAAGTTTTATATAACTTAACTGTTATGATTTTATAGAAAAGCTGTTTATTAGTGTGGACTGGTTGATTACACGGTATTGACGCAATAACGTGCGTAACGTCACAGTGGTTTACCGAAGTGTAATTCTCGTTAATTGATTAGGTATGGACAAATCTCAGAAACAAAAATGAACTGAGAGACCCGCATGAATTCCAAAAGCACCACGACCGCGTGCCCCTAAAGGGACTCAGTCAAACTATCGTTTCGGGGAAGAGAAAACAATCGGTTACATTACAGATCAAAATGCTTTACTAATCTTCTATTTACGTTTGTATCCCTTTTTTCAAGTTTCACTAGAATATATGAGATGTTAGAAATGTGGGTTGTTGAGTGACAAACATCCATATATTTGAAAGTGAAATAGAACATTTTTGCAAAGTGCCTTTTTTGTCCTTCAGAAGCTTCTGTATGAAATCCGCTTCCTATGAGTACAAAACAAGTTGGCCAGTAATGGTGCACAATTAGTAGCAACAATTCCACAAATCTTAACAAATACGATGACGATCAAAAAGCATTTGGTTGATTCTATCTTCAATGTAAAATTGAGAATGGAAATGGGGAATGTGTCAAAGGGACAACAACCCGACCAAATAAAAAACAACAGCAGAGGGTCACCAACAGGTCTTCAATGTAGCGAGAAATTTCCGCACCCGGAGGCGTCCATCAGCTGGCCCCTAAACAAATATATACTAGTCCAGTGATAATGAACGCCATACTAATTTCCAAATTGTACACAAGAAACTAAAATTAAAATAATACAAGACTAACAAAGGCCAGAGGCTCCTGACCTGGGACAGGCGCAAAAATGCGGCGGGGTTAAACATGTTTGTGAGATCTCAACCCTCCCCCTATACCTCTAACCAATGTAGAAAAGTAAACGCATAACAATACGCACATTAAAATTCAGTTCAAGAGAAGTCCGAGTCTGATGTCAAAAGATGTAACCAAAGAAAATAAACAAAATGACAATAATACATAAATAACAACAGACTACTAGCAGTTAACTGACATGCCAGCTCCAGACTTCAATTAAACTGACTGAAAGATTATGATTTCATCATATGAACATCAGGCACAATCCTTCCCGTTAGGGGTTTAGTATCATACCATCATAACATATATGAGAAGAACATAACCCGTGTCATGCCAACAACTGTTTTTAGAATAAATGTGTTTAGTTCCGATGCAAAGACCTTATCAGCTAGTGACTCAATATTAACGCCAAAATATGCAATCTTTAATGTGATTATTATGGTAATTAGATTCTTTAAATAGTGAAATTTTCGCGACCAAAAACAAGGACTTTGTATCTACGTTTCCAATTTTTGAAGAAAATAATCTGCCATCTGATGCATGATTTAGTCGATGTTTCGTACATGTTTGATCATAAGGAATAATAGTGTAAAGCGTAGGAAAATTAAATGCAAAAGTTTGATTTTATTTCAACTTAGTAAAAATTTGGAGAAGATCCTTAGACTTTTTGAAAACTCACATCTGATAGAAAATATTTATTGAATAAACCTTATCACTTTTTTTACATGCTATTTTTACTGTAGAAAAGAATAGTTGCAAGACCATTGTTAATTCATGTCTTTCGTGAATGATGTAGGGGTATATGAGATATTTTCTGTTCTGTTGATGATTCTAAGTTCTTAATATTAGGGACCTTTAACTGCTCAGAGTAAATCCAAACGCATTGTTTCTTATCACCACCTTATTGTTGGCTGCTTTGTTTGTTGAATTGTTTTTTTTTTAATCTTGATATGCGAATATCCGCATTACTCTTACATCAATTCAGACTTCTGCCGTTTACACCATTGTTGACAATAGGAAAAGTGATAAAAAAAACATCGTCTTTAAATACAATGACACTCTGTCGAATTCATTTTCGATGAGGACGGGGGGTTTTTCTTCAGAAAGTTTCTATCAGTGCATTTACAATTAAAACCATCGAGATTCCTTGGAGAAATGTTGTTTTCTATACTGCATTATGATGTAAATATACACTCCACCAGCAGTGGCATCGACCCATTGATTATGAATAAATTCATCATATTATTCCACGATTGAAATTTTGTATTTGCACCAGACACGGTTTCGTCTACAAAAGACTCATCAGTGACGATCGAATAATTATTTTTTTTGAAGAAAAAAAACAAATAAAGTCCGAGGTTGAAGAGTAGAGGTAAATAAATTAGACTAAAATAAAAGTTAAACAAAGCGATGTATAATTACTGCAGCCGTTTTGAATGTTGATACTACATTTTAGCATAAATGTAAGGAATTGGTGTACTGATAAATATTCAAGCATCTCAAATTATAATATTTTGTTTTACTAAATAAAGGCAACACTAGTATACCGGTATTCGAAATTTATAAATCGGTTAAGAGAAAACAAATCCGGGTTACGAACCAAAACCGAAGGAAACACATCAACTACAAGAGGAAAACAAAATAACAAAAGAGACACAAAATTGCAACTAAAGCAAATGCCAACACATATAGAAATGATTTTTTTTTATAAAAACTGCTATATTCCTGACATCGTTATTTATCAATAGTAATATGATTATTTGCACAATTGTGTAGAGTTTTCCAGATATATCATACGTACTGAGTTCAAATTAGGGGATTATTTAAAGACGAAACATATTTTTACCTTGTTTCATTGAGTTTCATTCTTATTGATACATACTCGTAATATTTCCTTTCCATACTTATATAGCTTCATATACCATAACCATATGGGAAAAGAGGGAAAACGTCGAACCACACAAAACAATATTGTATTCTTCTTTTTGCAACAGTACTATCTTTTTTAGCAATCTCCACGTGTATTTGTTTTAAATTGAATTTTCCTGAATTCCATTAATTTCGAAAACTTTTTTTTTATTTGAACAGCTTGGTCCATGGAAAAATGATTCATCAATAACAACGGGATTTCCTGACCTCAGATGGCATCAGACCGCAGACTATGGTTACGTTCCTAATGCTAAAATGAACAATGTATTTATGGCCACTGCTTTGGATCTTCCTGATTTTAGTTCACCTTATGGCGGGTAAATGGATGTACTCTAACGAGGGAATATTTTGAGATTTTATATGTGAACGTCGATTGATGAAAAAATATAGTGTTTTTCGATATTTTTAATAAAGAAACCTTCTTTTTTTCTAAAAAAAAATACTGTTCCATTTACAAGTTGAAAACTATGGAATGGCTGTCGTCGAAATTATTAGTTTAACTAAGATTTATATCTATACGAAAAAATATTAGTTTTTAAAGATAAATTAGAATATACTTTTATAATCTTTTTTTAAAAGTTTTATTTTATTTTTTAACGGCAATTATCAGACAGTGATGTACACAATTATATACTATAAACTTATGAACGACCACAGCTGCAGAACGTAAAATAAACTATGTAAGAATCTCAATCGTTGACTTTTCAACAATGATCACTATCCAATAAAAAGTAGAGAAAAAATACATAAGTCGCAGTTAAAATCAATTCAAAATGGCAAGTCCATAAACATTGACAAAATCAAACGTTGGATAGTATCAACAATGATGAAATGTTTTCTAATCTAAAAGGCATGAACAAACGTGAGTGATACTATTCAAATAATGTAAAACAAATTTGGGTAAAAAAATATATTTTATATTTGTAGTATCCATCCAAGAGACAAACAAGATGTTGCAGATCGTCTACTTTTATCGGGTCTTACAGTAGCATATGGCAGAAATGCTGGGAAGTACCAAGGACCATTTCCGACAAAATATTTTATGGACACCCAGAGTAAAACTTATTTGATAACCTATGATGATGATAGTGCTGAAATAGATGTAAGATCTGAAGACGGATTTGAGGTAATAATTTTTAATGAAATATGTAAACTGTACACAAGATAACAATTTGGTCTTTGTGTGTTACCTGAGACCTTATTGCTATAAATAAATTAAATTATATAGGTGAGAAAGAAATACAGATTTTGTGCATGGTTTATAAATGGTATTTGTGTCTCTTTTTTTTTTTTTATGTCATACTGACATTTACCTCGCATCTTTTATCATAGTGTGTATATTTTGCAGGTATGCTGCTCTGAGATTAAGACATCTGATTGCAGCACAGAGGATTCTACATGGGTAGCAGCTCCCATCACAGACCATGATAAACAGACTGTGTCGATATCTTATAAAGGATGTGCTAGTCCTTACGTGGCAGCTATAAGATATGCATGGAGAGAATCACCATGTCCTTTTAAAAAATGTGCCGTATATAGCATTGAGAACAATTTACCAGCGCCGCCATTTATTCAACATTTAGCACAACCCTCAGACACATTGTTGTATCACTCTAGAAATGTTGTTATACCAGAACTGATTAAACATTAAGAATATGACAAAAAATATTTTTGATACTTTGTATACTTATATATGAACTGTATGCCATGCTTTATTTTTTCAATAGTAAAAAAAACTTTCAATGATTTATTAAAAAACAAACTATGCCACTATGTTTAGATTATTACATGTACTTGCACAAAATAAAAATTATTCATTTTATTTCGAAACAAGATCTACAGTGGTGCAGGTATTTGATGTGCACAAATATGTCCTTTACGATAAATTTCCATCTCTTTCGTATATATATTTAATCAGTATTACATGGGAGAAGAATATAAAAAGACAAAACCTTGTGTCATTATTTTAAATCATGTGTATATTTCTATACTTCATCAAAAGGATGTATTTAGACAACACCAATTCAAAACGAATACAAATATTTAAGTACTGTTGTAAATCCTACCTGTTGATTTTCCGTTTTTTCTATTTGATTTTATGTTTCAGACAAACAGTATTTAGTCAACTTTTTCAAAATACATCAATAGTTATTGTTTTTAAAAAACAGAGCAGGACTTTTAAACGTACCAAAAGGAATTGCGTTTATTTCAGATTGTTGTGAACATAAATTCCTTATTTTTTGTTCCATGGACTGCTACTGGTATTATTGGGATTTTTTTTTATATCTTTGGGTATCTTCTTTTTTTCTTTTTTCTCTTTTTGGAAGATGCTTACCACATATTTCCATTGTCGCTAGCTATATATATATATATAGTTGTCCGCCATTTATAGACATCACAAACATAGACGTTCAAAGGCGTATCAGAATATATTTGACAAAACATACATTCTGCACAAAATGTTTTTTTGTTTTTTATGACGTCAGTATGTCAATTGTCTGTAAATCTGCCGTCAAGTGTTACGAACAAAAACATAAGTGGTCAATATTATTCATAACACCATTTAAGGTTACTCATATCTTATACACTTACTGTTTCGTGTCTGAGAAGAGTTTTCTACGGCACGAAAAAATAAGTGTATAAGATATCTCTGAAAGCAACTTGGCTATCTCCATTAGCCATCTCCAGAAGCAACAAAAATACACATGTAAACACAGAAGGAAAGAATATTTACCCTGGCCTTACCAAATTGTCTTAATCCGTGCTTCCTCATATTGAGCTATGAGAAATATTGCGTCATGACCAAATGAAAACAAAAAAGAAGTTTATGAACAACTGTCAACATAACACTACAATAAAAGCTTAATATATTCCTATTCGAAAAACAATAATAATAATTTGACTTTGAAATAAACTTAAAACATAACTTTAAATTATGCAACTACTGCACAATTGAAAGATTTGCGCTCATTTTATTATTTTAGTTGATATATCATTCAAAAGTCGGTCTTATTTCTCTTGGAAGATCAAAGTATACTTCAAGTTTTCTTCGTGCAAAGTCCATATCGGTTTTGGCTACATTATCAGTGTGTGCTGTCCAAACCGTTAAAGTGTAACATCGGAACATCCCAAGTAACCATAGAAATGAATCAAGCGACAGGAAATGTGATTGGCTGTTGTAAATCTTTCACAATATTATACATTTCCTGTACCATTTCCATTGTAGTTTAAATTGTAATTATCTCCCTTACTTTTGGTTGTCAAACCTAGCCAAAGAACAACATTTGGAAATTCCTGAATTGCCTCCATAAAACGCGTTTGCTTGAATGCGAGGATCAGTGCCATCCGGACTTTTAAGCATATCAGCGTTTGCCTTAGTCCAAATAATTAGAATCATATTCAAAACAGTGTGGCTGTGGCCATTGATTGACAACCTAAATTATCCCATTGACTGGGACAGATTAGGTGAACGTTTGTCTGTAACGACCACTGCTCACTACTAACTTATTATAGAATTTACACTGTGGGGTCACCAAAGGTTCTTAACGCCTTTAATAATAAAATAATTCGAAAAATTAATCAGGAATAACCTTTATGTTTTGATTTATATTATTGATATAAATCAAAACATCGTATTATTCCTGATTAGTTTTTTCGAATTACTTTTTTTAGGTGTTGCGAACCTTTGGTGACTCCACAGTTTCTGTATCTTTAATAAGTACATAGTGAGCAGTGGTCGTTACAGACAAACGTTCACCCAATCTGTCCCAGTCAATGGGATAGTTTAGGTCGTCAATCAATGGCCACAGCCACACTGTTTTGAATATGATTCTATGACGTCTTGCAAGGCTATATTTGCGGTTTATTCGTCACAAAATTTGCAAACACTGGACCATTTGAATTTTAGAGTTATGTTAGTAGTCAGTAATGATTTAATCGGAGTGGGCGTGACCTCTCTAAATGGTACTATGCTGTATACATAATTTCTGTCTTTATCTGCAGAGGGTGAAGGAGTATACCGCCTCGTTACCCTTGGCTAAGAGATGAGTTAACCCATATCTCATTACTTCTGTCATTAAAAAAAATAAGAATGACATGTTTAAAATGCACATTAAAAATTAATCAATATGTAACATTAAATTCAGAAACATCTGGACTACAGAATACTAGTATAATGATAACTAAATCATGACACCAATCAGTGCTTGTAGCTGAAAGCAAGCTTAAAGTATTTTATCTGAGGCTGTATTCAAGATATGAAATTTTTCAGTAAGCTTCCCAGCCTGGAAAAACATTCAAATGAAAATTTTAAACTTGTTGGCTTTGAGCACGCCATTTCTATAACAAAAAAACATATGAAAACTTTAAAATCAATGGTCATTATATATGACGGATTATACATGTAGATACTTGAAAAATCAGTGATCCTACATAATCCCTGATTATACAAATTCACTGTAATATGTATATGCATATGCTCAGAAACGGGCCCTTTAATTCGATTAAATAGATTATTCTTATTCTTATTCACATTGTATGCTTACGTAAATTATAATACATTCATCCACTCATACTAATATGAAAGCCGACACGATTTATTAACAGCAGATAGAGCATTTTGCTTCTCGGTTACTGCTAGCATTCTTTGAAACGGTATTGTTTATATTGATTTGTTTGAACTCGTGTTTATGTTGTGTCCATTACACGGATACACATGTATTATAGAGTTATGTTTTGTGTCTATTACACGGATACACATGTAATATAGAGTTAAGCGCTTTTCACGGTGCTAAACAATTAGTTTCATTTGCTATGCATCCCATTTTCAAATAATTTTTTATCAAAAATCGGTTCTGATTGATAGCCTTATGGTGTGGCTTATGTTCTATTGGCTATTTTTGTTGTTGGTTTTTGGGATCATTAATGTATGCAAGATAAAACCCTTATTTTTTACGGCGCGGGACGTTTGTGCTTTTTCATGGGACATTTGCGCTTTTTATTTCGGACACTTGCGCTTCAAATCATAGGACATTTGCGCTTTTAAAAAAAGGACATTTGCGCTTTTGCAATATTTGGTTTTTATGACTATCCTCCCTTTTTATTCGGGCTTGGTACCGGCAGGTTTGACCTTGAAGAGTTAAAAGGTAAAAACACAAAAGTACTGAACTCCGAGGAAAATTCAAAAAGGAAAATCAAAAATCAAAAGGCAAAATCAAAAGTCCAAACACATCAAACGAATGGATAACAACTGTCATATACCTGACTTGGTACAGGCATTCTCTAATGTAGAAAATGGTGGATTGAACCTGGTTTTATAGCTAGCTAAACCTCTCACTTGTATGACAGTCGTATCAAATTCCATTACATTGTCAACGATGCATGAACAAAACAAACATACTCAAAGAGTAAAAAATGTCAAAAATAGGGGTACAGCAGTCAATATTGTGTTATCATCCTAATATCACTATAAAAACAACATAAAGGCATATTGTTCTTTATGATTAAAAATAAAAAAATCGTTTCATAGCACATTGGTATATGTTTTAAAGTTTATATACAGCTAAAAGTAAACATTATAAAGACATAAAAACACGTGCAGTCATCACAGGTCAGTTTGGCTTGATAACTGAAGCCCAATAAGTGAGCAAATTTAGCTCTTGTTCTCTTTCTCAATTCTTGGGATTCTGGGGTGCCTATTAATCAATGTAACGAATCTTAATGTAATTCACCGATACTCATCAAAAAGATAAAAATATAACAGGATTAGTCGAGTAGAACTGTTTATTATAGTTGGCATGCATGGAAGGATTCTGGACCATTTTGTCGTACTAATGACAAATATAAGTAAAATTAATTAAGGTAATGATTACTTCTCATTAAAATTACAGGTAGACGACTATAGGCAAAAAGCGCAAATGACCGGATAAATTAACAAAGGTGAATCAAAATTTAAAGCGTAAATGTCCATAGTATTTGAAGCGCAAATGTCCTATCATTTTACAGATAAAAAATGCGCAAACGTCCTGTGCCCATTTTTTATTAGATTTTTATAAAAATCGGACCAGAACCTTATGGAGTTGTTGGTAGGTCTTTTATTTCAATCAGTCAGATTATAAAAAGCAGTATTTTTATCATAAAAACGAACACTTTTACACCTGGTTCTCTGTTCTTTTATTTGAATATAAAATGGGAAAACAAGTAAAGAAAAAATCAATATATATATATGTTCCGGACCGTATGAGTATTTGGACCATACGCGTATGGTCATGACCATATGCGTATATTCATATGGTCGGACCATATTAGTATATATACTGGTTTGGTTATTAACGGGCCGGACCATATGAGTATTTGGACCATATAGGTATTTTTTCAAATATCAATAAACTTTATCTAAAAAAAACAATGATGTTTACATGGAAATGTATTAATTTTATAATTCAGAGGCTATATGAAAATCAAATATTGATGTCACAGTTATTAATGGTTAGTTTTCATCGCGAATTGTATTCTTATTTACGTTAGAATGACATTTACTTCCACACGGTACCATACTTTTTTCTGCATTTGCACGTCTTGATTATGCACGATCCTTTGCAGTTACACCATTTGCATTCGAGCGAAAAGCTAGCCTTCTTATCAGCTGCATTCAGTGATACTGAGTCCATAACAGTCATTAAGAAATTATGGAAATATCTACCTATGTCGACATATTGCCATGCACTCGTAACAACAAGTCGGTAATGACTAAATGTATAAAATGTGTTTACTATAGGACTAGTGAGTTAAATTAAATGCATGAAACTGCTTTTTTATTATTATAATATAATGAAATGACCTTTGATATCGTCTTTTTAATGACGTGACAACTTCAAGGTTTATACCTTAAGCTGGGGTCACACATTCACGATTTGTACTGCCGTCCTTGACAGGACCATTCCCGATTAAAATTTGTCAAAAGTCTGATCAAGATCCTGTGATCATGAATCGTGGATGGAAATTCGATTTGTATCTTTCGCCAGGTAAAATTTGACCGAGTCTGTCACGACTGCGTCCCGATTCTACCGAATGTAATCCGACAGAGATCAGATAGTGACAAGACAGTGAACCGACGCTGACGGAAGTTATCCGTTCGAAAACTGTCGGCATAATCGGGATGATCAGGTACTGTCGGAACGTAATCCTATCACGGTCCGCTATATCGCATTGCAAACGGCTTTGTCTGGTCTCAGTCGTATTGTATTCTGTTATTGTCGGGACTTCTCCAGATCATTCCCGTTCCACAGGACACCGTCCCGAATACACAGAACATTGTTAGGAATTCGATCCGATACAGCAGAATCTGTCACGACATAGGCACGATTATAATCCGACTAGACAAAATCGGCTGAGTTTCCCCGAATGTTACGGGACGCACCTAACTGTCGGGGTACTTTGCCGAAATATTCGGACCCTTCCCGACCAGTAGGAATCTGTTACGAACTAAAACGACTGCGTTCAGACAATAATAGGACATTCCAGATAATTGAGGATACTAATCCGACTTTTTCACTTTTCGTGTCGTATCGCTGTCTGATCTCAAATGGGAGCAATAATCGGCAATGTGTGAACCCCGCATTATGAAGAGTTACGTGTTACCTGTAAACTTGTTAATTATCCCAACCATATGAGTATATACCCATATGGTCATGACCATACGCGTATGGTCCAAATACTCATATGGTCCGGAAAATATATATATATATAAATAAAATGCCATTGACAGTTTCATATCTGAATCTTGTATAAGAACAGCATAGTTTTAAAAAAAAATCCGTCCCTTAAAAAAAAAAGAAATGTAACCAGTTTTATCTATAGATTAATAAATACCCTTTCATTACCTAACCGAACCAGGTCTTCAAATATCAACTTTAGCCAACTACCCTTCAGGTTGATAACAAAAACGGCACCAGATTCAGATTTCAACTATTCAATTTCTCTTCAGGGATGCCAACATATTTGAAAATCCAAAACCGAACACAAACTTTGAAGAGCTGATCAACCCCCGCACCTCCAAAAAAAAACCAGACAGTATTTTATCATGTTATTTTTCAAATGGTTATATAAGCAAATGAAGAAGTATCAAAATACGTCAACAATTAAGATCAAAGTTGTGTTATTTACGTAATTTTGTTTTGTTTCCAGCTCCATATACAATGAAGAAATAAATTGCTAGAAACATATATACCGATACGATTGTTACTTGTTCAAATGACATACGTGTGCGATACGGTTTTACACTGTAAACAAATATTCTATAAATGAAACGCCGTCATTTGAATATTATAGATTATTCTTCTTAATGGTGTCAGTCTTCTGTAGAACCAGGTAGAATAATATCAGAAAAGCGTACTGGTTCTAAATAATTTATCATTTGAAGACCATTTGTCTCCAAAGATTTTAAAGTCTAATTGTCTAATAACTATCATTATCTGATGCAATTTTCATCACGCCACAAACATTGTTGAAAACAAATGATCTAAATCAGAATTTTTTTGTTTTTGTTTTTGTTTTTTGTATTTTGTTTTTATATTTTGTTGTTTTTAAATTTAAATGAGTATAACCCTTTCTATATAAAATGATGTGGTATGAATGCTAATGAGACAACTGTCCACAAAATACCAAAATGACACAGACATTAACAACTATAGGTCACCGTACGGCCTTCAACAATGAGCAAAGCCCATACCGCATAGTCAGCTATAAAAGGCCCCGATAAGACAATGTAAAACAATTCAAACGAGAAAACTAACGGCATTATTTATGTAAAAAAATGAACGAAAAACAAATATGTAACACATAAACAAGCGACAACCACTGAATTACAGGTTTCTGACTTGGGACAGGCACATACAAATACTGTGGTTTGTAGTTTTTGTAGTTTGTTCCTATGGGGCAATGTTACACTACTGCTGTATGTTAGATTAATTGATGAGCGTTAACAAACATGTTAACATTATAATAATGTACATGTAGGTCATTGTTGTTAACTGTATAAAACATCGATAATCTGTTTGATAAATAAAGGCAACAGTAGTATACCGCTGTTCAAAGCTCGTAAATCGATGGACAAAAAAACAAAATCGGGGTAACAAACTAAAATTGAGGGAATTTGAAAACAGTAATAGGGATGAAAAATGTGTACGAAGAGTGAACACTTTCAACTTATGCTAAAACTGAGACCATTGCAAAGATAACTGATCATGAATTGATCAGATTTTGTAATCAACGAACAGAAACTTCGTCTTGAAAAAGCTGAATAACTTCGTAATTTGTTTTTACTGATTTGGAGAATTTTATGTAAATAGTAAATCTTTGATTGTTTCTGATTTATAAAAGACCCGAGACGGTTTAGATCTTGACATAAAGTATAAACATATATTTATTATTTTAGACTGTATGTTACCCTCTTAATGTCATTTGTTATTTTTGTCATTTTGGGTTCTGTTCCATTTCCCGTTATTCACATGAATGTAATTATGAAGCATCTTAACTTGTAAATCACCTGTACTGTATTATAATTACCTGTATATGCCATAATTTAAACTGCAGACTGTCTTTAAAACTACTCTTAATTCATACATTTTCGTGATGTTTTTATTGTCGCGAAAACTGCAACGGGATAGGTTTCACAAATAAAAACTCCCATTATTGGTATGCAGCTTGTACAGAAAACGTAATTATCAATCTGACATGTTTGTCTATCATTTAACAATCGCAGAAATAAAAGCTCGCAAATTCTAAAGTAACAGTTATCTATGATGACAACTCTGAATGTATTACCACCAGGGAGATATTTAACGACCTTCCCCTTCTTGGATTGTAAAAAAACAGTACACAATAGGTTTCGTTCTTTGTCTAAACCTGCAAATTTTGAGACAGAATAAAGAGTTTTTTCAACGTAGCCATTTAAGTAGAGATAACTAGTGTATAGTCCTTGTCCGAGTTTGGCTATACTTTAGGTTTTTTTTGTTGATCCGCTCTTCAACGTTTGTATTAGGTTTTGGATTTTCAAATATGTTGGCCTTGATCTCTTCTGTTAATATTTGTCAAGAATTTAGGAACAATTAAGGGGTATGTAAGAGTTTGTCATACGGTATAGGCACTTGCCAATTGTTGTAAAACATCTAGATCCCTTTTTGCTATTGAATATGCGTTATCATCGACGATTACCAAACACGTGGTTTTATTTGTATTTTGTCTTTAAAAATAGTCAAAGATCCATTAAAAGGGTACAAGCTACGAGACATAGAAAAAATTAAAACATATTATTTTTCTGTTCCATCATTAATTAAAGTGAAAAAGTAGCCGACAGTTTGGTTCACTTTTGTCAAAATAAGCTAAGAAACATCGCTGATGAATCATTTACTTGCATGTGAATAATTAGACCTTATGTCACCTTCAATTTAACACCTTTTCTAGAGATGGGTGACGCATTTTCTAAGCATATTTGGCTGTGAAAAGAAAAAAGAATGTCAACATTGAAAGTAAAAAGTGTACACCATTTGGTTGACTGAGGCCGTGTTCACACCAAATTCCATGTACAGTAAACTTGTTTACAATTAGTTTAATGAACTGGACATTGGTTTCACATTAAATTTGTTCACATCTATACACCTTGTTTAATTTATTACCTGTACATAAGATTTGTTCACATTTGTAAACTCTATGTCATTTAAATGTTCATTTCGTAGAATCGAATGAAACATTTTCGGACAACTTTTCTAGCAGTAAAGGAACGACCATTTGACTCTAAATAGGGGGATGGAAATATTCCGAACCCCAATTGGATAAAGAAAACAATTCTGGTTCTACAGATGATAAAAAATATTCTGAATCAAGAGTTTCCCCATACAGTATAGTGTTAAATGTTGAAGTAAAAAAAATTAATTACCAGCATCGAAAAAAAAAAAAAAAGGAATAAATCGTTTGCGCGGCAAAATTCTGACTCAAATAAATAAACAAAATAACCCCACCCCCTTTTTTTGAAGTTAAGTGGTTGCTTCTTTATGAAAGCCATTTTGATGATTTGCAGTAGTTTAAAGATACTAAAGATATCTCGATTAAGCATTAGAAAACGTAGGCTGCAACAGCGTGCTTACAGACGAAGAAGAAGGATTGATATATTAGGGATCACTATATTTCTGTCTTTTCTGTTTGTTCAAATGGTATTTCTTCTCCGAGAAGTATTTGGCAAAGGGAGGGGGTAATGTTTTTTTTTTCACTTTTTAAGTGTAATTTCACGGATCCGAGATACTAGACAAACAATACATTTACCTCACACTTTTTAAGTAATTTTATGAGTGAATCGTTGTTTGAGTAAAGACCAGTGGCAAATATTTCTGTGTAAGTTAAGTCAATTCGGAAAGACTTTAATTTTCAAATGAATTATGTGTTCAGCAATGATGATGCTTTGGGTCTTGATAAGGGCTTAATAAAGCTACGTTAAGTTTTATTTCTAAACAAAACAAATAAATATATCAAGTTGAGACAAATATTTCTGTAAAGAACTTCATAAATAATTGCTATAAATATAAATCGTTTCTTCCTTAAATATGCACGGTGAAACTAATGTTTTAAATGCCTAGTTAGATTAACACTTAATCTACACAAGGCCTACATCGAGTATCGACTGCATGTAGACAAAACATGATTTACACTACATGTAAACATTGAGTTTTATCAATGGGAACGAAATTTTGTTTAGTTTACGTGTGAGTTACACTTACACAACACCGAGTTTAGGTCAATGTGAACACGGCCTGATTCGATTCACACAAACTCATTATTATGTAGGTAACAACGATGATTAACATAGTTTTTAACATAAAATATGAAATCAAACAGACCTAGAAAAATCCAATTGTACGTGTTGGCTTTCTATTCGTGTCTTTACTTATGTCTGATCGTCGGCAGTCTTTGAAGGTCATCTTGATGGTTAATAAGATGGCGTATAGACTTATTACCCCCGAAATGCTGATACATGTTATCGATTCCATGCATCGTGAATTGTTTATTTCAGAATTATTTTTAATTTGGATTTACATTTTAGTATGTTGTGCATCCATGTGGAGCAATAAAAACAAGTTTGCTCACTTACTCCATTATTTCTTTTCATAATTTTATTACAAACAGTTAAAAAAAAAAGTCATTTTTGAAAATCGTATAAAATCCTTTCTAATTTTTCAAAGTTTTTGAAAGAAAAAAGGGTGCCAACGATATAATCGGATGAAAAATCTAGACAGAATATTTCCTCGACAAATCGGAAATGGATATATTACAAAAAATAGGAACCGGACCTTACTTTTTTTCAGTTCCATTATATATTTAATACCAATTCATAGATATATTTTACGGTTGAACGTAGTGAATTAGAGGGAATTTCTCTTGTCTTTTTAATGATGTATAGGTGTCGAACCTAGTATCATCTGGTCAGTTTCACGCCGAAAAGGGTGTTTCTGGGTCATTCAGCACGACAGAGCCAAGGCGATCGATTCTAAAATTATTTGGTAAACTTTAATTTATTTCATTAGTTCCCCCTTTTTATTATTAATAAAATAAGATTGAAAGGACTGGAGAGCTGTTTTTCTTTTTTTCTGTGCAGTATATATTTGTATATATATACATATGTGTTTGTTGAGTGTTCATGTGTAACATATTTAATGAACTGAGCAGCGGGAATGTTCTTCATGTTCGATATAAGAGGGTGATGTCCATGTTTTTGAACCCCAGGCGGCGTTGTCGTGAAGCTTTGCACTTTAATTATGAATGTTTTTGTATTCTTCATACTATAACAGTATGTTATTTTCCTTTTCATGGTATTCAAAAGCATACATTATCATGGGGTGACGTACATGAGACTAGTATTTTGGAGTGAAGTTCTTTTAATACAAAATGGAGGGAAAAGGTTGTTAAAAGAGAACATTATTTTAAAAAAGCTTGTTATTTTGAAAAAGAGAAGCGAACATCTTTAAAGCTGTCTCATAGATTCCAAAAAATATGATCAATGATTATGTAATCAATATTTTAATGCCACTGCATTTCAATCCGTTTGAACTTCGGTAAAACCAATAACTGAAAATTAGATTTACATACAGTCCGTGTGCATTGATTGACTTATAAACACTGAAATTTGTGATTTATCAGACGAACATCATTACATTTTTAAGGTAAGAACAATTTCATTTCTTGCTTCTTTATTTCTTTATTTTATTGGGGGTGGGGTGGGGGTAAACTGAATTGTTGTTTTACCAGCAAAATAGATATAAGTGGATAGTAGAGATGCCACTTAACCAACTTAGAACGTCCGTAAACGTACCGGTATATAAATTTATTGTACAAAATAGTGTGTGCGGTATGTCCAGTGTCAAATAAAACAGGCTTATTCAGAACGCTCTTGATTTATGATTGGTATCATAAATATTATTACGGACCTTAAGTAACTATGACTACCATTATCTTTTTTACAAAATTGTCAAACGGAAACTTTCTTCTTCTTTGAGGATTTTCAGATAGACACAGAAAAATATGGTACTTTTAGTAAGAAATGGTTGTTATTAGTGACATTGAATTGTGACAATCACCAAAGGTAATTATAAAAATTCGATGATTTTATATGCTTACAAAAAAAAGTTAATTTTCAATATTCATATCTTTTGAAAAAAAAAATTATTACATTTTGACATATTTACTTGTAAAAATTGAATAATGAATAGTGAATAAACATATCAGTGGTCCGTAACAAGATAACAAGATAACGCGGTGATTCCATCAGCATTATGTTAATTAATTGAGATCTTGGTGCCCCTCAGCTATCAATATTTACACACAGCGAAATAATTGAAATTCGGGACCATACATCCGAAGTTTGAAATTCAATATACAATATCCAAAGTATTCGATCAGAAAATAGGTTTTACGGTATGCGATTATTAGTTCAAATTATTTATATTTTTTTTAATAGATATTATAAGTACGAAAGTCATACTGTCCCGAAATTGACACCAGATGGACACACGACAAAAGAAATGTTCAAATTTGGACCTGATATTAAAACTTTGGGCACATCGTGAGGGCATCTTTAGCCATCGTATGACCACCAGTTGAGTTTCTTATGCTCGCGGCAGTAACTTACTGAGCGATGGTAAAATCTTTGACATGCCAAACAATTGCCGAAAGACATTGCGAAGGTTCAATTTTTGTGTAGACTTCGTGTGTCCATTATGCCCTTCATGGGGGTATCTTTTCAAATCGATGACCTCTTCGTCGGTCATCGGTGCCATCTGACATTTTTCGTCTGACGAACACAATAAGAGGGAAACAGGAAGCTGCCGATTGTCATAGGAAGCAAACACGACTACGTGAAGCCCTAGAAATGCCTTCGATAGTAGCCATTGTAATATTTTTTTTTTTAAAGACATTTCTAACAATTGTTGTAATTTTATAAATTTAAATAAATCTTCTAAATTTTTATGGCTCTTGACCCAAGAAAATGTTACTCTTATGGAAAAACTGGGCTGTTATATTTGTGACTGTTTTGAATTAAGGAGATCAGGTATGAACACTGACACTAAGTCAAGTAAATAATTTGAGAATAAATACATATACATGTATAATGTAATTTTATTATTCTTTTATTCACAATATATACAATGTATGTGGTTTTTAGCTTGATTCTGACCAATGCTTATATTCCAAATATATATGTATATGCCTCTATTGTTGTTGTTACCAATTATGTAAATCAATTGTATCTGATTTTATGCCCTTTATGGGCCCTGTAATTTGGGAAATAAAAATATTCTATTCTATTCTATTCTATTCTATAGTACGGTGACATAGAGATCGGACCACGATGTCGGCGAAGTCCGCCGAGTTTCAGTAGCTTAATTTCAAGAGTGTTAATCTTTGCTGCATATCAGTCGATTTTTTTGTATTTTTGTGCTAAACTTCACTTATATAGCTGAATACATATACGGATACTTTGCATGTCTCATAAAGATATACAGTCGTGTGTCTTGTGGGTAAATTACTTCATAAAATATCTAATACCGAATATCGTTAAACAAGCTTTGCGTTGCCTTCGTGTGTGTCATCGTGGAGGCCTTCTACAGGTATCATACTTGAGTCGGCTGTTGAAAAGCTGTTTGCCAAGTTCGGGGCTATCTTCGCGCGAAATTCAAAATTCCATATTCGTATGGCTATCCGGTGTCAACGTCGGGACAGTGTGACGCCTGCATAAAGAAACAAAGCAAAGATTGAACTGAAAGATGGTGATACTTTTACATCGGTGTGTTTGTCAAGATCCGAAAAAGATTATTAGAAATATATCTAACATTTTTATTGTCTTTTTTCAAATCTTCATTTTTTTATCACATTTGTGCATTTAATCAAGTAAATTTTTATCTATTACAGAAAACTTAAAATAAAATGTGCTTGACAAAATGGTGGATGCAAATCGTCATAATGTTTGTCTTATATATGATAAATTGTGATTGCAAGTCATGTTCAATAGTCCCCCGATGTAGATGCTATTACTCTGATAAACATTTTTATTACTCGTGCCAGGGCCAAGGACTAACTGCAGTCCCCAATTTTCCATCTACGGCGACAGTTTTGTACGTGAATATATATTTCTAGAATGGAAAATTCTTTTTACGTTAAGTAATCTTGAAAAAATCAAATATGCAATCATTGATTTTATTATGCATCTTCACGCCGGTATAAAATATGAATTACGTAAAACTTACACAGTATCTGATATTTGCTATTCGTGAGAATATGAATGACAAAAAGCTGTAGATGTAAACCCAGGCACACACATGATAAATGAGACCCCTATATGGAAAAGCAGATAGATATTCATGGGTCGATTTCGAGGTTGATATACTAGTATTGTATTGTCACTTGGTTTTTTTTATAAAGACAGACTGGAAAGGGGAATTTAGATATTGTTCTCGGGAGGATTGGTTGTAGTCTCATTGGCGTATATCCATATCTATTCATAAATCCACTCCCGATACACCATTCCCATTAATCATTTAAATCATACACGATTTGAAATCATTCAAAATTACCAATAATGTAAATTTATACACATTATTTCTAAACCAAACTAAAATTAACAACGAAAAACCATTCCTCATGCATAATACGCGGTCACCCATGCACCATACACCAAGCATCGTTTTAAAATTCACGCATTATTGGGAAGCTTACACTATGAAAGAGCTACATCTTGTAATTTTTTTTTATAAATGGTAAGTGATCCGGATTGTGAAATCGACACTAACATAAAAATGTAAACAGTGTTGGCACGATAGAGATATTTTGTTGCCGAAAAGTATTAGTTAAAATTTGATAAATTGTTAGATTGTATTCTCACTAGTTATAATTATAACTGTTCCTCAGCAGCCTTGCCTTTTTTGATGCTGTTTTGGGGTTAATGATCCTGAATATTTTTGTACATTTGGATGTAGGATTCAAGCTCTAGTGACAACTATATGGGGAAACTGCAACAACTTTCTACACTGAAACCTGGCTAAACCGAATCCTGCTTAAACAGAAAACCTCTATAAATCAAACATTTTCTAAAGCATTGTCATATGAAATTGTATGCGTTGTGAACCTGTTGAAACCAAACATCGGCCAAAACCGAACAAAATCTTAAAGCCCGAAGAGGTTCGGATGAATAATCCAATAACATGAAATAATTCTTCTTCTTATTATTATTATTATTATTATTATTATTATTATTATTATTATTATTATTATTATTATTATTATTATTATTATTATTATTATTATTATTATTATTATTATTATTATTAATAATATTATTATTATTATTTTTATTATCACAACATACATACTCTTCACAAGAGACCAAATGACACCTATCGTTTTCAGTTTCTGTGTCCTTTGGTCTCTTGTGAAGAGTATGTATGTTGTAATAATATTAATAGTGATAATATTGATAGTTATAATAATAATAGTAATAAAGATAATAATGAGAAGAATTTGTTCATATTACTGGATTATTCATCCATCAATTAAATAATAATAATAATAATAATAATTTATGTGTGTTGTAATAATGATAATAATAATAATATTAATATCTTTATTTATTTATGTTATAATAATAATAATAATAATATTTTTTATTTAGAGAGAGTAACTCAATTCATAATAGTTATGTTTAAATTCTCATGCCGTGTTTGATTTTTTGATTGTATTAGGAAAAACACGAATAATATATCATTTTGATAAACTAGAGTTGATTTAAACTATTGTTGTCTTAAATTTCCACGAAACAAAGTCAATGAGACACGCTTCCTTTTTTTATCTAAAGTTATTCAATATGTAAGATTTGAAATCATAATTCTCATTCACACTTATAGACTTCTCGATGAAAATAGGATAACCACTATTACCGATGATGACTTTATAAATAACACTGATCTCTTTAAAGTGTAAGTAAACTTAATATTCATTAAAGATTTTTACTATTTTCTTCATTTTCTAAGCCCCGCTAGGGACATGCAAAGAAAAAAAAATATATTGTGCGCACAAAATAATATATTGTGCGCACAAAATAATATATTGTGCGCACAACTTAAATATATTGTGCGCACAAAATAATATATTGTGCGCACAACTTAAATATATTGTGCTCACAAAATAATATCGTGTGCTCACAAAATAATATCTTGTGCGCACAACTTAAATATATTGTGCGCTCAATTTAAATATATTGTGCGCACAACATAATATATTGTACGCACAACTTAAATATATTGTGCGCACAAAATAATATCGTGTGCGCACAAAATAATATCTTGTGCACACAACATAATATATTGTGCGCTCAATTTAAATATATTGTGCGCACAACATAATATATTGTGCGCACAATATAATATAATGTACGCACGACATAATATAATGTGCGCACAAAATAAGTAGGAACAGATAACTGCATGTTGCTCCACACGTTTGAAGAATAAAGCTCAAGCTGACATTACCATGTGTTCAAGAAGACTAATTTGAAAGAGGTTTACAAAATGGTTTATGTATGTAAGGTAAGCTTCTTTTTTTATTCAAAACAATAAAAGGTATTCTATATAGTGGTTTTCGGAAAGGGTGGGGGTACTTTCTTTTTTGAAATGGCTATCTTATCGGGGCCTCTTATAGCTGACTATATGCGGTATGGGCTTTGCTCATTGTTGAAGGCCGTAAGGTGACCTATAGTTGTTAATGTCTGTGTCACAAATTTTTTTTGGTTAAATTATCGGTAATTTCTGTATTTTATAAGTATCCTAAAAAATTATGCATTTTTTATTCAGAAATAACTCATATTTATCAAATGTTCATGAATAGAGGAAAATACGTCATTTTTTGCTGCATGTTTATTGAAATTAAAAAAAAATCTCTATTTACAGTTTTATAAAATTTGGGTCACATCATTTCCCTGCAAAATGAAACAAATCGCTGTTTTGAAAAATAGGGGTCCATGAACTCGTTTTCAAATTAAATCAATTTGAATGATAAAAATCAGTCGAAAAATGCATCTTTTCCCGATAAGTCACAGTTTGACGTCGCGAAAATAACATTTTACGTTAGCAACGTCATTACCTTAAGACCCATGCTTATATAAGCACTAACTCATCATCACTCATAATTCATAAATATACTATCTACCCTTAATTTTTTATATATGAATTGACATTCTCAATAGCATCTTTATATATGATATGAAATTCATTCCCCAAATCAATATACAGTTATCAAACGTAAATGCATTTTTATATAGGATGTCATTAAAAAGGAGGGTCGTTTTTATATAAAATCTCGCAAAATTATGACCCATATTTTTGGCACATCCCCGTATACCCAATAATAGGAAGTTGACCCCCCCCCCCGTGATAAAAACACCCATTTCTTAATACATTTATTAACCAACTGAACAAAAGTGTATGTGTTTTTCTGTAATTGCCCTATTTTTCTGTTATGGCCCTGTATTAATGCCCAGTTTGTCTGTACTAAGCAGCCCAGTTAGGGTTTTTAATAAACTGGCAGTAATTTTTGGCAATAATGTACTTATAAAAAAGAAGATGTGGTATGATTGCCAATGAGACAACTATCCACAAAAGACCAAAATGACACAAACATTAACAACTATAGGTCACCGTACGACCTTCAACAATGAGCAAAGCCCATACTGCATAGTCAGCCGCGTATAAAAGGCCCCGATAAGACAATGTAAAACAATTGAAACGAGAAAACTAACGGCCTCATTTAAGAAAAAAATGAACGAAAAACAAATATGTAACACATAAACAAACGACAACCACTGAATTACAGCAGGGGCGGATCCAGCCATTTTAAAAAGGGGGGTTCCTAACCCAGGACAAATAATATCCAAATTAATTAAAAAGGCGTCCGATTCTCACATATATGATATATTATGTAATCAACTTGCCCCTAATTTGTCATTTTATATTATAACTATAGCATGTAATAAAATTTTGCAAATTTTAAGAAAAAAAAAATTTGTCCCCAAGGGTAATTTCCCTCCTGTTACCACTGGGTTTTTTTTACCTGTGGAAACGTTTACAAGACCAAGAGTTATTTTCCCCTTATGTATTGTGAAGAGCATCATTCCCTGCATGTATTAGTACAAAGAAATAGTTGGAAAGGCGGCCAGGTTTGAAAATTCAAGCCCATCCAAGGTAAGAATTTATAGAAAAATACTTATTGGTGTTCTATCCTGTTATAGCCTTTTTTTACACTTTCTGAGAATATTTTTAAGTGTGCACCACAACATTAAGTGTGTTTTTATATCATCTTTTTAAAAGTTATATGTCACAGGAAATACACTTACATTTAATGTGATAAAAAGGACAAAAACTATCGCGTAATTCCTTTCTGTTACGTTCTGTCATGTTACCTGATCAAAAGTAACAGCATAACCATCATCAGTAACAGGAAGGATGTTCAAAACAATTTCACTGAAGAATCGAACAGTTAATCTACTATATGCCAACCATTTCATTTAATATAAGTTATCACCACCATATCAAATAAATTTCAAAATAATATACAGTATATTGAATAAAAAAATAGGTTTTTTGCTTTTGATAACAGCAGAGAACATTGTGCAATTCTAGTATAGTAGATAGTAACAGAAAGGAATTTATTTTATAATTTTTCATTACCTAGGCAGATTTTTCATCTTGCAAATACAGTTTCAAAGGATAAATGACATTGTTTGCTGTTATCTTCCAATTGTGACCAATCTAAAATGATTTATTTTTCTTAAACTTTAAAATAAAGCAGAAAAATCCTTTCTGTTACCAACTCTGTCCTGTTACCGTTGTCCTGTTACTCAAGATTCTTTCATGTTACCAACATATCTGACTATATTTAAGTATATTTCTAAACCTTTTGTATTGCAAATGCTAAAATCAATAATTGGCATTTGATAAACTATTGCAGGATATACTAGTAAACCACAAATAGTGTCTTAAACTTATTCCTTATTCCCATTAGAAACTTTTTAAAATTGATTCACTTTGGTAACAGGAAAGAACTGGATTTTTTTTGTACCATTTTTTAAATTGCCATTGTTTCCTTATTAAACAATTATTTGAATTACAGACAACAGTTCCTAGATCCACAATGTGTGTTCATCGATTTGTGCTATTAAAATACAGGGTCTAAAGAAATTTTTTTTGTTTTTTTCTTGTTGCCAAAAACTAGACTTTTTCAGATATTGTCTCATATATATATATAAGTACAGATCAATCTCTGTTTATTTCAGTATAAATAATATGGATACACAATTTTAATGTATTATATATATAGAAAGATGGGTATATTTTTAATGGAGAAATGGCACATTCACCCGGAGACATCTTACAAAAAAATATTGAAGTTACCACCGTGACGATAATCGTTCCTTTCCCCACCCATCTTTGGAACGCAATTTAATCTGATCCCAAAGGCAAAGATCGTACAACCGAACGAAGAAGGTGATTTATGTCACATCATGTGTATGTCCATAAACTAGGAGGCAGACTGAATTTGACCAATATTTGAATTATTCTCCATATTTTTGTACAAATTGGTATAATCTCAAAAACACCTTGGCCACCAAAACTTGATCTAAACTGAGCAGAAAATGTATGCATGGTCCGGCTTCACCCCTTATTACTTAAACGCTTCAATTTGACCATCATCCAAGTATGGGTATGCTTACTTAGCAAAACATTGTATATAAATAAGTAGCATATATGACACCACTTACTGTATCTGGTTAAAAAAGTAAAACAATATAAAATTGATATTGAATCATTAAATGTGGCCTTTATTAATAATTAGTCTTTTATGATTTTTAATTTTAGTTCATGTATGTTGATGTTTATAGTATGATGTCGTTTATCACTAAGGGACGACATCAAAAGTTCAATGAAGGATAAAAAACTTAATTCAAATAGTTTTTTCACTGACCCCCCTACCCCCCTATTAACTTAATTTGAGAAAAAATGATTGACCCATATGGATATGTAAAAATGAATATCGGATAACCAAATCTTGCAACAGTTCAACCCCCCACCCCCAAACTATTTGAATTAAGTTTTTAATCTTACATTGATCTTTTGATTTCGTCCCTAAATGTGTACATGTTTTTGTTTAGGGGCCAGCCAAAGCATTGCCTTGCTGTGATGATGATCTGTTGGTGGCCTTCACCTGTTTTCTGCTCTCTGTTCGCATCAGGTTGCTGTCTCTTTGACAAATTTCCTTTTTTCATTCTCAATTTTATTTTACACATGTCATAAACTAAAATTAACATTATTCAGTAAATAAACATCTATGTATATTGTCAAATTTAAAGCTATCCAGCATGTTCAGGAGTTGATGCAATAGACAGAACCTATTGTGTATCAAAAATTAGTAGCAAAACAGTATTGTAGCCCTCACAGTTTAAAAAAAACATTTTTATTGCAAAATGAATGTATTTTGATAAGAATTAATTATTGATTGTATCTTTGATAGAAATTATAAAGAAAAATGGTCTCCCTGATAGAATTTTTAAAAGAAAGAAACATTCCTGTAGACAAGGTAGAGGAAGATAAGGTAAGCATGAATTTGAATATATTACAATTTATAAGAAAAAGACTATGAATATACATCTGAATGCCATGTTTTTAAAACCACCATCCATCAATCAAATGTCATGGTCAAAGTCGTACTAACAAAGGATAGACTGAAATTAGAAATAAAATGTTTTCAAACAGCTTTTTTCTTAAAAAGGCAACATATATTATTAAAATCTGCACACATAAAAAAAATTATACTTGTGTCAAGCTGTTCTCCTCAAATCTATGTTTAACCATATTTTTAGCTCACCTGGCCCAAAGGGCCAAGTGAGCTTTTCCCATCACTTTGCGTCCGTCGTTGTCTGTCGTCGTCCGTCGTCTTTAACTTTTACAAAAATCTTCTCCTCTGAAACTACTGGGCCAATTTAAATCAAACTTGGCCACAATCATCATTAGGGTATCTAGTTAAAAAATGTGTCAGGTGACCCGGCCGACCGACAAGATGGCCACCATGGCTAAAAATAGAACATCGGGGGGAAATGCAGTTTTTAGCTTATAACTCAAAAACCAAAGCACTTTAATAGAGCAAATCTGTCAAGGGGTTAAATCGTTTGTCAAGTCAATACATATCCACTTAGTAATTTTCAGATGAATTGGAGAACTGGTTGTTGGGTTGCTGCCCCCAATTGGTAATTTTAAAGAAATTTTGCATTTTTTTGTTATTACCTTGAATACTATATAGTATAGATAGATATAAACTGTAAACAGCAACAATGCTCAGCAAAGTAAGATCTACAAATAAGTCAACATGACTAAAATGGTCAGTTGACCCCTTAAGGAGTTACTGCCCTTTATAGTCAATTTTTAACAATTTTCATTAATTTGGTAAATTTTTACAAAATATTTTCCTCTGTAACTAATGGGACAAGTTTATTATAGATAGAGAAAATAGTAAGTAGCAAGAATGTTCAGTAAAGTAAAGATCTACAAAAACATCACCATCACCAAAACACAATTTTGTCATGAATCCATCTGTGTCCTTTGTTTAATATGCACATAGACCAAGGTGAGCGACAAAGGCTCTTAAGAGCCTCTAGTTAATATTGTTGTAAATAGAAAGTGTAAATTGCAAGGTGAGCAATTTTAGGCTCTGTTGTATATTGACATACATCTGTTGTACAAACAAAATGATACAAGCTCTTATATCAACATTTGTCTCTTTGATATTTTCAGATTGATTGTCAAGTGATATTATTATTGTCTGATGATGAACTGACAAAGTACATCCCTATCTATGGGGACAGGATAGCTGTGAAAGATTTTTGTAAGAACCAGGGTGGTACAGGTTCAAAGTCCAAAAAAAAGAAGACACTATTACAAAAGATAAGAAAAAGACTCCATCCAGCATCAAAAAGAAACTTGTTTAAAACAAAAAAAGATATAGATGAAAGCTCAAGTGATAGTGATGACAATCCTTCTACTTCCAAGAATATTGGAAATGATCATGCAGCAAAAAGTGAAAGGCGTATAGAACTTGGTTGGCTGATGAAAGAAGGAGATAGGATGAAACAAGTTCGCGGGCCAACTGGAGGGGGGACAAGACATCTTATTGTTGATAAAGATACTCTAGTGAGTACCATAAAAGAAACAGCTTTAAAACTTTACTTTCCAGAAGGAATATCACCCAGGGGTCAGATTGAAAAGTTTGTGGTTGACATCATGGATTTTAAACGCCAGTCAGCTAATTTAGATTTGTCTGTAGAGAATATTTATGACCGAAGCAAAATGAGGCTGTTAAGGTTTTATTTACTAACTGTACCTAAAGAAAGGGATAACACTGAACAAGAAAAGAATTCAACAACAAGGACCAAAGAAAATGAAGACCAAGAAAGTGTGTCACAGCTGTTGAGGTTAGAAAACCATGAAAATAAAAGTTCTCATAGTTCTTATAATGAGCATACCAGTTTGAACATGTGCAGTGATGATGAAATTCAGTTTGGACCTGTATTGGCTGATATTGATGATATCTATGACTCAACAATTCCTTTGAATGATATCCACACTCAATCTGACAGTCAGCCAGAGAATAGTTATATCGCCAATGATCCTGGAATAATCACTAATAGTCTTGGAATAATCGCCGATGGTCCTGGATTAATAAATAATGAACAATTATTTCTTGATCCATTCCATTCTGTGAAAATTAGTGTTCATAGAGGAAATTTAATGATAGAAATGATGAAAATATTTTCAGATCCAACAATAATGTATGCTACAATGTACATTTTTTGATGTCAGTATGATATTGCCAACTGGAAAAGCGGAAGAAGGGGTAGGGGAAGGAATTTTTAGAGATTGCCTTACTGAATTTTGGAATGAGTTTATGGACAATTGTTGCATTGGAAATTCACAGAAAGTCCCTACAATAAGACACGATTTTCAAGAGGAGCAGTGGCTGTCCATTGGCAGAATTATATTTAAAGGATGGCAGATAGCCAATTACTTGCCCATTGGACTTTCCATAATTGTTATGGAAAATGCAATGTATGGAAAGTTTAAGTCAGATTTAATGGAAAATTTTCTTTGTTTTATCACTGAGGAAGACAAAACATTATTTTCCACTGCTTTAAAAGATTACGAGTCAGTTGATAATGATGAACTTATAGACGCTTTAGAGAACCATAGCTGCAGGTCTGCAGTCACAAAAGAAAGCATTACGCGTATTTTGCTAGAAATCGCACATAAGGAAATGGTTCAGGAGTGCAACTTTATAACTGATGCTTGGGCCAAGATATTATCTCAACTCGGACAGTCTCTTTCTTATGAGAATTTGACAGAAATATACAGTAAACTGGAACCCAGCAATCGCAAAGTTACCAAAATGCTGCATTTTTCAGATAATTTGTCTAATTTGGAACGTGAAGTTATGAACCACCTTCAGCGGTATGTTAGAGAACTTGATAAAGTATTGTTGAAAAAATTTCTTAGATTTTGCACTGGATCTGATTTAATTTTGGATGGGAAGGATACAATCACTGTTGAATTTGTAGTTCTTGATGTTTTGGGCGTCGACCAATAGCCCATACATGTGGTCGTGTTCTCAGAATACCAAGAAATTATGAAAATTTTACTATTTTCCGTAGCGAATTCAACAACATTTTAAATACTTCTGTATGGGTAATGGACATTGTATAATTGCATTGATTTACATCAAACCAGGTAAAATCAGCAGCAGGATTTTATCATTGATTGCCTTTGTATCAATATCATGTTCAATATTTCCTGGTTTTTTTCACATGACAATAAAAGAAACTAGCCTAAGAACCTACAAATTAGGCATGATAAAGCTTATGATGAATGGAAATAAGATATTGGTTTTGTTCATTTAAGTCTTTTTTTGTGAAATACACAACTTATTAGATATTAAGATTTAACATTTTTATTGAGATTTCAATTGTTTTTTATTAGTCATATAAGTAGCTGAAATGCAACTGATTTTTTAGTTCATACAGGTTTAATTTTGTTATAAAACTGTTTGTTGCTGAAGTGCAACTTCATTATTAGCTATACATAGTACCCTTAAATAAGGAAGTTGGATTAACTTGACTTTTGTATACTTTTTTTATATTTTATTTGAGAGATTTTTCACAATTTTTGATTTGTGTAGACCTTGTTCTCCTAAAATAATTTGGACGTTGACCAGCAGTCATTTCTTCGTGTGGTGAATTTAACAGCATGTTAAGTACTTGTGTATGTTTTGATAAACATTGTATGATTATTGCATTAATTAACATAATCACAAGTTGAAAAATCATTGAGTGGTCATGTTCAGTATTTTCAGTTTGTTTCATACTCAAACATACACGTTGTTGTTATTTCATGAATGTAAAATAAACAAACTAGAGCTTACAAGCAAGGTATGACAAAGAAGAGTATTTTTTTGGTGAAATACAGCTTAAGAGAAAGAAAAGATTTTACTGATTAAAGAGTTTTGCATTGTTAATTTTTAATGAATGGTTGCTGAAATGCAACTTTTGTGATTGTTAATTTCAACATATTTGAATACTTTATTAAATTTGAAATAAATAATTTCAGTAAGATATATGTATGGGTTTTTTTTAATAACTAGACAACAAACATGAAAGTGTGTTTTAGATTCATGTATATATATATATATATATCTTGTTGTCTTGTCTTGTCTTGTCTTGTCTTGTCTTGTCTTGTCTTGTGAAATAAACATATTCAATGTGTACTATTTATATGGTGACACTTTTGATTTTCTCTGGCCATTTTCTGAATGTGAATACCCTGTTTGCAGAACCCTTGATTGCACTTGTATTTATACTTTTGTTACAGAAGCTTGTGTCTCCGGTAAATGTTGCCTTTTGCTTGACGCTGTTTGGGATCTAAGGTTACAAGTTCACTGAAAATAGGCAACAGGAGCTTAACTTACCTTATCCTAAACATGAAAGGACTTCGGTTACAATAGTCAGGCCTTACTCAAATACAACAGAAATATTATAAAGCGGGAACATGGGTCGTAAGGGTAAACAAAAGTAAAAATTGAGAAAGGAAATGGGGAATGTGTCAAAGCGACAACAACCCGACCATAGAGCAGACAACAGCCGAAGCCCACCAATGAGTCTTCAATGTAGCGAGAATTCACGCACCCGTAGGTGTCATTCAGATGGCCCCTAAAAATATGTATACTAGTACAGTGATAATGGACGTCATACTAAACTCCGAATTATACACAAGAAACTAAAATTAAAAATCATACAAGACTAACAAAGGCCAGAGGCTCCTGACTTGGGACAGGCGCAAAATTGCGGCGGGGTTAAACATGTTTATTAGATCTCAACCCTCCCCTTATACATCAAGCCAATGTAGAAAAGTACATGGTTTGGTCAAACGGTGAAGACGAACCCTATTTTATCATAATGACACTCCAGACAAATACAAGCAATAGTATGATAAAATAAAAGTAAAATTTAAGTTCTTTTACACGCATTTGCTAACAACAAGCGACGAACTTGACTACGTAGAAAATATTGTTCACTGAGTAGTCTGGACATACACCTATGTACGAATTAAAGTGACTACTTGGAAACTATTTATGTTAATTTCTCTCTTTTTATAAGAAAAAGGATGACTATATTTGGTGAATGCATATCTAGCAAGATCCTTGTGTTAGACTGTTATGTTTTCGTGATAATAGGCCCTCTATATTTGGTTGTATGGAATGATTTTACCCAAGGTTTCCAACTGGCAGGCATCTGACCTTGTTCTCATTATCCCTTATGAAAAGAGAAACATTGCTGCAAGAAGACCTGAAAGTTGTTCACCAGTGTTCGCCACTAGCAACGACCTTCCGGCAAATATATGTAAAAGTTGCCGCAATGTTGCCGCAAACTCTTAACTTTCTTAAATTTGAAGGAACTTTGTAAACAACTTTAAAGCAATCCTTCGCCGCATACTGAGCATGCTCCATGTACTAAAGTCAGACTTGCTGCTTCTTTGAATTTGAAATAGGAGGGAAGTTTTAATGTTGGTGTTTTCATGTAAAAAGTAAACGGATGTTATATATAATTGATGTCTGAGCTACATATGATTCAATTAGTTCCTGGAACAGGCCATTCATCATTGATCATCTCTTTGTAAGTTAATTTAGACAGTTTTTGCATAATAATAATTTTGGTCATAATAATTAATTAAATGTTGATCCTCA
The DNA here is from genome assembly GCF_963676685.1 of Mytilus edulis. Taxonomy (NCBI): domain Eukaryota; kingdom Metazoa; phylum Mollusca; class Bivalvia; order Mytilida; family Mytilidae; genus Mytilus; species Mytilus edulis. Next base: position 39,563,921 of record NC_092353.1, on the reverse strand, counting down.
TGTGCATCATTTTGAATAAGAAGTGCAGTTTTGAAAAAGAATCAACAGAAAGGTGGTCATAAGGCATCATTATCATTTGTTTTGTCAGAAGTTCACCGCAAACTATACAAGGCTTTAAAAGTTTACCGGAGATTCACCACAAAAATTCCCAGAAGTTCGCCACAAACTTTATCAGGCTATAGATCAAAGTTTGCCGGAGGTTCACCACAAATAGTCGCCAGAAATTCATCACAAACTATGTAAGGCTATAAAACTTAGCGGCAGTTCTGCTGCAACCTTCGTTTGCATGGTAAAAAGTCGTGGTGAAGTTACGGCAAACTATTTGCAACAACCGTACCGCAGTGTTTGCGGCACCAACAGTTTGCCAGAAGGCTGATTTTTCGGTAAGGGATCCTGGTTCAGTGGTCCTGCAAAGTTAACTTTTTGTGATTTATATATAAAATATCTTATAAATAAAATTGAGAAAGGAAATGTGTCAAAGTGACAGCAACCCGACCATAGAGCAGACATCATAAGGTATAAAAAATATAGCCACTCTTGTTTTTTCATTATATCTGTGTATGCTTATTGATAATATCTTAGACTAGGGAAAATGATTTCCATTTTTTGCAATTGAATTTAAACTAGTTTTCAGTACTTTATTGGGTTTATTTATTACAAGTTCTGTGCCTTTTTTTCATTTCATAAATAAATCCGTTTTCAACAAGTTATTCTTGTTTTGTGCTGATTCAGTTTTGTCACAGTTGTGTGGATGATTGCTCGTTCATAAACATGTTAAAACTATGACATTTTATGTTTGCCTGCTTAAAGTCAGGATTCCGCAATTAAGGTCACGTTACAGTAAATGGGCTATGTCACAGATTTCAGTAAAATTTGGCATACAACTCTGGCTCGATGAACTTCAACTGAAAATCGAAAAAATATTGCATTTATCTCAATTATCATTTGAAATATTACTGATTGAATTCTTACAAAATGGGTGAACATTTGTATAGAAAGCACATAAAATCGGCGAAAACCCTTCTAAAATTTGTCTTAAAATCGTCAAATCTCTTATTCTACTCCATAGATTTTTCTTAAAAAATTGTATGTTGTTGATACTTAAATTTTCGTTATAATGATGCAAAATAAAGATAGGGTCACCGACTTCGTTTTTACGGTATACTTCATTTAAAGTTTGCGTTCTTTGTGAAAAAATCCAACAAAACGTCGAAATAATCGTAACGTTATCGCGGTGCAGGCCGTAAAACGTTGATTTTTGACGTTTTTCACTACCAACAAGGTAACAAATTGATTATTAGACAAAAAACGAAGTCGGTGACCCTATGATTATTTTATATCAATAAAACAGAAATTTATGTGTCAACAATATATAGTTTTTTACGAAAAATCTATGGAGTGGAATTAGAGATTTGGCGATTTTAAGACAAATTTTAGAAGGTTTTTCGCCGATTTCATGTGCTTTCTATATAATATTCACCCATATTAAAAGAAATCAATCTGCAATTTTTCAGATAATAAAAGAGATAAATGTATGATTTTTTCGATTTTCAGTTGTAGTTCAACGTGCCAAGGTTATATGCAAATTTTTAGCAAAATCTGCGACTTAGCCCATTTACTGTTCCTTGACCTTAAAGGCTTGCATCGATAAACGTCTGTCAAAATTGGTTTCGTTGATTTTTTCTTTTTATGGGATATGATGGATATGCAGTTAATTTGTCTCATTGATTGCGATCAATCGCACCAAAAGTATTTGAATAAATGATGAACCAAAAGGGACCATATTTGGGGAAAAACGATTCATAATTGTGTCTTTTTTTCAAAATATACTACTGAGGTATACATTTTCATTGACTGTTCCTAAATTGCTTTGTTACAGTTTCAAAATGTATACTGACAACTTTTGTACAAATTTATCGTAGATCGATAAAAAAAAATAGATACTTGTGACCTATTGTAATATCTGTCATATTAACCAGAATGAAACTAAAACATGACCTGAAACATTTCACACAATTCTTACAAAGTTTTCATCATAATTAGAATGCTGTTCAGGATCCTGTTGAGTGTCGTTTGTTGATGTGATCATAAGTGATCCTAGTTTTCTTTATAGATTAGACAGTTGATTTTCCTGTTTAAGTTGTCTTACACTAGTCATTTTGAGAACCTTTAAAGTTTGCTATTCGATGTGAGCCAACGCTCCGTGATGAAGACCGTATCTAAACCTATAATTTTTAACTTTTAATAAATTGTGACATGGATGGAGAGTTGTCTCATTAGCACTCATATTTCATCTTCTGAATTATATATGTACTCAGTTTTACCTTGTTGTGAGCATTTATGGTAAACTCCTTCGACTGATCACACAGTCACATTTCACTACTGATGAACAGTAAGTTTTGGGTCAAACTCGTACTTTTACATGATCAAACATAAAAGTAATCTTTTGATATGTGAACTAAGTATTAATTCGATTTGGCTAACTTTATATATGTTACACTTTGCCGATGACATCTTCAGAGAAACCACGGAATTTATTTCAGTTGAAGACTTTATAACCTGCGGGCTCATGGTTTCTTTTTCAAGAATCAACGCTTATCCATTGTATCTATATCACATAAACTACTATGACTAAAAACATTTATTCTAAAAAGAGACGGACGGACCCAAGACTTTTGAATATAATAACCATCTTAAATATATCGTCGACGTGGCATAACAAAATTAATGTCGTAAATTGAGCAGCATGTCAGTCTTGTGTCAATCAACATTAACGAAACTAGTCCGAGATTACTCTGACGTACAACGGCTGTTTTGCCAGACAAGATGGAGCCGTGGGACGGTCGCTTGTCTGGCAAAAAAGCCGTTGGACGTCAGAGTAATCTCGCACTATAACGAAACCAGACATAAAGTAAAATGCATAAACACAAATATAATTTTAAAATTGTACATGTTACCAGAGAAAAAATAATCATAATATCGAAGTCTACATAAGTTTGATAGTGATATCACTGTAATGCTAAGTCCGTTTCAAATCGTTCCAGTAAACACCGATACAAAGTGGCAGCTTCAAAAGCATCTGTTGGTAAACTATGTCCTAATTCTTCCATGTATAAGTTTGCGAGATCGTAAATGTCTTCATCGCATGGTAGACTACAATACGTAGATTGCTCTAAACAAATTTCAACTTCATCGATGTCAGGGCTAGTAACATAATCACTTGTTCCGTACACTTCAGGAACCGAGTAGAGTACATACGGTCGTCCATACACACCATGTTGTTAATTATTTTTTCTGATTTTATGGGCGTTCCAAATACTTACAACCTCTAAAAGTTCTTTCTTGAATTGAAAATAAATAATTAGTTTCAGGTTTCAGTCGATGAATTTTCGTGTATAAAACACTTTATATGCAAAGACATGAGATGGTACGAATATTTTCGAAGGTGACATTATGTATGATATTAAAGCATATATTTTAAGGCTGATGTTGACATTGTAAAATTTGGATAACATTTTTATTGCACAAAATATGTTCGTATTATAGTCTTTAGTTCACAATTATTATCTAAGTGAAAAGAATTTTATGATAGCTTTATAAAGCAGTTTTAAAAGTTGCTGTCTGCTTAACGTAAATAAACAGAAGTATATGCTATAGTATATACATTTCTTTACAGTGTTTTTTTTTCAAATAAAAACAATTAATTTCCTCACTATAAATGAATTTCATGTCGGGAGTACTAATCTGCCTTGTAATGACATTTGATTTGTTTTTCAGAGAGGTTTTATTCTTATGTATAATAACAGTTAAACAAACAAATATTGAAGTTTAAAACAAATGGCTAGCCTTAAAAAGGTATAAATGAACAGATAAACGGACTTAAGTTGAAGCATTAAAATTGGACATGAGGGCGGATAGAAGTTTAAAGGGCGTTTATTTGGTCTATGCCCATGCATTGATGGGTACATAAGTCACTATTATGACTTCTTTTTATTTATCCACAATTACATTAACTGTGGACGTAAACAATTTTCCTTTGTTTTGCTTGGTCTACATAATTATATTAGCGTTAAAATAGGGAAATAGGAAGGATAATTCTGTTCGAAAATAAGTACCTGAATCAGTCTCAGGAAACAGAACCTTATCAAGTTTTTATGAAGATGATCTCCTGAAAATAATCCATCCTCTTTTATATCTTTAAAAAATGTCATCCAAAACTGTGAGTTTTCTTTTCTATAAATTCCCCACCATGATTCAATTCGTTGATTATGTTGGCTTGTGCCGTAAAGAAACGCACTGTTATTTCGAGCATACGTATCATTATCATTGCGTCGTAAAAAAGACTGCATTTCAGCGACCTTACTATTTTCGGTACCAAGATCTCCTCTTATCACCATAGGTCCTCCCTTCCGAAGAATAGCTTTGACAAAATACCCAGAAATAACCCGAGGGTCACTACTAGTCTGTCCTGCCTCCAACCATATTATCAGTCTAGAAAAGCCATCTATGCATCCATTTATGCATATTCCAAAAGGTTTAAGTTTATCATAGGAATCCAAATGCCATATAAAGTTTGGCCCTTTCGAACAATATTCTCTCCTATGTAATCGACCTTTTCGTCGCATTTCAACTCCTTCAGGGTTTATAATTTGCATTATAATTCGCACATACTATTTTTGTATAGTTAAACCTGCTTGTCTACACTTCATAAACATCCAGCGATAACCATGAAGCCTTCCAGATCCTATAATGTTGTCTTTGATAAAAGCAACGACATCTTCAAGTGGCGTGTAGTGTTTTCGGCGAAATAAACGTAGCTTCTTCAATATTCGTTTCAGGTGTCGATAAGAAATAATGTAGTGATGATGTTTTGCTAAAAGTGACAGTATTTCCATATAATCGAGTCCCATTTCGAAATAAACCCTTATGTATTTCTCCATTCTTTCACTTTTAAGAGAAGATACTAGTCGCCGTACCATCAGCGCTGAATGAATTTGAATAACATTTTGTGCGCACATTATATTATGTCGTGCGCACATTATATTATATTGTGCGCACAATATATTATGTTGTGCGCACAATATATTATGTTGTGTGCACAAGATATTATTTTGTGCGCACACGATATTAAGTTGTGCGCACAATATATTTAAGTTGTGCGCACAATATATTATGTTGTGCGCACAATATATTTAAATTGAGTGCACAATATATTTAAGTTGTGCGCACAAGATATTATTTTGTGCGCACACGATATTATTTTGTGCGCATAATATATTTAAGTTGTGCGCACAATATATTATGTTGTGCGCACAATATATTTAAGTTGTGCGCACAATATATTATTTTGTGCGCACAATATATTATTTTGTGCGCACAATATATTTTTTTTTCTTTGCATGTCCCTAGCGGGGCTCCGTAGTACGATTTTCCAATCTCAACCCGACATATTTTAACATTTTACATCACTTATCGTAATAAATTGAGATATTTATATTTCATATGACCTTATTGCTATTTAGTCCAATACAAAAAAAAACCAGTTACTTACATAACTTCCTGTTGGGGTTAAATGTCGCAAAAACAGAGGTTATCAGTTATGAGCTGCGTGAGTAACACGCTTAGAAAGCATATATTTTGAAATGTACATAGTTTAAGAATAAAATTTTTACAGACATATTAAAATTAAAAAAATGCTTGGATTGAAGTGTTTACGGTGGTTTAAACATGACTCTTTAACAGTTTATGCACAAACAAATTGTTTAATCAGGGCCCCAAGAAAGCTTCAATGGCATACGATACAATTACAGGGGAGGTTATGACGTTGCCAACGTAAAATGTTATTTTTTGCGACGTCAAACTGTGATATATCGGAAAAGAAGAATTTTTCGACTGATTTTTACCATTTAAACTGATTTAACTTGAAAACGAATTCATGGACCCATATTGTTTTGAATTATATTAGGTTTGATTACATATGAAGATTATTTGTTCTAATTTTTATGAAAAAGTCAACAAAGATTTTTTTTACACAGCAAAAAGCCGTTTTTTTTTTTCTAAAATCCTGAAACTTTGATAACAATTCTTATTTCCAAAGAATTGTTATACTTTAGAGCATACTTATGTAAAGAAGATTTTCCAAATGTTTTTACAAAAATTCGCTTGTGTAAATCTTTTGAAACAAAAAAGTTAGGTATGTCTATCCAAAGGATAAAACTTTCCAAAAAAACGAAATTTTGAGTAAATGTCTAAAATTTCGACCCAAGTTATCTCTTACAGTAGCATATGAAGGTATATTTGTTGTTACATATTTGAATTGCTTATGTGAAAAATAGCTCGTCAAAAATTCATCGTGGGATCGAAACTGTATCGTATGCCCTTAACTGTTTCGTGCCGTCATGACAAAGTGTAATATCATAACTTAACCGGATTGTAATAAATAGCTATAAGGTGTATTCATCATAGTTCTGCAATATTCACTTTTGTAATGTAATGTGTGCATTTATCAATTGAAAATTCTCCGCGTTACAAGAAGAATTTGTTCATGTTACTGGATTATTCATCCATCAATTCTTTGGTTCGATCGCAAATTCTCCATTATGTTTATTGTATAAGTTTTTAGTTTTAATACATTGAATACCTCATTGTAGTCAAATACAGAATAACGCAGTGAATGAAATACACGAAGACGCATTCAAGTACAACACAAATATATATGAAATGTAAGATAAATAAATTGACAAGTGTTCACCCTATGCATATGAATTAGTATTAGATAAAATACAAAGGTAACAAAGAAACAGGCCGGTAACAACCGTTGCCGGATAGTTTTTCTGCACGAGTAGTCAGGTCAAGGTCCGAGGCGATAGCCGAGTTTTCTGCACGAGTAGTCAGGTCAAGGTCCGAGGCGATAGCCGAGGACCTTGACCTGACTACAAGTGCAGAAAAACTATTCGGCTGGTTGTTACCGGCCAGTTTATTTTGTTACTTTTGTTTTTATCTGACTTGTACGACGGTTCAATAAAGTAATAATACATTCTGCAAGACTAAACATTTGAGAAACTAAGATAGCCATAAAGCAGTAAATGTTAGTTATAATAGTATAAACACATTTTTTTTTCATTTCCCTTTAACCGAGATTTTTTTTTAAGAAAAAAAATCAGGAATCTTATAATTTGATAAAAAAAAGAACCATTTCAAGTAAAAGATGAATGCTGTACACATTTAAGACTTTTTAAAATGCAACTTCGTAAGAAAGTAATATACTAAAGAAATATTTTAGTGGTTGATAGGATAACGTTTGATTTTTATGGATGAAACGGAAAGCGGAGTGCCGGGGGGGGGGGGGGGGGGGGGGGGGGTGGTAATTAATTTTAAAACAAACAGGCTGTGATCTTTATTTTTGATGAAAAAATGCAGAATGTGCCATTCAATCCCCCCATCCCCCTTTAAAAAATCGTAAAAATAGCGCGTTTGTCGCCAAATACATGAATTTAATATTCAATGATTGGAGGTCCCGTGAGTTGGAACAACCCTTTTTTTGTATGATCAATGCATTTAAATGGGGACATAAAGTTGGACCCCCCCTGTTTTGTCCTGGATTTGGACCTGGATCCGCCACTGATATAAATTCGATAACAATATAAATGTATCAAAAGAATGAATTTCCTACAATGTACTTCATTAGTAATAAATTTTTTATGAAAAAATGGATTTTGTCTTAATGTTAAAAAATTATATATATTCAGGCATATACTTTTTTTTTTAATTTAAATTCATGCTCATCTCTTAGATCTGCAAGTGTTGATCGTGATTAAACACGTGTTACTATATGATCCAATCGCAGCTTACTGTCCAAAATTGATGACATAAGTTGAATGATTTTCTTCTAGATTTGCTGCTTATTTGGACGCGTATTACATGAACACTTTTTGTTTATAGGATCAATCGTCTATTGGTGAGTTGATAGGGATTTTATCTTTTGATAAGATTTGATTTTTATTTACTTATTTCCTGTCTTATTTTTATTGAAATATACACGTCAGTATCATCATTTCTTTACTTTCAGCATTGTCCAAAATACTATTCATGTCCATATATTGAAGAAAACATTTATTGACCGAATAGTTTTGCTTTATAAAGGGGGCGTTATATGTTCTTTTTTGAGTATATTAATTATTATTTACTTTTCAACGCCATCACCCAAATGTTTTTGTTTAAATTAGCACTATTTACGGTATTCGGAAAATCAGGAATCATGCAAAACATTAATTTGTCATCTGCTTGACCATAATAATTTTTTTCTCATAAAATTTGGGATCAAAATATCTTTTTAAGGAGAAAACCATACCCCCTCCCCCTTTTGAAGTTAAATGTCTAATCCCTTAGTGTACTGATATGAATAGTGTTTTACTGGAAATATTTGAAAAAAGATATTGATGCTAACGTAAATATTTTGTTCAATAAAAAGACAGGAAATAAGTCGGTGAATAAAAAAGTTCAAATCTAATTGAAAGTTAAAGTGCCCATGAACTCACTGATCATGCACGAGTGGTTCTATTCATAAAAAGTGTCCGTGTAACAACTAAAAAGAGTCCGTGTATCATCTAAAAAGAGTCCGTGTAACACCCGTTAATGTACTGTTTTTCTATAGCTCTGCGGGGGGCAAAGTCGTACAAATACACGTACACTATACCTTACATTATTTTTGCAATCAAATGCCCTGAATATACATAACTTTATTTGAAAATACGGATATTCTTTTGACTTGTAACTTGTTGTAAGTTGACTGAAGAAATCACTTTAAATTGGGAATTTGTATCCCTCATGCATAGCTCTGAATCGTGTCCGGGTTTAGCTATAATGTTGGTCAATTTCCGTTATATCTGCTCTCAAACGTTGGTTTTTTGTTTTGGAATTTCAACATTCTGGTCTCAAGCATCACTGGCGAGACGTTTACTTTCGAACAACAAATATGGTGCAGTAAAATATGTATCGTTTAAAGTTATCAATTGAAAACCAATTTCTCAATTGAACTTCAAATTCAAAATTCAAAATTAACTCACACTTGCACTGGTAAAAACACTGTAATTTAGAATGTCTAGATTCTCGCTGCAACCTTTATTAAATAAAACAAGATATATTGATTTGTAATAATCATAATTTGTATAAATGTAGGCGCGGTTTAATCTACTATTCTGTCTTACATTTGCCTTGTTATCTACATATAGTTTCAGGGCATCGATGGCCAAATTATCTAAGTACATCAATACTGATGTTGTGAGTTCGAACCAGGAAAATAGCAGGTGCGTTCAAATCCGCCCTGAATTGACTATGTCTGTTCAACTCTGCCCTGAATTGATTATGACTGTTCAATTCCGCCCTGAATTGACTATGACTGTTCAACTCCGCCCTGAATTGACTATGACTGTTCAAATCCGCCCTGAATTGACTATGACTGCCACTTTTATTGTTCTGGCTTCCGCTGCCAATGTGAACATTGGCGCCACAGTATAGTCTAGAGTGCCGAAAGTGGCGTTAATTATCAACAATCAACTAATCAATCTATATTTGAAATAGAAGTTATATCTGTCAACTGATTAGTGAAGGCTAATTTATGTTTAATAATAGTGCCATTGCTCAATTTCCGACATTAAGCCATACAATATTATGTTTAGTCTTTTGAATGGTTGTAAAAAAATAATTATGATCTTTATAATGGCTTTCAAAACGATGTGCCTCGCAGAAAGGCACCTTCAGTTTCGTTGCCTCTTTGAATTAACAGAGGACTGAATTTTGTAGTATATAAATTTCAAATTTCGAGTACATGATGATACCATTGATAACATCATGAAATAGATTTATACCTCGTTAAAGAAAATTACAATGAAAGAGAGCGATTAAAAACACGTCACCATATTCGATTAAAAGCTAAATTCCTTGTAAATACAGGTACAACAGGAAACAATGTTCATATATTATTTCATTTGTCCTTTATTTATATATCATTTAAATATATGATTTTTTTCCATCCATAGACTGCTATGTGCCAATTAAGACGGGAAATTTGCAGGCACTTTAGTTCAAGGATGTCTCCAAACTTTCAATTTACAACCACCCTTTTTCCTGTTTATGTAGAACAAATATCATTATTGTTTCCATTTCAATCCATGCAACTGGTTCTAATGCTGGGTCTTAAAAACGGATATGTCTACCAAGTCCTGCAGTACACAAGTACAACTTTGTTGAGAGATCGTTAATATATTTCCCTGAAATCAGACTTAAGAGAAAAATCATCCAAAATCATATATTTTTTTTTTAAATATTTAATTAGAGATTCACAACTACATAACACAAAAACGCTTCCATGCGTCCTCTTTTTTAAAAAATAAAAGGAAATGTATTAATAAAAGCACCGAATTCCAAGGTTAGAAAAAAGTCCATAACACCTGATAAAATCAAACGTTAGACTGAATCAACCAATGGAAACCAACTGTCACATACCGGACTTGATACCAACTTTCGAAGCAAGGTTGTCGGCTCTCCGGACATTCCCGAAGTTCTGCGTTTGATTGACGAGTTTATGAGCTTCGGTCCTTGCTTGGAAGTTGGACTTGATACATGTTAAACTTTGGTATATTTAAGGAATGACTTTAATATTTTTTCTGTCTGCGAAGAAATAACATAAAAATTGTAGTGCATACTGAATCGTGTTATTTTAAAGTGCGCACCACATTTTTGATGTTGCTGTTATTTCGAATAGACAGAAACAAGTATTACAGTCATTCCTTGTAACTTAATTATAAACTACATTTTAAGCCGGAGTAAATCATGAAAAAAGGTTATTGACGTCACGGTCACATGACAAAATTATATCTATGAGCTGATAGACAAAACACTGTTAGCCAATCAAAAGACGCGTTACATCCAAAATTAAATTATTATAATATATTATAAAATATTATTGATATCATATACTACATACAAGGTGTTTTCTGAGTTTACCATGTACTCGTGCAATTTACCGTATATAGTTTGTACGACAAAAGTTGTTTTGGTATTATTTAAGGAATGGCTGTAATATTTTGTTTGTCTATGAAGAAATAACATAAAAAATGTGGTGCACACTGAATAACGCGCGTAGCGGGTTATTTAACAGTGTGCACCACATTTTTTATGTTATTTCGAATAGACAGAAAAATATTACAGCCATTTCTTATAATTTCATTCTAAATTCCATTTTAAGCCATAGAAAACCATGAAAAAACGTTGATGACGTCACGGTCATATGACTAAATTATGTCTATCGGCTGATAACAAAATAACGTCAGCCAATCAGAAGACGCGTTACATCCAAAATTAAATTATATATGTGTACATCACATTTCTATTTCATTATGAGCTTTCCTTTTTTCAATGTAGGTGCAATGTGTGTCAAATAGTTCATATGTACATTTTCAGATTACTTAAAGATAATGAATTAACAAGCTTGCATGAGAATGTGTTTATGTACTTATATTGGATGCAAGTTTTGTAAGTAATATAATTTGGTATCGTTATTCTATTGTTACCAACATCCAATTTAGATTCGGGTATAGAAATATCTTCGCCTGGACCTTTCCCGTCCAGTAGTTAGACTCAAGCTTAGGGGGCGTCAGTTTACCTATTCTGGGTGTATAAATGTGCAGCCACAGATGTTAGCTGATCTATGATTATGCTGTTGAAAGTGAAGTAATACTGTTCCACATATTAGTTCTTAAGTAATATATTTTTTTAGATTACCTAATTTATTAATGATTCGTGTTGGAAGTATAAGTATGCCTCCTTACTAAAGCAAAAATAAACTGTGTACTAAAAGGTGTCCCTTTACATTATATAAACATTGATGTACAATAGTGGTGCAGCAGCACATGTACTTTTGCTATTAAAAGTGTTACAGATGTAAATCATAATATCAAAATCTAGGTTTCGAGTTTGCCTTTTGAAAGTCTCGATACTGGACAAAGTAATAGGAGACTACATTATATTACGGATTACAAATGTGTCGAGGTTTGTGATTGAATAACAACACAGAGATGTCAGTATATATTCGGGAAACTGCCGGGGTATATACGACGTTTTTATCCCAAATTGGAACCTCAAAAACGTCATCATAATACATTTTTGATACAAAATCACGCAACTTACACTTTTAATACTTAAATTTAATGTTAAAAGTGTTATTATAAATTATTACATACACGATAAAATTATGTTCACAGCAAATTAGAAAATCCTTCACGTATGCCGAACATATCAGGTTGGGTTTTTCAATATATATGTGTTGTCAACAAATACCTGCACTGGAAAATAACATTAAGTCCGGGGCAATCCGATATCTATGTGTAATTCAGGTCTCAGAAAGGGTATCTACTGTGACATTCTCGGCTTAGGGCTTATATCCTCTAAGCCGGGAATGTCACAATATATACCCTGTATGAGACCTGAATAACATATAATATTTTTTTTATTGTTCATTATATTCGTATTGCAGAGATATTTCTGAAACGAATTTTTAGAATGTATTATTTATAAATCAGCTATATTCCTGTCATAAACGTAGATGTGGGGAATATGTCTCCAACACGTATAGAGGTAAATATACGATCTTTAATGACACATAAATATCTTTACCACATGTCATGCTCATAGATCACCATTCACTTTAACAACTGAATACCCCACCCCAAATAATCCAAACATAGAAGATGAATTACCGATGTTTAGGTTCTTGTCTTAGAACATGTGCGTTACCACCTTATTAAGTTCTGGCATTACAGAAAACAGAGCGGAAAATTGATATGCTCGTCTTAGTCAAGTCACGGATTTGCAACATTCGGTCAGTTTTGGGTAGTTCTGATGTCAAAATGCTCAAATGAAATGCACAAATTGGTAATCGAAAAAAATCGGTATTTTGTAATCTTGTGTTGTATGAAATTGTGTGTATTTACAAATATACAAGCCATACATACATATTGCATCTTGTAAATAAAACTGATTAACAAACCACGACTCTTTTGCTTTTCATAGTTATTTTTTTCCCCTACTGGTTCTCATATATGATCTCGATGTCTAAAACCATTTCTCCAATTCTATGGAAATATATCCCTTTCCGAACCCATTGTATAAAAAAATAATCAACGTGTGGTTGCCGGTGATCTCAGAAGATGAATGGCTGAGTGAAAGGGTCATAACCTTTCTCAGCTCCCAGAAATGATAAAAATGTTCTAACAAGTGTTAATGAAATTGACAACTTTGTTGAAAGTGATAGGCACTCTAAGGGGGTTTTAGTTTAGAAAAAAAGGAAATTTATCTTTTAATCATTAGAGAAACAGATTATTACATAGTAACGCCTGGATTATCGGATTTATCCAATCTCGATAGTTAAATTATCAATTTTAAAGTCCTCGCCGAGGCTCGGACTTTAAAATTGATAATTAAACTATCTCGATTGGATAAATCCAATTGTACCAATGTAATAGTCTACTAGTATATCTATACACACTTTGGGAATTTTACCGGTATAAAAACAGCTGAATTGCTTTTCGGAAGGAGTAGTACAGATGTTTAGTATAAGCCTAACATAGAAGTTCGAGGCATATAGGTGTTTAAAAAATACCGCACTACCATATGTTTTGACTTTGAAAATAGTAGTGCCTGTGAACTTTCCATTCAAAGATTTGATTTTTTTTTTTATGAAACTTCATAATAAAAGTGGCACAGTTTTGTCGTAAAAGGAGTTCCTGTTGGACATTGCAATGTCAATATTCACAGAAGTGCAACCTACAAGCTTTTTGGCATTTTTCTGAAAAGTCATTTGATTTGTACATTTAGCAATATCTTCATTTTCTTCTTGTTTAAAATGCCTGAGAGGATTTGTATAACGGGTCATTAATTAATAGTAGAAAACAATAATCCTTTAGCCGCACCCGTTCTGTTTAAAGGTCATGGACTAATCTCAGTTTTGTATCGAAAAATGTACATTCATAATGCGTATACGATCTTTTGACATCGGTAAACAACAGTAACCATAGTCTCTTATTAGACATTATTTAGTCAAGACATTCAATGCATGAAGGACAATTTACCATAGAGCACTAAGGACAGTACAGTTGATCAAAACAGGTACTCGTTAAAATAGAACAAAAACAACCACTCATACTTCAATACATCATCCATAGCTTATAGTTTAGCATACATATCTAACGTAAACACAAAATATATATGATATCTACACTAAAAAATTGCTTTTAATTGATTGATAATGTATAATTCAACGTATTATTATTCTCTCATAAAACGAAAATGCAATTTCTTTCTCTTAAAAACGTATTGGGTTAAGTTTCTTTTCTAACTAAGAAGTTAAAATTCAGATTTTTCAAATGACTGTTAAGGATTATTTTTTTTTACTTCAGACAATTATCAGGGAATAACATCAAGTCTTTGCCAAATGATATATTAAGTGGCATCTATCACTTACGTGTTTTGTAAGTACATTGTACCTTTAAGAAACTTCGTACTGAAAGGGAATTAATTTAAATGTTATATGTTTATTGATCATCTATCAATAATTTTTGTTTCTAGTTTGGGTTTTTTCAGGCAGTGGCGTAGCCAGGGTTGAAAAGGTGTGGATGCGAAATTGTCGTCGAGCGGTGCGAGGCGAAAAAATTTTGGGACCATATTATACAGAAAATTATATCTTTTTGGACATTTTCCCATTTATGCATGAGTATTCCCCTAGAATCCGACACTAGTTAGATTTTTGTTTAATTTCAAAATACCAACCAATATATATTCATTTTCCAACAGAATTTTATTGTTTTCTCGTAAGTACCTTCATTCAATTCAAAAAGTTTCACACTTAGCATCACACAAATATAACAAGTACAGCGGCACCTCTGTTCATGGAACTTCGGAATATAGGAACCGGAATTTTCCCCTTTCTCGGAATATAAGCCTCACAATGGTTTTTTTTTTATTAATTGTCTGAAAGCGTTATGTGGACATGGAAATACCGAGCGGCCTGCGTCCGTCTGATCTTGTTAGCACTGTCATGTATACAATTCATGCAGGCTTTTTGTAAAACTTGTATCATCAGCAATGTCTTTGACAATTGCGAAAATAAGTCCTGATCATCTATTTCGAACCCATTGGAAATATAAATTATAACTGAAATCCAATTGCATTTGTTCTAAAGCTGTTATTTCTCTCCAGATATTTTGTCGATAAATAAAATAAGTGTAATGCTGGGACATAGGTTCTCTTTTGTTGAAAATAAAATTAAAATAATTGTAACTATAGATGGAGAAGGTATTTATTAGCAAAGAAATTATAACACTCAATTACAGTTTTTATCACGTTGTCTTTCGCGTCACAGGAAACTTTATCAGGTTATGATGATTTAATTGTCAACTTGCTCAATTTCAGACTAAACATACGGACTTGTTATAACCACCCTCTATGCTTGTCGCAGCCGATGACAAGCTACGACGTAGACTTTTCACGAAAAAGTAGAGAACACTTTTTTTTCGATTTATCCATCTTGTTTACATACACTAAATGATCCTATAGGAAAGACCACGCATACTGCTTTGAAAATGATTGGACGATATTTTCAAATCCTCACCCTTGTAACATTCGGATACCACCGTTTGTATCTGCTGTGAACACATGCAATCATATATTCATTAAACAAAAATTATTTGCCAAAATGATGTGGATGCTTGAGCATCTGAGCATACATGCAAGCTACGCCAGTGTCAGGCAAAGTTTTGTAGTCGTTGTTGCGTATAATTAGTCACATGAAAAGTTTCTTGCGTCCATACATTCGGACTTTAATCACATGCTATAACGAACAAGCATTTTTATGGTATTGCATATGCTTAACACTGTCCTCTATAGGTTTTATTTCTCTAAATGCTTACACCTTTTAGGAATTCGCCCACAGAAAGTTAAGGCCAGACGATTTTAATTTCTTTCGTAGATTTAGTTCAGCATATATTTATTTTTATTTAAGGTGGTACCCAACACCTTCACTAAAATTAATTTGGTTCGTTTAATTTTCTTAAAATTTTGACAAAGTATTTTCTTTGACCCTTTGACAAGAATATAAAAATTTGAATCAACCATTTTATCAGAAAAATTACACTGTTTATAAACAGTCCGATATGCGGTTTAAATAGAACAAAAGAATTCGACCTCTTGTGTTTAGAAGGTAGAAAAGTGAAATGAACTTTGTATACGGTTGTCAAGATGTCACAAAAGTTACTTTCCGTAAAGTCATTATAAATATTTGCATTCACGTTGTTTAATTTTCATATTGTACAATTGTTGACAATGCAACTTGCAAACAATCGTTTTCAAAACGACCATAAGTCAAGCTGTTACGTCATTTAGGGGGTCTCCTTATAAACTGCTACTTTTTTTTGCTGGACATAGAAAAAATTTGGGAAAAATTACAAAAATTGAGAAATGAATTGCCAATCGTTTAAGACCATTCCCAAAGTGGCACACCTAAATTTGACATTTGGACGCTATTTCAAAGTTGGATGTTATATGACGGGGTTTTGTTAATTATTTTTTGAATCGAACACACCCGTCCTATATATGTAACATCACATGACTTTTAAGTGATTAAAACTAATTTTTTAAAATAATATTTGCATGTTTGACATGTTTTTTTTTCTTTAACAATTACAATTACACCGACAGTCATAATTTCTGTATTATTTAAAAAAGTTTTGTTACACATTTTGTTACACCTTAGTTATACAGTAACCCGGATTGGTTGACCATTGTGAAGTTGAGTTTTTGGGGTAGCATAAATTTATAACGTTGTACTCCTTTTGTTTGTGTTAACCAATTGTCGTTCGGAATTATTTTTTATACGTCATTTATTTATCTTGCAATTTCTTGTAATTTAGTTTGCGTCTTATTTCGTTGGTGTCATATTCACCGTACGGCCTTCAACAATGAGCAAAGCCCATACCGCATAGTTAGCTATAAAAGGCTCAGATAAAACAAAGTAAAACAATTCAAACGAGAAAACTAACGGCCTTATTTATATAAAAAAAAAATGAACGAAAAACAAATATGTAACACATAAACAAACAACAACCAATGAATTACAGGCTCCTGACTTGGGACAGGCACATACATAAATAATGTGGCGGGGTTAAACATGTTAGCGGGATCTATGTTTGTGTTCGATCATACAGTATAATAAGTCGGTAGTTGCCCGCGAATGGATTTTTTTTTATTCTTTGCGTCTTATTTGTTGATTGCAGTTGGTTTTTGTTTTGTGTCATGTGGAGATATGATATGATTTTGTTTTTCTTTTGATGTGTTTGCATCTTAAATTGGGATTGCACCGAGTTATTTCATGATTTCTATTGTGCTATATTTTCGATACATTTTTAGTCTATTTTATAGCATCTTACAATTGTCCGGCGACATAATGTGATACTTTTTTTGTTCGCCAATATTATTCATAAGATTTGAATTTACTATTTATATCTTTTTCTTTTCTTATTAGTTTACCTACAGTCGAAAATTTGCAAGACATTAAGAGTCTTTACTTATTTAACTGTTTTACATCAGACTCAATTTTCTCAAACACCTCTCCCTAGTTTTCAAGAATATCAAAGTTCCCATATATTAATTTTTACCGTATACGGTGGCTCACTCTATTTTTCTCATACTTGCTCACTATAACAGTCAAGTACTATAGTAGTATAGTAGTACACCGGTGTCTTCATATTTCATGTACTGCATATGCGTATATATATTACTCGAGTGTGAAACATGCAGACAATACTCTACTAAAGCAAGCCAGGAAACAATCCATCAACAAGGAATTAAGACTGAGCTAAGGGGAGCTCGCTCCAGTATTGCTCCAGTGATTCCCTGTTTAATCAAACATATTTCCCCGACGAAAGCCCCCCCCCTGGCCTATATTCTTGAAAACGTTGTTCTTATACATACTTATCTCCATGTTATTGTCTCACGTCTACAGTCTCTGCACCGAACTCTTACAATCAACCAAGTCGTTGCTAAGACGGTGCTTAAAAGAGCAGCGGCTTGGGTTAAAATTGTACTTACTAGATAGTCTTTGATAATCTGTTACAGTTTTATACAAGAGTAATGTTTGGCATGCTTAAACCTTTGGCATATTTTGTAAGTTGAAAAATGAATATACTAAAGACCTTTTTTGGGTGTTAACATTTGCGGTTGACTGGCATATTTTATGTAGAATGTACAACCTGTTTTCTAAAAGATAACGATAATTATGCATATGCTCTTTTAACTGTTCTTGAACAGGGCTCCAATTTAAAAAAAAAAAGAAAGAGTTCAGATGATCAAGTTCTTTGAAGAAGGAGAAAGGGGAAACCAATAGCACTGCTATATCATCTCAGAAATTATATAAATTATTACCATTAGTATTACAAGACTATGAAGGATGCATTCACATCTCTTCTGTTATGGAGACGTATGACAAATTCTGTATATAAAAAAAAACAAGTTCCTTTTGTGACATAACTTTATTCATATAGATTATTTCTCCTACATATCTTTATATATTGCTTTCTTTAGTTCAAATTGGAATCTCAGATAAGCATCTGGTACTTTAAAACCTCTACTCTCTGTTCCATGCCTCTGGTCGACATGTGTACTTCAGAATAATTACTGACTGTCAAATGTATAGCAGAACGTACATAACTTCTTGATAAAACAAACTGCTGTCTATCTCCCTTTTCGACACTGCAAAAAAAAATCGAACAGGCAATTAAAGAGGGGGTTGCAACCACATGTTCCCCGTACAAACGGCAGGGGCGGATCAAGCCATTTTAAAAAGGGGGGGGTCCCAACCCAGAGTAAAGGGGGGGGGGGGGGTTCCAGCTTTATGCTCCCATTCAAATGCATTGATCGGCCAAAAAAAAGGGGGGGGGGGTTTCCAACCCCGGAACCCCCCCTCTGGATCCGCGCTTGAACGGATCGGAATTCAATTCTCATTCTGTAAACAAATATTGTAGGATGCGTTAGTGTCGAATCCTGGAATTTGTAAGGTATTTTGGTGTTTTAAAAGCCCCTCCCCCTTTTTTTAATATACACCACAAAAAACAACATTTAGTTAGGATAAAGAACTAATAAACGATAGTCCTATAATGTAAGGCTTCAGAGTTTCATATCTTTAAGATTCAACATGTTTATCGGATTGTTTTTTACTATCAATGTTGAACCGTTCATTTTTATCGGATTTTTTTAACTACCAATGTTGAACCGTTGAACCGTTGAACATTGATAGTTAATAACAAACATTCGATAAAAAATGTTGAATGTTAATGATATGAACCTCCGGTCTTATATTAAAGGACAATATATAACACTTCTGAGGTTCATATCATTTACATTCAACGGTTTTATCGGATTTTTTTTTTACTATGAACCGTTCAACATCAAAAAAAATTCCGATATACAAACGTTGAATATAAGTGATATGAACCTCCGAAGTTTATATAATAGCATTACGGTAAATATAATAATTAAAATTCAGTTAATTTAGTGTGGGAGGCTATTTTAATCCACTTTCTGAGTGTGTATTAAATAATGTTACAATGTAACAAACCTATCAAACACACCGTGAAAAATAACATTATCTCCCCTGGAAATGCTTAACAACAAGACACAAAAAACTGCTACCTTTTTTTGCTCTATATCACATAATTATGAAAACACACTACATAGATAGGGAATATTGTGCTTGTGTACACGTTTAAATGTGTAGGTGGCACACTCAGAACGATCGTCTCTAGATTTTTTTTTTTAAATTCGTCCCGGCCTTTCCGGGTTCACGTAGCAACACGTTTCTTTCCTTTCCAGCTATTCCTGATTATCAATTAATCCAAAACATGCATTTATCACAAAGCAACAACTATTAAACAACTCACCTATACCAATGGTGATCGTCTAATTCCTAGCTGATTCCTTTAATCGTATCTTTCTTGACGACACCCATCGTTGTAGCGTCTACCATTGGAGGTAGTGAAATTACATGATTTGACAGGAGAGCGAAATAAACAAGGGGAGCAATTTTATTGAACCGCATTCCGGACTGTAAAGCAGTTTGGCAAACACTAGTTTTGATCATGGAGAAGCTTAATACCCCCTCAACAACATAACGTTATTAAAACGTTTAGCTGATTTTACAGAGTTATCTCCCTGTAGTGTTAGGAACCACCTTAAACAGGTCGAGAACTCTAGATTTTCTGACGTCAGAATATATTTGCATAGTAATTTCCAAAACACAAGGCCAATATGACCTTGAAAAACTGACCAATCGACTCAATGAACTACAATGCATTGTGGGCTACTACGAGTAAAATACTACTTAAAACACGTGAAATTAGTGGGAAAACAGTCAATTAATATATTGTCTGGGACTCTCATTTCCAAAGTTTTTATTCTGCAAATATATTTAATGTAAAATATATAACGTAATCTTCAATTTGCATGCTCAGATTAAAAAAATATTGTTTATTGGCTTCACGATTCGACTTTCTTTTTCGCCTTGCAAAAGCAGTTGAACCGGTTTTGTGCATTGTTATAAATTGAACCTGCATTAATTTCACGACATGACACAGTGAAATATCCAATGAAGTGACCACTGTCCAGTAAGAAAATCATTTGAGCTCTTTTAAACCTGTATAATGTCATTGCAAAATCATTTCTGCCTAGAAAAACTTGAAACTTTCATTGAAACACTTCTTTCTGTACTGAATGTGTATTTTTTTTTATCAGGACCTGAACTAATAGTAAGAACATAATATTCAGTATGCTAAAAAGAAGTGTTATGAGAGCGGCAGGGGCGGGTCCAGCCATTTTAAAAAGGGGGGGTCCTAACCCTGGACAAAAGGGGAGGGGTTCCAACTACATGTCCCCATCCGAATGCACTGATCGTCCAAAAAAGGGGGTCCATCCCCCGGAACCCCCCCCCTGGATCCGTCACTGAGCGGGTACGGTATATAGCTCAATACATTTATATAGTTTAAATTCATCCATCGATAATATCCGTTTGTTGCTAATTTTATCACAAAATATACCTCAGAGGTTTTTTTTATCGTTCGGCTGCTGTCCTGTTGACATATGTAAAATATCTCCAATATTAAAAGTCTCTGGATCAAAGTGGGTGCCATATTACCTATTATTTTTTTCTAAAACGTGCTTTGTATATAGAAATAAGAAGATGAGGTATGAGTGCCAAATGAGACATCTTTCCAACAAAGACATAATTTAGTAAAGTAAGCAGTCATAGGTCCAATGCTGAAAAGTAAGCTATTAATGACCCAAAAATTACTTGTGTAAAACAATCCAAACAAAAAAAAAAACAAAAAAAAAAACCGGCCCAATTAAATACATAAAAGGACAAGAAATCTATCCCATCAAAAAAAATATATATATATTGTATAGGAGCCTGTATTTCAGTGGTTGTCGTTTGTTTATGTGTTACATATTTGTTTTTCGTTCATTTTTTTTTTTATATAATTAAGGCCGTTAGTTTTCTCGTTTGAATTGTTTTACATTGTCATATCGGAGACTTTTATAGCTGACTATGCTGTATGCTCATTGTTGAAGGCCGTACGGTGATCTATAAATGTTAATTCTGTGTCATTTTGGTCTCTTGTGGACAGATGTCTCATTGGCAATCATACCACATCTTCTTTTTTTATTATAGATCCAACGCTGCAATTTTCACAAGACATATCAAATTTTCCACCTTGTCGCACATACATATTGATAAAATCATTACAGCTTATTTCTTATGCATGTGGAGCAAAACTTTGGTTAGCTTGCTTGCTTGTTTGTATATTGTACAAAATATAAAATATACAAGTTAAACTATGCCTATATATATATTGTTTAAAGATGTCAATCTTATTTTCAAAGCTTGTATAAACAACTATACAAACAAAGCAAGCAAGCCAATCAAAGTTTTACTTTGCAGGTTTAAGAAATCTGCTGTAATGATTTTATTCAGTTTGGCAAATGTCCGAGCCCGTTAAAAAACGAACAAACTGAAACTACAGTTGCTGACTTCACTACCTTAAAAAAAGGGAACAGTTTGGAAGTCCCATATACTGAAATGTGACCAACAAAAATACTTATAAATTTTGTTAACACTGCCATGTATTTAAATATTTCTTCGCCTTTTTTGCGAACACAAAATTCAAGGATCCCACATTTGCCTTTAATTATCTATACAAATTTGCTGTACTCTTGAATATCAGCACCGGTGGTTACCGACGGCTTACTTTACACCAGTAAGTTTGTCTCATGGGTAATTGTGTTTTTTCGCTGTTGTTTCGTTGCTTCTGGTGGACAAATACACGAAATCTCTGTGCCATCATCAAACATGTTAATGGCTATATATCGGGTAATTCAAACCCTTTTTTCTTCACATAGAAACAACTCTTCGTTAATCTGAGCATGGAAGTAATACTTTATATCACGAACTATAAATGAGGATACACAAAATGAAAAACTAAGCGAAATTGTGAATCCCGCATTGCACGAAAAAATGTGTTGTATTTCAGTAAATAACACGTGTTCTTGGTTGATTGTAAACACGTAGTAGTCCATCATGCATTGTGACTCATTTAGTCGATTGGTCAAAAACCTAGGTAAAAATAAATTGCGTCTCATGTAAATAAACAATTACATGTGCGAGAACATAAGTATGCTAATTTATGCATTTCCATATAAGGTAGTGGTCCCGACCTGATAAACTAATCATATGATTATTTTTAACGACAAATTGAACAACTGATCCCTGGTGCAATTGAATAGGTACCGTTAAGGTTATGATGACATTTTTCAATTGAGATTTTATAGTTCTATGAATGTTTAAAATTGGCATAATACCCCATATGTACTTTATTTCAGATACCTTGCAAATAATAAGATTGAGATGATACCAAATGCATTCTTTTCTGAAAACCTCAGCCTGCAGACCGTGTTAGTATTATAGGCAATCGTTCCTTTTTTTTTCTTTATTTCTGATAATATATTTTTAATGTCTTTCTGATACGGAGTGGGGGTATAAGATAATCCTCGGATGCAACATGTGCTTATATCAACTATTATAATATGTGACTACGAAGTAATTGGTAACGTTTTACTCGAATACAATTACAAGAAAGCATACCAAGTGCATGTGCGAAATGTAAGCAAAGTCAAACTTTGCTTGAAGAAAAGACGATGGTTTGTAGTAGATGTAAAACCACACACTATTTTTAGTCTAGTCAAAAAGATGAAAAATGTGGCCAACCTCAAAAAAATTGCAACAAAATTATTTTTGGTTTTTTTCAAATCTAAAAGGCTTTCTTTGTAACATACTAAAAGTCTACCAAGATATCTGAGTGGGAAAATGGATTTTTTGGGTGAAAAATAGCAAAATTTGACAAAAATAGTGAAAAACTGGGAAAAGCTTGTTAAACATTCATTTTTGATGATAATAATTTCAAATCAAAAGTTTTACAACAGGTTATACAGTGTTTATGAAATATTATAATAAAAAAATAGTTTTTGTTTTATAAACATGAAATTTTAGGTGAAAACATCCGATTTTTGTTGGAATTTGAGATCTTCAAAGCGTGAATTGATTACCAACAGGACTGGAAAAATATAAATATTGGTAATAGAGGTTCATTTGATAGTTAAAAAAAAACAAAAACCTTTATTCTAATCATTCCAAAACTTTACAGCAATTTTTAAAAGGGTAAATGGTGATTTTGGGTAAAATATAGCAAAATCATCAAAAAATCGTTAAAAACTGGAAAAACACCAATTTGGAATTTTAACTGTTTTTATATCACTCCAAAAATAAAAAAATGCAAATCTTAATAGAATAATAATCAGATCAAACAAAATTCATTGTAAAACAAATTTGTCAATAACTGATTTTGTGTAAAAAAAAAAAGAAGCAAAATTTGGCCCAAAATTGACAAAACTAGAAAAAAATGACAAAATTCATAGTTTTTTTTCAGAAATCAATTAAGATCTCAGATAACATTAACTTATATTCTTTATATGAAAAAGTGCAATGCTTAGATTCATACTATTTTAACTAACAAGAGATGTTAAGCGAAAATCATAGATTTGTTGACCATGCATAATGAGGGGTAAAAAGTATCATTGACCAAAACGGATGATTTAAAAGTAAATGATAAGATACATGGAAACATTTTTTTTAAAAGATTATTCCATAGTTTTCTGTATACAACAAATATCATTTCATCAGTAAAGTCAGATTCAGCAATGGGAACAGTATTAGAAAAACTCAAACCACAACATTCACCGCATCATACCGACCATAGTGTCTACAGACACATCCTTTGGTGTTGCAGTTTTGCTTACATTTGTATCTTACAATGTTAAAACTTTTATCAGTTGCAGGAGGAAGTTCAATCAAAATTGGACGAAGTTTTCCTACATGAAATTTACTAACCATTGTCTGCATGGTCTGTAGAATCTATGTCAACTTCTTCTTACATCCATTTTTGGCACCGATAATACATTCGAAGACTATGAAATTGCCCTGAATCAGATGCTTCTTCTCCTGCTTTGATGATATCTGCTTTAATAAAGCATTATTCATTAAAACTTGACATGCGCTTTCAGATATCCTTGGTTAAGTGTTTTTAAAACATGTCTTTACTTACTTAGTCCTTACTATGCCTTACGGCACATAGGGCAAGGACAAGTTTCCTCCACTTTTCTCGGTTGTTTGCTTTTCTTTCCATTGTGCCCCAGGTATATTATCTTTCCTTTAGCTCATTTTCTATTTTTTATGTTCTTTGAGGTCGGCCTCTTTTTCTTTTTTCCTTTGGTGTCCATCTAAGGGCTACCATGGTCATGTCATCAGATGTTTTGCGTATAACATGACCAAGCCACCTCCAGCTTTTTTATATCAGCAAAGTCTCCATGTCCTTAGTGCTGGTCATCTCATGTAGGTCTTTGTTGGAGATTTTGTATTGCCAGAATATTTTCATTATTTTCCTCAGACATATGTTATAGTAGCTGGAGAGCCTGTTGATATCTTTCTAAGTCATTCTCCGGCACTCTGAGCCATATAGGAGTACAGAAAGTACACAGCTGTTATAGAGCCTGAGCTTGGTCTTCTTTGAAAAGGCTGTTGTTTTCCAGATGTTGCCTAGTCTAATGAATGCGGATCTAGCTTTCCCTATTCTGATCTTTATATCTCTTTCCGCACCACCTTCTGTTGTTATACAACTGCCTAGATAATTAAATGAATCTACTGTTTCCAGCTGTTTTCCTTCTATAAATATGATAGGATGTCTTTCTGTATTGAGGTACATTAGCTTTGTCTTTTTGGCATTGATCTTAAGTCCAATCATTTTAGCTGTTTCTTCTAGCTTTTTGGTCTTCTCCTTCATGTGGTCTTTGGTATGGGATAAACGTGCTAAATCATCAGCATAGTCTGTGTCCTGTGTTACAAAGTGTCCATCTCAGTCCATTGTTTAATACTTTCTGCTGGGGTTGTTCTCTTTACCCAATCAATAGCAATTATGAACAGCACAGATGACATAACACATCCTTGTCTTACTCCTAATTTTACAAGGAAACTAGTGTCAGCTTCAGAGTTGATGGTACTTGAGAAATTTGTATAGAACTGCTTGATGAGATGCACTATCTTACCTGGTATTCCATAGTTTCTCAGAACTACCCTATATATTTTCCCGGTGTAAGCTGTCAAACGCTTTCTCAAAGTCCACAAAATTTACTAGTAGATTTCTCTGCCACTCATGACACTGTTCTCAGTTGTTACATAGGACCAATATGTGGTCTATGCAGCCTCTACCTTTTCTGAAACCAGCTTGTTCTTGTCGTAGTTTCTTATCAACAGCCTTTATAATTCTTGATATTAAAATTATGCAGAAGACCTTACTTGGAATGGATTGTAAGGTGATTCCTCTCCAAATATTGCAGTAAGTTAAGCCTCCTGATTTTGGTATTGTTATGATGTTGCCTTCAGACCAACTGTTAGGAATAACAGCTTGCTCCCATATTTTCTGGAATACTGGGTGTACAGTATCCGCTGCTAGCACTGTATCTATCTTAAAAAGTTCTGCATTTAGTTGGTCTATGCCAGGTGACTTTTTGTTTTTCAAGCTTTTAATGGCTGCCTGTATTTCTTGTTTTGAAAGTGGATCTGTGTCTATTTCAAGGTCTAAGGGTGCCTCATGAAATTTTTCTAGATTATCTGGTTCTTTTCTATTAAGATCCTCTTGAAAATGTTCCTTCCATCTCAAATATTGATCTCGTTCTGTTGTTAGCATATTGTTGTTTTTGTCTTTAATTGGCATATCAATTTTAGCTTTTTTATCACTTAGTTGTTTAATTACTGTGGATTCATTTATTTTCGTGGATTGCTGAAAACTTGCAATTTCGTGGATATTTGATTTCATGGTTTTGCCAGTCTCTGCATACAAAGCCCATTGGTATTATGCTATTCGTTGATTATTTAAATTCGTGGTGCATATGTACCCACGAAATAAGTTTCCAACGAATAATAATGAATTCACAGTACTTGATAAATCTGGCCCATTCTCTGATTCACCCATTCTTCTGCCCCTGGTTAGACCTCCACAAGATTTGACACTTCTCATCAATATTTGTTCTATAGTCAAATCTGTAGAAAGACCACTCCAAAAACGGTCTGTTGTATGTAGTATTGATGAAGAAAAAAAATCTATTATCCATTACTAAAAAGGAACTTTTCATGTCAAACAGTCAAAACAAACAAGCTCGTTGGTTTTCCCGTTTGAATGGTTTTACACTAGTAATTTTGGGGCCCTTTATAGCTTGTTGTTCGGTGTGAGCCAAGGCTCCGTGTTGAAGGCCGTACATTGACCTATAATGGTTTACTTTTATAAATTGATATTTGGATGGAGAGTTGTCTCATTGGCACTCACACCATATCATCCTATATCTTATTAACGTGCTTATCAAGCTAAAAGATAATAACATTAGATGTAAGAATGTGACTGGTGATGCAGATTGTGCAAACAGCTTTGGATTGTGCTTTGTCTTTAGTAGTCATAACAATGAATGAATAAATGACAATCAACCAAAAAAATGAAAATATGGAACATAAAACAGTCTAAAGGATTTCTTGGGGATGATGTTTGTAATTTGTTGCTGTTTTTGCATTCTATAACAGGTTGTGACTCATCATCTAGGCTTTTTGGAATAAGCAAAGGACTTCCATTAAGATCAAGTTTTCATGAATAAGGCTTCATTTAAGCAGATATCATCAAAGCAGGAGAAGAAGTGCTCACATGTTTATATGGAGGACTTTCTCTAGAAGGACTTTACATTCTTCTCTGGAGAAAATTCAAATCTATAGTAATTACTGGAAACACATTGGTTCAGGTGAAAAGTTTACCACCAACATCAGATTCAGGGCAATTTCATAGTCTTCAAGTGTATTATCAGAAGAAGTTGACATAGATCCTACAGACCATGCAGACTATGGTTGGGAAATCAAACATGGAAAACTTTGTCCAATTTAATGGAACTTCCACCTGCTCCTGATAAGCTTCTTAACATTTAAATATTAGATGAAACTGTAAACAAACTGTGACACCAAATGATGTGTCTGTTGAAAAAATGGTTTCTGAAAAATATAAATTGTATTTTTTTCCAGGTTTTGACGATTTTTTGACAAATTTAGCTTTATTCACCTAAAATCAGTTATTTTACTATTATTTTACAATGAATTTTGTTTGATCTGATTATAATTATATTAAGATTTCCGTTTTTCTATTTTGGAGTGATTCAAAAACAGTTAAAACTTCAAATTGGTGTTTTTCCAGTTTTTAACGATGTTTGATTGATTTTACTATATTTTACCCAAAATCATCATTTACCCAATAAGGAATTGCTGTAAAGTTTATGAATGATTATAATAAAGGTTTTTGTCTTTTTTAAAGAATAAAATGAACTTCTATTACCATTTTTTATATTTGCCTGTCTGTTTTGGTAATCAATTCACACTATGTGAATCTCAAATTCCAACAAAAATTGGATGTTTTCACCTAAAATTTCATGTTTATAAAAAAAAACACGATTTTTTTGTTATTTCATTTCATAAACACTGTATAATCTGTTGTAAAACTTTTGATTTGAAATAATTATCATAAAAAATGAATGTTTAACAAGCTTTTCCCAGTTTTTCGCTATGTTTGACAAATTTTGCTATTTTTCACCCAAAAAAAATCATGTTCCCACTCAGATATCTTGGTAGACTTTTGGTATGTTACAAAGAAAGCCATTTTGAATCGAAAAATACCAAAACAAATTCTGTTGCAATTTTTTTGAGGTCAAATGCTATTTTGACTAGACTATTTACACACAAACACAGTATTCATTTCTTGTACTGTTTTATTGATTTAGAGGAAGCTTGTATACATGCCTATAGATGTATTGCAATGTAGTTTACCGTAGGACTGGTTCAATACTCATAGTTAACTTTCCATGCACACAGCATTTTTCATTAAGTTGACAAATCGTTGAAAGAGGATCCAGGAACAAGTAACATTAACAGTACTAATTTCAGTTCACCTGAGTCACATTTCTTCCCCATGAGTAGATTACCTTAGCTGTATTTGACAAAACCTTTCGGAATTTTGTGTCCTTCACCTTCGTACTTTTTTCCCTCTTTTTTTTCTTTTTTGATTCTAGCGTTATTGATGATCCTTGTTTTAGATGGAACGCATGTCTGGTGTACACATTTTAATCCTGGTATCTATGATGAGTTTATTCGACAGTTAATATTATGATTATTGATCGATACTTAAATATTTGAAAATAAAAAGCTTAATACAAACGTTAAACAGCTGATAACCACCAAAAGGATCCAATAGTACAGCCAAACCAGAATAAGAAATCATAGCTATGCATTAGGCAGATACTTAACAATTGTACAATAAGTCATTGTCATCCTTATAATGTAATTGACTATGCGGTATTGGTTTTGCTCATTGTGGAAGGCCTTATAACGACCTATAGTTGTTGTTTACTTCCATGTCATTTGGTCTCTGGTGGAGAGTTGTCTTTGGCAATCATGCCACATCTTCTTATTTTTATATATCATAATTTGCTTGATCGCTGTGCAATATTTTTCTATGCAGTATTGGTTTTTTTCTCATTGTGGAAGGCTTTATGGTGACCTATAATTGTTTACTTCCATGTCATTTGGTCTCTGGCGGAGAATTATCTCATTGGCAATCATACCACATCTGATCGTCTTGTTTTTATACATCATGATTTGTTTGATAAAAATTACAGACCAGACACATTTTTCTGATGTCGTAGAATCTTAGAAGAGAAAAACAATGTCGCTGGTAACTTATACACAGACACATTGTATCGGTCAACCAATTCGTAATGTTAACCTGTAATTTATGTAGTGTCGATTTCAGTCGATCTTACTAACAAATTTATTGGGTCGGTTTCTGTGTACGGAACAAACCCCGGTTAATTGAGTCCGTATATTATGAACGTGCACTAGTGTACCGTAATAATTGAGATAAGTAAACGTCGTTCGATGGCCAGAGGGTATGTATCCTGGTTCCCGGTACTACGTTCCAGGTATTAGCTAAAAGCTATATTCTCTTGGTATATGTGTAACATACTTAATATTGCGATCGGGAACCAGTCTAGAGGGTATGTAACTGCTGCTGGGAAATGCGATATTGACAATTAATTTACCGATACAATGTGTCTGTGTCTCAACTCACTGGTAATATGTTTCAGAGTCTAATGCATCCTGGACAATATTTTCAAAAATGTACACCAAAACGTCCTGATTGGTTAAAAATGCCATAAACAATGGAAATTTAACCAATGACGTGACGTTATTTTCATTTTTGGGTACGAACAATGAAATTACCCATGTTGCTTTAGATTCTGAAATGGCCAATTCCCACGCGTTTTGTTTTTACCTTGATTTATATATTTCTTTTAAACGGACTTGTTTTGTAATTTGGCATTGAACATAACACAAATTATCTTTATTAGAACTAAAGGATACTTATGGTATAATTTCAGATACTTAGACGACAACATGATAAGCACTTTAACCGAGGATGTGTTCAAATGTAATTCATATCTTATTTATGTGTAAGTATAAATTGATAAAAGAATTTATACTTTATTACTGTTCATTTCTTACTGGATTATTGTTTCCTCCTGATTGCAGACAGCACTATGTTTTCTTGGCAACATTACTTTTTCAAAAGACAAATGACATTTGTTTCTGTATATATCTCCAAAATAAGCATATTCATGTACATATATACGGTGTTTGATTTAGCCATAGTATTCAATCCCCTTCTTACTTAATCATTGAAATCGAGTCAAAGGATAACGAACGATCCAAAAGTCAAAGAGAAACAGATATCACCATGGATTGTTCTCAATAATATGTGTGATGCAGGCAACAAAACCACATCAACTGACGAATGTTATGTTAAGGTAGATAAACTGTATACCGTCATCTTGGATTGTAAAACAACCTTACACAATTGGTCTAGCTCTTTGCTTAAATCGGCAAGTTTTGAAATAGATTGGCAATTAATGTGTTACACTGTTTATCTGAAGAAGGAAACATAAGTGATTTATTTGGAATATAAAGACTGTTTTTACAAATACCAAATATTTGTTTTGTACGATTTTCTTTTGCAACTTAGGAGGGGGGATAGGACCTTTATCGGGACTCCGGGATCGGGTGTTTTTAAGCTAAGGGATTTCGGGATTGACCCTTTCGGGATCCAGGAATTCTATTTTTCGAATTTCGGGACCTCGGGATTTCGTGTTTTTAAGCCCGGGATTTCGGGATCAGGACCCCTCCTAACCTCCCTCCTAACAATAACAAACATTCATTTAGCAATTATTTTTTGTAAAGGAATGTGAATGAAATTTTCATTTTTTACTTTGTATCAAGAAAACAAGTTCGGTGACAACATTTTGTCTTTTTCTTTTCTTAAAGCATATTATTAAACCTATTTTCTCATATTTTTTTTCATAAGTTTATCTAAAAGATTTCTTTTTTATTAGAAAAAAAGTGTTTTCATGAATAATCTATGAAATATTTCCTTGTTCGACTTGTAGCTTTAACAATAGCACGGTTACCCTTAATTGCTATTATATTCTTGAAAAAGCATGGTTAAATCTACATTTTGGCAAAAAATGAGAATGTTATCTGAGGAAATATATAGTGATGATCCACCTTAGGAGAAGGTTATCAAGGGCCTATAAACTTTTGTCGGGGAAAGAAAAACAAAAGAAAATTAGTCCAAAACCTTGACCCAGTAAAAACAAATAAAGATTAAGCAACACAAACTATAAAAAATGGGGAATTACCCTTGTTCAAGGTTTTATTAAACATTTTAATACAATGTCATAAAATATAAAATTTGCTGTTAACTTTGTATCGGAGAAAAATAATTTATGAATCGCATTTTTTTGCTGAAGGTAGTAACAATTGAGTTAAGATGTTGAAGAATTCACAATTAAAAATCTACGAAGATGTCTCGATTTATGATTATTACTTATTTTGAAGCATTTTTCCTCAATCTCAATGCTGAAGTCAAAGATGTGTTATGTATTATACATTTGCACAATCACTTGAAACAAATGGCATTCAATTTAAAAATAAAATTTTGTATCACAGAAATAACGCACAATTTTTTAAATCAGCTTTTCGCCTTTATATTCTATATAGATAATTACTTACTAACCACACAATTTTACTTTTTAACTTATGTCATGAAGCTAAATTTGTGAAAAGATTTTGACATTCAAAACGTTAATTTCTATTCGCTTTTTCATATTTGCAATGTGTTTGTCAAGTACTTTGCACCTTAAAAAAATGGTAATTTTTCTTGTAACATAACAGTTTGCAAGTAGCACACGGACAATATTTCAAAAAAGTATTGATTTATTTAGTGGGCGGAGTGTTAATTCTAGCATCATGGGTTTTTATCATACCAATTTAAATTATATTACAGATTTAAATTCATGATATCACCTTTCGACCAGTAAAATATCAGCATTTGAATGATTTGAACATCTGCTATAAATATAGTTTTTACTGAAACAAAGGAACGACAATGGATAATCAAACGTATTTTTATAAATTAACAGCAACGCAATTTATGTATAAACCTAGAAGTAAAAAGTGACAGTTCTTTAAACTTTAGTTTGAATAAACCTGTACATCTTATACAGAACACTGCGAAGTAATAACTAGTAATTATGCCAAAATTAGTGATCAAAATTTGAATTGATGGATTAATAGATTGATTGCTTGGGTTTAAAGCCACTTTCAGAACTATTGGCTATTTAAGGGCGGTCAGTTTTTATTGGGGAAGAACCGGAGTGCCTGGAGTTAGGCAGTGGGTAATCGTAATCAGTAATCATAATCAGCTGTAATCGATTATATTTTGAAATGCAATCCCATGTAATCAGTTATTATGCATTTTTTTATTACAAGTTACCGTAAAGAAATCGGTTACTTTACAAAAATAGGTGTATTAAACAAATATATTTCATGAAGTCTGAAATTCACATTGTAATGTGAAACAATGGTTTGAACAATGAAACTGTAATACTATACTTGGCTCTTTTTGAAAAAGGGTAATCAAATTAATGATGTTAAATCAGTTGCTTTCCATTCGTTCCGTTGGTTGTCATTTTGATGTTATATTTCACATGGCCATAAAAGTGCGAGGTTTGGCATGCCACAAAACCAGGTTCAACCCACCATTTTTTCCTTTAAAAATGCCCTGTACCAAGTCAGGAATATGGCCATTGTTATATTATAGTTCGTTTCTGTGTGGATTACATTATAACGTTGTGTCGTTTGTTTTCTCTAATTTTTGAGTGTAAATTCACATTGCGATAAGACGTGTCACGGTACTTGTCTATCCCAAATTCATGTGTTTGGTTTTGATGTTATATATATATGTTATATTTGTTATTCTCGTGGGATTTTGTCTATGTGTGTTACATTTTAGTTTATGTCGTTGTTCTCCTCTTATATTTAATGCGTTTCCTTCGGTTTTAGTTTGTTACCCCGATTTTGTTTTTTGTCCATGGATTTATGAGTTTTGAACAGCGATATACAACTGTTGCCTTTATTTGACATAGTCTAACGTTTAAATTTGTCAGATATTTATGTACTTCTCCCGTTTTAAGTTTACCTTAGAGTTTTTTTAATACTTTTTGTCAAAATATCATTGAGCTTGCGCTTGCAAAATGATAATGCAAAATTGCTTAATTTTTATGTAGTAACCCTGTATTATTGTATGTCACAACTGTTCACTATCGTGCAGTTTGTGACTATTTTTAAATCATATCACAAGGTTGATGTTGAAAGTGGATGGTCTTTTCAATGTGCATAGAAACTTTGAGACAATACAAAATATCATAGAAAAAGGTAATAAGAGGCATTGACAAAATATTTCAAAATATGTAATTCAGCAACAGTCTTAGACTTGAAATTTAATTCATAAACAGTAGTCATAAGGAACAGAAAGGAAAAATACTAAACTCATGCAACTCGATATAAACAAAATTCCATCCGGATTAGAGAAACATTAACTTAATAATGTATTTACAGTGGCAAATAAAATGTTTTATATTTGTATTTCATAGATCTCTGAATAGAAATCCAATACTACATCTGGCATTTAATTTACCTCAAAACCACCGTACTGATTTCAGTATGTAAGTAAATAGTTATTTTGTACTCTGTTACTAACAGTTTCAACATGTCAAAACTATACAGAAACTTTTTGAACATTCTGGCTGTTATGACGAGTATCAATTTGTTTAAGTTTAACGTTAACCTGTTATTTATTTGTTCTTGTGGTGTATACCGAGATATAATTAACTATGGATAAACTCATAACTTGCGTACCATATATTTATAATCCCCTCTACAGAAAAACGGAAGCATTATAAATTTTAAAGTCTACAATCGGCTTTATATATATATAAATACCATTGATTGTTTTACGATAACTTTACATTCATCAATATGCTTATTTTGTCAATTCTGTTTATATATTATAGTTTGGCATCATTTAACACCTTTATATGTCTGATTTATCACTTTCTTCTGTATCTTTAAGCTCGTGTATGGAATGTTTCGAATGTAGATGTATGCAGGCCTTGACATGGAAATGGATACTACAAAGAAATAACGACACCGATGTGACATTCTCATGTCTGAATGGACCATCCCTTACTTCAGAGACAACTGTGATGAAGTGTTCAGGTTTGCTAATATAAAGTTATCTTTAGCAATATACAAATAGTGTTTAGCGAAAAATTATTTATTTGGTAAACATCTCCTACTACGCATAAATTAACCGCTTTGATCCAGACTCAGTAAATGTGCCGAATGGGATACATAGTGAATATCATATGGCTTTTTCAATATCACACCTGTATCAACCCGAGACACCAATATAATCCCAAGAGCTCTGCTCGATAGATTATATTGGTTGAGAGTTGATACGGTGTGTGATATTGAAATAGGCATTATCATATACACTTTATTATATACATGTACCTCAAGTACAAGTAACCTCTCTAATGTATTTTGCATGAGACATGACGTAATACATGGGTTTGATAAAGCTTTTGTAACCGTTACTGATATCGATTACGTGACGTCATGCAGATTATGGGTTTGTTAAAGCCATTGCAACCATGACTGATATCGATACCATCACGGATGGCTGATACAGCACGATTGCCATTTATTGCATTATACATACAATTTACCTGTATTTACTTTTTTCTATATAATAAAAGTACAGCACAGAAAACGTTTGTTCACACACTAACAAGTTGTATCGATAATGAGACTAGAGACAACAGTTTACAATAAATGTTCAATTCTGATAAATCCATTCATATCATATCAATCAAGAGAAAACGAAACATGAGGAATTGCATGAACTCAAAAGAGCAGCGGAATTTAGTGCATCGACAGAGTAAGCGTGATCTTATATGCATACATAAAGCCCAATGCGAAATTGATCAGTTGAAATGTCACAACAAAGAATCAATATGCTTACAGATCAGATGCGTTTTGTTATCATTTGAAATGAGGAAAAAATTTCCCTAAAGCAAATCTCTGATTCCTTGTCAAAATATGGTTATATGTTATGTCCGTTTGGGGTTTATCATCAACCATAAAATGCTTTTATTATATTTTGGATTTTCAAATATTTTGACCTTGAGCACCACAGAAGAATCATTAATGCTCTAAATGCAGTACAATTGGTACCGTTAATGTTATTGCAGTGTCTAAAGATCTAAGGCCACGAACACATGTCGGTAGTGATTGTTCGTATCCGATAACCAAGTTTTGATGGTGACGGTAGAAACCTATGTAGGGTTTAACTTTCTCATAACCCTGTTGGAGCAGTTTTTATGCCAGGAGCATACCACTACACAGGAAGTCGTATATGTGTTGATGCATGAACCTAACTTGAGATCTATTGAGATATGTTAACTCTATACGATGGGGCAATGGTAAATCTACTGCTGAGAAATGAAAAAAATGGATATATAAGAGATGGAAACATTCATTGACATGTTGTTCGTTGAGTGACTGGACATCTTAATATACCGAAAAAAATCTTTTTATCTTATCGTTTTTGAAAAATGTGTTGTTTGTGTTTTTTACAACCGCCTCAAATTAACTGTTTTCCGTACATTCGTGTCATTTTTGTGTTAACTTACATTTGTTAGTATCAAAAGTTGTAATTTTGATGATTTGGTGAATTATTCAAATGACAAAAAACATTTTAACGTGCTGAAAAATGTTGGTATTTTGTATGTTGTTAAATAAATAAAATTAAAAATAATCGATTCCAAATCTTCGCAAATATAATATTCATAATAACACGTAGATATGAAACAATAGACCACTCGCTTCACCGAAAACGTTGTCAATTGTGTGCGCCTTTATGACGTCATTTATCATATAGAGGGGGTCACCTGTATCCCTGAACTATTAAATTTCATCAAACGTCTTCGTGATCGTCATTATGCAGGATTAACTAGAAATAATGTTTGTTCCGTAGGTACTTAATCCATAATGACAGCAATGCTGATCATCAATAACAAATTTAATTTGCCGAATAATTCGTGCAATATAGCATTATATTTTTTCAACCGCTCGCTCAACATTGGAAGGAAGTGACTATTCCCCTAAACGCACGAATGATGTTCACTTAAACCAAAGTTTTTGACGGAAATGCAACGAACTGTAAAGTGGTATATTACCTCAATGTCGACAGTTTCTTTTCAAAACATTTTTGCTTGTTGTGTGATCTGCCAAGAGCAGGAATTCGTAATGGTAAAACTAATAAGAAAATACATAGTTTTAACAACTTAAAAAAAAATATTTCCCTCTATTCATGAGAGTATATAAGTGTCGTGTGCACTGAGCTGATTATTTTCTATATATGTTTAGAGGTCACATTGATTACTTGATTTCTGATTATATCTCATCAACAAGTTTGAAATTTGAAGTTTATAAATGTATGCAATGTTTTCACTTGTGAACTACAATTCTGTATTTATAACATAATACTCATAAGAAGATAAATATACATGAGTCAAAATAATTGAATAAGTTAAGATAAAATTAACAAAAAAAACAAAAAATTGTCAATAATTTAGATATTTTTTTTTATCTACTACAATGTATCAAACATTTTAGCTTTTGATTTTGTAATTTGATAAGGAACTTTCCGTTTTGAATTTTCTTTGGAATTCAGTTTATTTGTTATGTTACTTTTTGCATGTGAATTAAAGATAAATCATTCATTTTATTCTGGTTAACAATGATATACATTATACATACTAGACCACACTCCAACATTACGGGTCCGACATTATGCGAAAAAATTATAATCGTTATGTCTGTCAATAATTAATAATTCCTTGTTAATTATATTGCACCTTCGCAATAACGGTATAAGTTTAGTTAATTGATTGTTGCACTATTAAGGGATTGGGAAACATGTTTTAAAGAAACATTATGTATGTTTTATGTTATCAATACTGAAACGTATGTAGTTCATAAACGCAAACATTGCATACATTTATATACTTCAAATTTTAAACTTATAAAGTTATATAATCAGATATTATACATGTTGTAATAATAGCTGTTATTATAGTATGTTATGATTCTGTATGTGACATGCAGTTAAAATAAAAGTCAACCGATTCCTCTGAAATGGGCATTTTAAAACGAAATATATAGATAATCTAATAACCTAAATCTGAGAATTTCTATACGAAATATGTATAAGTATCAAATATCTCAGATATATACAACAGTAATCTACCGATGTCCAAAACGCCCTACACATAATACGATACAATATTAATTCAATAAGTTGATGTTGACAGGAATAAATGCCATTTGTCTTTACTATATATAATCTAAAACCACATTAAAAGAAACAGACACAGCATATCAACATCATTGTAAACGAATGAAAAATTTGATTCTACTGAAACACGTATTTAGACAACGTTATGAATAAAATTGTAGGGGAATATCTTTACTTGAGATAATTTTTATAAAGTAATTTGAATCATTGATGTTCCTAAGACAATGTTAACAATGCATTAGTCCTAAGATACAATCGATCTGTCTAAAGGTGTTAGTCGATCGTTACGATTATCTCCCTTTAAGAATGTTCGCTCCTCATGTATTTGATTTTTTGTCAGATATTCGAAATCCTCTGGTTTTAGATATCTAGTGCCCATTACAAATTTTGCCCATTAAGCCCTATTTTTCTTTATATAATTTTATTACTGACATATAATTTTATAAGTCATATTTGAAAATCTTATAAAATCCTTTTTATTTTTCATTGTTTTTGAAAGACAAATGATGTCAATGTTAATTGTATGAAAAATCTAGAGAGGACTATTTCCCGCCAAATGACATATATCTCCAAAACAAGCACACGGACCCCTATTTTTTTCAGCTTTCTAGTTTGTTTATTTATATACTATCAATATATAACCGTCTTTTAAAAAGCTTGTTATTTTTGACATTGTGTCTTTCGTAAGTTTTCCTATCTATTTTTTTTTATTTATTTTTTTTGCAGAATCAGTAGTAGCTGTTGAATCGTCGATATTCTGTGAATGCTCAGACCTTTATTTCATTGGAGGATCAACATCAAATTCAACATCTATTGAAATTAATACAACACAAAACATACAAGCTTCGGAGGTTCATGTTCGGACAGTTAATCCTATAGACACTTCTTCAAATACTGAAGCAGGTAAAACATACAAAAGAGCAAAGAAAC
Organism: Mytilus edulis; assembly: GCF_963676685.1. Classification (NCBI taxonomy): domain Eukaryota; kingdom Metazoa; phylum Mollusca; class Bivalvia; order Mytilida; family Mytilidae; genus Mytilus; species Mytilus edulis. Next base: position 39,525,444 of record NC_092353.1, on the reverse strand, counting down.
TAGAAAAACAAATGTGCAACACAAAACCTCTGGATTCATTAATGTTTTAAAACACATAAAACAACTAGTCTGTTTATAAGTGTAATGTGTTCCAAAATGCTTTAACGATGATACAATTATTGCAAGTTCATACGTAAAGGTGATTTTTGTCTCAGAAATGATAACACATCAATGGTGTTTTAAAAAATAAATCATATTAGCCTCGTTTTGTGCGAATTTAGGATTTGTCTATAATCTTGGCCTATCATTTATCCATTCGTTTGATGTGTTTGAGCTTTTGATTTTGTCATTTGATTAGGGACTTTCCGTTTTGAATTTTCCTCAGAGTTCAGTATTTTTGTGATTTTACTTTTTTATTTTTTTAGTAATGCAAAGCCATTAACGGAAGCGTTTTCTGAGAGATTTAAAAAAAAATGTCTATTAACAATATTTATTAGTTTATTTGTTAATCATTTTTTTAATGTTCTCTATTATTTGTTTGAACAGGAACATCATTTAACACTGCAAGCATTGTTATCGTCAGCAGTGTGGGCGCGGTGACTTTGGTCTTACTGTCAGCAATGGTGAAGAGACAATTTGATTTCTTAATGACCACAAGACATGTACGTGTTTTATATATACAATTATAAATAACATTTATTAGTGTTTTATTATTTTGACGTATTTTCAATCGAATCAAAGGACTCATATAGCACATGATGTGGTCATAAAATAAATAGGGAAGAATACATTCAATAATAAAACTATAATCCCCAGGTTAGGGGGAGGGTTGGGATCCCGCTAACATGTTTAACCCCGCCACATTATTTATGTATGTGCCTGTTCCAAGTCAGGAGCCTGTAATTTAGTGGTTGTCGTTTGTTTATGTGTTACATATTTGTTTTTCGTTCATTTTCTTACATAAATAAGGCCGTTAGTTTTCTCGTTTGAATTGTTTTACATTTTCTTATCGGGCCTATTATAGCTGACTATGCGGTATGGGCTTTGCTCATTGTTGAAGACCGTACGGTGACCTATAGTTGTTAATGTCTGTGTCATTTTGGTCTTTTGTGTATAGTTGTCTCATTGGCAATCATACCACATCTTCTTTTTTATATAAGGCATGCATTGCTGTATTACTAAGCAAATAATAGAGGAGGAACTACGATGTTAAAAAAAACTCATCAAAGATACCCGGCTTATGATTTTGAACGCCAGTAGAATTGGAAAGTAAAATATTTACAAATATACAAACATTCAAGTGACAAAAAACAGATTTGTACGATATCAAACAAATTCAATACGATTTTTTATTGACGGATAAACAGTAACATTTACATTTTCTTCAGATATTTTTTTCTTTTAATAGGCTTAAATGTACATATAAATAATTAATGAAACAGTACAATTGATTTATTTTTCTGCATGAGCATTTTCAAGGAACATTCATCCAAGATTTTTGTAAGACTTGTCCTTAAACAAGAAATCGTGTTGCTAAAAATAATTTTTTTTAAATTATTTTAGAAGAGTGTGGCAGCAAAAGAACTAAAGGACATACTTATTGACGAAGCAGAAGGTTTTTTCGTTATATCTGAGGACGATTTATTCAAAGAACAGTACAATAATGTGCCCCCTAGAAGCCATGTGTCTTGCTTTGTGGTTACCAATTAATGTCTATTGATTGCAGTCTAAATGAAAAACACTCTTGAACATAGATAAAAGATAGTTATCCGAACAAGTATGGGCATAATAGTGTATTCTTGTATAGTTTTGAGTTACATGTGTGGTATATTTGGATTTGAGATGCCTATATGAACACTACATTGTTTTGTGGGTTTTTTTTTTAGACAGTTTGTTGAGCAAATTATTCGAATTACCTGCCATATTTATACAATATGTGTTTTCAAGTTATCTAAAGCTTATCTCACTGATTAAAAAGTGTTTGACGTTAAGCACGATATTGCGTCTTAAATGGTAACGTCAATTTCTTACGTTTTACGTCGATTAATGATTATTTGGGATAAGTTTTTCATTTCGCTTGTAATTTTTGTTTTGCATATCAATATGGATACTTCTTTATGATTAGTTGTACTGAATATGCATGAAATATTTCCGACTGAAAGTAACGTATTTTGATTAATACAAATTGATAGATATCTCTTCCGGTCAATCTAAGCTTAAACTAAAAATACATACAATTCTCATAACTTTAGAGACGTATCGGAAGGGATCCGTAATTTGTCAAATGAAAGATTTCATAAATTTCAAAGGAGGTTTGATATATTAATTGATGTATAACAAACTTTAACTCCAGACTGCATTTACTTGTTAAAAATGTAAAAAAAAAAAAAAGTCAAAATTTATCAGGTAAATACGACAAAAAAAACTTAGCCTCTGTCATAATAAACTTCTGTCCAGATTTTCTAAAATGCCATGTAGGTTTGACAAAGTCATTGATGAGAGAAAAACTTTAACCTCAGACTTAATCTGAATGTTAACTGTAAACAAACTAAGTCCATTTATCAATAAAAAACTGAAAAATGAAAATAAATATTTTCGAAATTTTGCTCAGGATAATGTATTTAAGTCATAAACAAGCTTCTGTCCAAATTTCCTCCCCTAAAATTCCATGAAGGTTTGACAAAGTTATCGATGTCTTAAAAAGTTTTAACCACAGACTGAACCTAATTGTTGATGCCACAGACGCCGACGACGGAATCTAGGAGCATTATGTCTCGCTTTCGCGATATAAATGTCGCAGGCTCCACAAAAACACAAAGTATATGTTGGGAAACATGTGACTAAATTAACCAATGAGAAACAAGAAAAATCAAACCATATATAATATATTTCTCTAATGAATACCCGATTACCCTTTTTTGACCTGTTGAATATTTTTATTAAATCAACGTGTGGTTCGTTTGATCTCAGTTTGTCATTGGTTAAAATTTGATTATGACGTCTTGTTTTCTCTATATTTCATTTTGTGACGTCACGAAAAAAGGCGACCATGCCTAATGACGTCGCATTGAAAGAACACATCTCTGCAGATCATCCGAAAAGATGATAAATATTGTCTGTATATCGGCTAAAAATCATTAGAGAAACAGATTCCCCTACCAAATCTCGGGCAATACGATATTTATCAACTCTCGACAGTTAAATTAAAAATATTTAAAACGTTCGGCGAGCCTTGCGCTTTCAATAAGAAAATTTAACTGCCTCGAGTTGATAAATATCGTATCACACTTGATGCCGTGGTAGAATCTTTATATATTTAGTCAATTGTTACTTAACGTACAACTGCTTTTCTTTCTTAAAAACGTTTAACCATGTACATGATTGAGTTTCTTAGGAAACATTAAAGTTGAAACATCGGAAATTTGGAATCCTTTCCTTATCGATTGTTCTTCCTCGATCATCTTTCAATCAACAGATTAAGTAAATTTTGCCAAACGGAAAAATTTTCTTTCTTCATTTGTCAAATATCTCGAACTGATCCACATTGTATGTTTAAAAATTAATTTAACATATATTCGTCATCATAGTATTGTTTATATTGCAGTATGATTATGGTTGAATATCCATCATGACATTTAAAGATGTAGATGATAAAGTGAATATATTTTTGGATATTTTTCAGTATTGATCTGTAAAAGAAGGAAAAAAAGTGTCTTTCCCAATAGCGAATGCCGGATTGTCGATTCGCATGTCGGTGCTATATGCACGTTAACCAAATAGTTGCAAAAGGTATCGCTCCATTTGCAGTTCATGCAATTTCCTTTGGGGTTTTTGTCACGATAATATGTTCTATATTGATTTTTTAGATTTAAATTCATCGGTCAAGTACCGTTGCATGTAATATAACATTGAATTATATATCATGTTTGATCTTATTTTTCTACATTACTTATACAAGAATTTGATCATTGGACCAAGGATATTTTCTATCTTGTCAATTGGTTTATTTATTAGTTGACTTTGAACTAGACTTCAATAACTGCAAGTACACCATAACCTCGGAACTTTGTAGTTTTTGTTTTTTATGGTAATTATTTGTGCTTCGTTTCCATCTGATGTTTACAGTTGAGTTTTATGTTAAAGTTGTGCTATTTCATCATTTTCGCACGTTAGAGTAGAATAGAGCAAAAATGTTCAGCACTGCCACATTCTAAATATTCCTTCCCAAAGAAACTTCTGTTCAGTGGTTGTCATTAGTTGCTGACGATGTTATTTATTTTTCGTCCATTGTTTTCAATAAAGAGAGGCCAAAGATACCAAAGGGACATTCAAACATATCAGTCAAAAATAAACTGACAAAACCATGGCTAATAAAAAGGACATAAACAACAATACAAGTAAAGACTGAGCAACACGAACCACACCAAAAACTGGAGTGATCGCAGGTGCTCCGAAAGGGTTACCAGATATCACATGTAGCACCGTCAAATTGCTGAAAAGTCTAATTCGGTAGGTCACATTCGGGGATAGGGTGACGGGATTGTAGTTACGACGATTGGAACATACCCGTTGTCATCTGTGAAACAGACATTTCATAACGGTCAATTAATTAGTGATGGCGTGAGTTGCAACTCTCTATCCAGGCAATCATGATAGGAAAACAATTTAGCGCGTAAAGAATTACATTTTGTCTTTAGAACACACTGAATTTTCACATTTGGTACATTCTAGGTAACTAGTGTATTTTTATATCCTGTGAAAACAAAACAACAAGATATAAAATATTGATTGCCGATGAGAACACTATCCAACAGATTTTAAACTGAAGCGGATTTATGTAATATACTAGGTAACCGAACGGCCTTCAAAAATGAACAAAGCTCATAGTCATCTGGAAAAGGCCCTCACATGACAAAATCGAAAACAATTTAGATGAAAAAAAATGGCATGATTTATGAAATTCTCTGTAACTGACATTATTAAGATGCTTGCTTTCCTGATTGACTTTATACTGGAACTTCTTAGGAAGACAGAAAAGAAGTTAGCAGTATCCTTTAACTTCGGATAAAGCTATTTAATAAAAAGTAATATTATGTTTACTTCCAAATAATCTGCTGATATCATGTTACTTTAAACATTACTTTCAATTTTTCAACTATAATTGTACATTAGGAAGGCTACCACTCTTTTTGTGGGCAACACGCTTGAAAGCAGACATATCAAATAAAAGAGGGTCTTAATTCTCTTGGAAGATCAAAGTATACACGCGACGCTTCAAGTTTTCTACGTGCAAAGTCCATATCGGCTTTCGTTACATTATCACTGTGTGCTGTCCAAACCGTTAAAGTGTAACCTCTGGACTTCTCAAGTAACCATTCAAATGAATCTAAAGAGTCAATCAGCTGCTCCGCCCTAACAGGGAAAGTGATTGGCTGTTGTAAATCTTTTACAATATTGTGCATTTCCTGTACCATTTCCATTGTATAGTTTAGGCTGTTATTATCTCCCTTACTTTTAGTTGTCCAACCTAGAGATAGAACAACATTTGGAAATTCCTCAATTGCCTCCAAAAACGCGTTAGCAGGAATTCGAGGATCTATGCCATCCGGACCTTTAAGTATATCAGCATTTGCCCATACCGGACCTTTGATTCTGGAACTCTTCCTTGACACAATCTGTAATGCTGGTTTAACTGCATCTATACTTTTAAGATCAAGTTTCATGCCTTTATCGACCTATAAAACATCTTAAATATTCATTACACGATATTGCTTGCCTTAAGAACATATTGCATGATTAATTATATATTTTTCTGAAAGTATTACTTTAAATATTCTTTTTATGAAATGCAAAACACGTATGAGTAATTATCGTTTTCATTTATTTCACTATTATAGCTTATTAGAGTTTTATATTCTGCAACATAGAAGTAAATGGCATCCAACCAGACACAAACGTACTCTGTTTCATTAATTCGTGTTGCAACATTCTGTTATTTCATTTTATCCCTGGAGAGACCTATAGGGCTTGCCTTAATTTGATTTTTTCCTCATCTGGCACTTTATTTCATCTACTTTTTTATAATTTTCAGAAAACTGATTATATATTTGGTATAGGACATCGATCTTTTCAGTTATTGCACTTTAAAATTAAACCGTATTTGACCGAACTTTTTATATCGGTAAAGGTATCTTCGAACACGGGGATTCTTGTTATTGCTATTTTCGTAACCGTTAAGGCAATCGACAAATTAATTTTTACGAATTGCTCTCTATATCAACAGGATCTTCTGTTCAATTTTAATCAAATGCACTTTTTGTATTTGACATAAGTTATACACAAATGTAACTCTACGACATGAACCGTTAGTTTAAGAAACTGCGGTATTATGATTTAATGTCCTTGGTCCATCAAAGTTTTTGAGATGAAATTCTGATGTCCGATAATTGCGTCAATATCAATTTTGCTGCATTGTGACACGAAGACACAATTTGTGGTACATAAGTTTTTCTAATTATGCGCCTTAAGGATGTTAGCTAGGTCCAGATTTTTTTGATTTTTTGTCAGGTTTTCGGAATCCAAATGTAGAATTAATAATAAATATGATAAAATCCTTCTTATTTGTTCATAGTATTTTTGTGATTTTACTTTTTATATCTCGAAAACAAGCTCAATTATTTCTTCGATTTTAGTTTCATTATCTATTATATACTTTGAAAAAGATTATTTTTTTAAACTTAATGGCCAGAATACCTTAATAATTTCGTCGATCCATTGTTCGAACGTAATGTTGTTGTTATCTCCGACAGTATGTGCCATTATGGGAATGTTTGTTTGGTTAGCTGTATCTTGTCCTAGTAACATGATGTCACCTTCTATCATCATCACATCACCTACAACAGTTTATACAAATTTTGAGTTATTAATAAAAAGTATAAAGATATCAAAATAGAATTTTAGCTATGACGGAAACATACTATCATTTGCGAACAAACATCCGCTATGTGGCTTTTCTGAAAATAAACCAACAAAAAAACAACAATCAAAATAACTAGTAAGTTTAGTAAAGCGAAACAATATAAATGTACGAATTAAGTAGGTAGACCTAGGTTAAGGGAAACAACTCTTAAAATCATCAGTATGTTTGTGTCAACCATTTTCATAGATATGTCCTAAACTCCTAGGTTACATACCTACATTTCAATCTGTTTCAGGTAAATGCTCAATATAAATTGATGAAACTTGACTTTTACAAATGTATATAACTGATTTAAAGAGTTATCTCCCTGAACCAAGGTTTACTCCCTTAAAGTTGTCAATGATGGTTAATTGTAACAGGTTAAATAATTTTACAGGCTCATAATTCCGGCGATACACTGCTCGGTTTTCTTTTTATGACGCACCTTATTTTTGTGTATTTAAGACACCTTATTGTCGTGTAGAGTTATTATTTCAGGTGTTATTAATAAACTCCAAGGTGTTCACGAGCGGAAATTGTTTGTTATGGACGATCAACAATTGTTACATTAAGCGTATTAAGCAATTTATATGTAAGAATTTCATTGTAGACTGCCAAATTTATATCTAGATACACCTCTTTGACGACGAACATTCCACAAAATGACAATCTGTTTGTCCCCTTGTAGGCAATTATTTTGTTTTCAAGGCCTTATCAATACTAATTGGAGTTGGATTTTTGTCATTCTCAAGGTCTATAATTACATGATATACAAGGTATGATCAGGTGTTCACCAACTTCTGAAAGTTAACTTATTCAGGTCATTAGTTTTCCTATAATAAAACATGCTCATATTTAACTATTGTGTGATCTCCTGCATTTCATTTCCAATATGCAAATAAAGATCTGTTCCCGTAGTCTTGATTCGTTGACTTTTTGATGATATTCGAATCGTTATTGCATTCATTTCAATTTAATCATAGGCTGAGAGACTTCCCTCCCTCAACCCCTCCATGACTTCTGTTGATATTTCAAATTTACCTATAATCCACTTAATGTCAAATCAGCTTCAAATTTACCTTGTGTGGCAGTATTTAGTAAATTCCATGTGTCTGTGTTATGGCTCCAAATAATACCACTCGCGTCACGTGGCGTAATATTAAAATATAGCAGAGGACTGCCGGCAGTGGATGAAACATCTACAAAATCTTGATACAAGGCTTCATCAATGTTATATAACAATTTGCCCTTATCTGCATCATTCCTCAACAGAAGTAAATCAAACGCTGTACAATTGACTCTCAATGAATTTGAGGAGATTACGAGTTTCACACTTGGGTTGGTGTCTAAAATCCATTTTATACCCTTCCATGATGATTGTATAATGGCAGCTTTCATTTCTATCGTAACCTTAGTTACAGGAAAATTTAGGTTTTTTATCATGTCACTTACGTATTCGGAAGTACCATATTCTATCCCATACCGTTCACAAAAAGTTTTAGAAATAGCAAGATTTACTCCAATGTAATTATCCTTTACTGACAAAGGAGACAAATCTTTCTTAAACCTGAAATGACAAGTTATTTGTCAAATTTATTTAGTATTTATAAAAAGTAAAATCATAGAAATACTGAACTCCGAGCAAAATTCAAAACGGAATGTCCCTCTTCAAATGGCAAAATTAAAAGCTCATACACATCAAACGAATGGATAACAACTGACATATTCCTGACTTGCATTTTTGTGTAGAAAATGGTGGATTGAAAATGCTTTTATAGATAGCTATACCTTTCACTTGTAAAACAATCGCATTTGAAATCCAAAATGTTTCTCGACAAAAAAATTTGAATTAAATAATTAAATTTGGTTGCAGTCTATCAAACTAGTGGATGATATTCGTTATTATTTTGTTTGTAAATCAAGCCATTGGAGTTCTAGTTTAAATTGTTTTACATCTTGGCATATCGGAGCATTTTTTACCTTACTATAATTTTTTAATATTAATAAATAAGGAATAAATTTCACAACGGCTGGCTATACTATACGGTATGGTTTTGCTCATTGTTGAAAGCCGTATGGTGAAATATGCTGGTATCTATATCTTTTGTCGCGTTCCACCATTTATACACCAAGGAACATATGTTAGCATTAATCCATGGAAAAACATGCAAATACATGAAAAGGTAAAATACTAGTAAATCTGCACATAAATTAATTAAATATAAGCCACTTTACAGAAAATAGATAAATATTGAACCATAATTAGGGCACGTTGAAACAGAACAAAAAAAAAACGAGTACCAGTATTTTCTGAAAACATTTAAATGCTGACGATATCTGCATTTATATATTATTAGGTTTTTTTCTGCAAAGTCGAAAAAGCAGTACCCCTTGATATCCATTTTCCCAACTTGATATCTCTTGTTTATATATAGGTATTATATAAAACTAAACCATATCTACTTATGTTTGTAAATGATAAAAATAATATTTAAACTTTCCAATATTCAATCACCTGTCTATGTCGAAACTGGAACCTGGAGACAAAATTGGAATGGATATCAGGACTGGTTTATCTAAGACTACATTTCTTAGAGTACGTAAAACCGTTTGAGCTTCAATATTATCCTTCACATTTATCTTAATGCCAGTATTAGCATCACTCAACAGTGTTATCGTGTTTAGGAGTTTAATACCATCGCTCGCTCCAATAACAGGATCATTTCCACTTGAGGTTTGTATATTTACTTCTATCATGTTGTATTTGCCTAAAATATTATACTATTAGTTTTCATGATACTGAAATGTCAAATACATCATTGAAATTTTTGCTAAACAAAAACAAAAAAAAAACCTGTCCACTTTGAAACATATTCAATTTGTTTTGTATATTTTAACCGCCGAATGCAAAGTAAATTTGTTTTTCTTTAATATTACTGGCTGCATGACTTGTATGTACATTTTTTGCAGTGATATTTAAAAAATGTTGTATACGTAATATTACGTTGATCAAGCCAAAAAATTGGATGATTATTAATCTTTAATATGTGATTTCTCGTGAAATAAGTTCTAAGTAATTGTGGAATGAAATTAACTCATAAATAACGTAATTGTCGATTGAAATTAACTCATAAATAAATGTATAGCATACACTGTAACTACACATGTTCTTAATTTCCTGACCTATCGATAAAGCTGTATCAATTTGAGTCCGACTGTTTACATTCGGCAGCCATCGGATGTTTATCCCATCGCCTTTCTTAAAATCGTCAAGAATATATTGTCTGTTTTGGAGAGAAACTATTGGTAAATGTACATCGTTGTCTTTGATATCTGTTCAATAGATAAATAAGTAAAAATCAAGTTTTAATATATATAAGGTTCTTTTGGCAAAGGAGAAGGTCTACTCAGTGTAAGGGTTATAATTAGCTCCAAGAGTTGGTTGTTTGACGTGAGCACTTCCATACATTACGTGGAAACATTTTTTTGGCAATTACTGATAGAAAATAAATTAACTCTACAAACTGCAATATAATACCTCTGAATTATACATAGATTTGTTGTAACATCAATGTTTGCCCAATATGGTTTGATTAGGGATTCTGTATAAATATGGGCACCTTTTGGTAACAGAATTTTTTGGATCAAAGATGGCGCACACAATTGTTTTAAGCTCTTATAAGCTCTTAGAGGTAAAATGTTGTCATGGTACGACAATATACAAAATATGCTGATTTTGGAGCATTTAATTCGCACTTTATAAAGAGATTTCTGCTACATAGCATTAATAGGACATGCATTGAGAAACAGACACCTCATTGGTCAACCATCGTGTGACGAACACATAAACACGTGTTTTGTTGATTCAGTCATTCAACAACCGTACAAGTTTGCAGTTGTAAAAGAATAACAACAAAATATGATAGTGCACGCAAAGTGTTTATAATTTGGTTTCAGGCAAATAGAATGGATGGATATAAGATTAAAAACAAAACAAAACAAACAATGACTATCGAACTATAATACTTATTGCAAGGTACTAAATCGATGATATTATAAGTAAATTATGCATATTTTCTGTTAAAAAAATCACGCAAACCAGAAAGTCAACATCGCATTAACTAGTATTAAGTAAAAAGTAAAATTACCAAAATATTGAACTCCGAGGAAAAGTATAAAAGGAAAGTCTCTAAGCAAATGACAAAATCAAAAGCTGAAACACTTCAAACGATTGCATAACAAATGCCATTTTCACTGACTTGATACTGGAATTTTCTTCTGCAGAAAATGGTGGTTTGAACCTGGTTGTATATCTAGCTCTCACTTGTATGACAGTATCATCAAATTCCATTATTTTGACGATTATATTGACAAGTGAATTATATTACGATACATATAACACGATAGTGATAAAGTTTACACTTGACTACATACATAATCTAGTTATGTTGACACACTTAAAAATGTAAAAATATTTACCGCATTCACGTTTCTGTATCGCTAGTACAATAACAGCAATAAATAATCCTGAAATCACCACAATAGCTGTAACGATAACTGCTCGCTTGGTGACACCTTTAGTGGACATGTTAAAAGTTAACAACAAGAAAACACACTACTTGTAAAAATGGTTCATCGTATTATTACGTGAATTCCGTCTTCGGTAATAGTTGAAATCATCCTAAAACTAACACCGGATGATCGTTTCTTGTACACAGGTAAATTGTAAAGATACTGTCAACAAATCAAGGTCAAACTTAGGAGAATGTAAACCATTTACAATGATAAAGAAAGTAGATTTCTTTCAAAATAGATAACGACAATTGATTGAATTAGGCCACAAAACTACATGGAATACTCCTCTCCTATTGGTATTAAAAGTGAGGCGGACGATATCGTTAATAAACATCTGCGCCATGAGTGCATGTTACGCTCGTTGCATTTTTTAAGAATAAAGTTCTAAAACTTCTCAGTTTCATATCAGAAAATAAAAACTAAAGAAAGGTTATCTTAATAGATATAAAACAGTCTCATGTTTAATTGAAAATGCTCAAATTATTTTAATGATATGTCCAAAAAATGAAAATCACCCTTTTTGTATTGATAAAATCCATAAAATCAATAAAAAAAAAATTAAAAAAAAACGAAATAAAGTTAACGCCAAAGTTTCATGCAATTTTTGAAAGCGTTTTTAAGCTATTGTTCGACAACTGTAAATCCCCCTTTTAATTAATAAAGCCCTATAACTCGGAAATGTAAACTCTAGTATTTATAAAAATCGAAAGGAAGTTCATGGTAAACGATATAATCAATTTACCAAAGTGTTTTGCAAATTCATGAAAGTGTTTTAGAGTTATTGACCGAAAATTGAAAAATCCCCCTTTTTCAGTGAATATTTATAAAATCGAAAGGAAGTTCATGGTAAACGATATAATCAACTTACCAAAGTTTTTTGCAAATTGATGAAAGTGTTTTAGAGTGATTGACCGAAAACTGGAAAATCCCCCTTTTTCAGTGAATAAAACCCCATAACTCGGAAACGCAAAATCTAACTGACTTCTACCACCTTAAACTATATAACCCAATTGGGGGAAAAAATCGTATTCCCAATAGATAAAAAAAAGTTTGAATTGGCAGAAAAACGTTCTGTTTAAAACATTGCAACTAACAAAAACTCTGAAGCAAGAGCAGAATATATAACAGTAAACTTTAAGAAACCAGACTAAAACATTTGTTAAATAACAGAAGAAATTATTTAAAAAAAGATTATTCGAAAACGTTACGAATAACCCAAAGCCATATGGAGTTATATCAAATCCAAATCAAAGACAAGATGAGGTATCGGTGACCTACATTTGGATCAGGTAGATGTAAAATCGAGTAAAACATAATATAATGAACAAAAAGCAGTAATATTATAAGAATACTTGATTAGTGTTTCACAAATGAAGCAGAGTATATATTTAGTCACATGATATACTATTCTCAACAAACAGTACGGCTTTATTTCGGAGAGATACAACTTTTAGAAGTAATCTATAAATGGTATTGAGCCTTACATAATGACTTCCAGGTAGATTGCATCTACAGACTTCATGAAAGCCTTTGACAAAGAACCACAGAGGAGACACGAACAGAAATTGAAAAATTTTGGATAACTTATCTAATATTAAGACTTTTTTATTATAGTGTTCGTACATATAGATACCAAAGAGTTTCAGTAAATGGTGAAACATTTGACTGGAAAGAAGAAACATCAGGAATAACACAAGGCTCAGTGTAAGGCCCCAGTTACATTAATGCCATGATAGATTGTGAACATTTATTTACTGATGACTGAACTTTTCAGGATCATAGAAGATGAAAATAAACTCATCAAAGATAGATGCCAGGATTAAAATTTTATATTTACGCCAGGCGCGCGTTTCGTCTAAAAAAGATTCGTCAGAGTCGCTCGAATCAAAAAAAGTTTAAAAGGCCAAAATAAAGTACGAAGTTGAAGAGCATTGAACACCAAAAGTTCCAAAAAGTTTTGCCAAAAACAGCTGAAGTAATCCATTCCTGAGGTAGAAAAGCCTAAGGTTTTGAAAAATCTAAAGTTTAGATAACAGTTAGTTTATAGTTATGAACATATCAATGATAACTCAAGTCAACACAGAAGTGCTGACTACTCGGCTGGTGATACCCTCGGGGAAATAAATCTCCACCAGCAGTGGCATTGACCCAGTGGTTGCAAAGAAACTCATCATAGATAGATGCCAGGATTAAAATTTTATATTTACGCCAGACGCGCGTTGAAGTTACCAAGATATTCTACGAAATGCAGTTAGAAAAATGAAGTCGTGCAATGTTCCAGGTATTCCACTCAAAAAATGTAAAAATATTAATATACGTGGTTGTAGAAATAAAAACAAAATCATAAAATGATTGAAGAAATTTAGTTTTAGTCTTATTAAACATATTAAAAAGGTATTGTTTACAAGAGCACGAATATATCACATTGTTGTTTAATACGTCTGAAAGTAAGAATTAATTTTATTTTGTTTCCGGGCACCCAAAAATTAATTTCATAAAAAAATATTAAAAAATACCGAAGCCCAAGGTAAATTCAATAAGGGAAAGTTCATATAACATGACATATTCAAACGGTCATCTAACGTTTGGAGAAAAAATGTTATACGATAAATAATAGATAATTTTCACTAAAATATGATTTGATACAAAAAATAATAAAAAAAGAGGAGTCAAAGTTGATCGTTATTGGGTGTTACTTCTCTTATAAGATCGTGTGGTCGCATACTTTCGACAGAACATTTAGGTTTTGTCTTGCAAGGTTTGCTTAATAAAGGTATGGTTCTATTTAATAATTATTATTTCAAATTATTGTTTATATAATGATTTAATTTGCAATATTTTAGATTAAAATAAAAAATATGGATACTTGTTTCAATTGGTAAGAAATAAGTTCACAACATTTTGCAAAATCTCTTACATTGGATAGTGTATTAATATTCTATATCATTTCCCTTAGTTATATTTTTTTCTATAGCACACAATTTGAAATCATTTGTTAGCTACAATTGACGTCGATAAACCAAAATATACACTTGGTGTGTGTTATTTGCTACAAACGCAGTCCGAATTCTGCTCTGTGCATGTAAATTTGTTTTAAAAAAAGCATGCACTTCCAATGACATAATGCTGGTACTTAAATGCATACATAATTTTTAAAATGCAATGCTTTATACATGAAAACATTATCTTGCAGATCCTTTTTGAAGAAGAGGTGGTTTTTTATAATTATTTTATAACCTCTGTGTATTTTTATTTTATATAGCATCTACCTTGCATAAAAATTATGAATTCTTACATTTTATAGCTGAGTTTGTTTTTTTTTTCTTTTCTCCAAATTTAAAGAAAATAAGATCAAGGCAACCGAAAATTGAACTGTACCAAACCAAACCTGAAATGAAAATTATTTCAAGTCATGAATAGATAATTGTTTGACCATAACGATATTTCGAAGTCAAATTCACTAGCGACATATTTTCGTGTTTCCAGATCTAAAGATACCAGAATAGGTTCACTGGTATTTGATTCAACCAATTTTTTTTCTATTCTCGATTTTGACATCTGGTCTGGAAAGAATTTGAATGGCGTGTGATGCACGCATATTAGGAAATCCTTACTTTGTTCTCGCAACTACAATCTCCTGTAGCTTTTCTTGTAGTTTTTGTAAGTTACTCTGATTTGTCTCTTCAATCAATTTACGAGATTTGAAAACTGTTTAACTAATGCTGTGTTTATTAGTTTTTGGTTTTTTTTAAAGGAGAGAACTTTAATATTTACACTACTTCTGTTACTGACAAAAGCATGCGATATTGTCCTTGTCAGTTGAAGTCCTACAAAATTGATAAAATGTATAATTACAAATAACCATGAATCCGACGCAATACGACATTTGTGGTTATTAATAATTATAATTTTTCCTTCCAGTTCAGCTGAAATTTGATTCTTTAACAACATTATATATTAAAGAATGTTAAAATAAACTGAAACACCTGGCTTATAATTTCGATGGCGCCTTTAATATTTTATAATGAAGAACAAAGTACAGTATCAAAATAAAAAGAAATCCGAAGTTTGGAAATTTATTGAGTACCTAGTTAACTGTGTTGTGAAGAAACACACATACCTTGATATTTAACAAAATGTCCTCTTTTATAATAGAGAAGAAGGGATATGGTGCATTAATCGATGACAGAAGGCCCTCTTCAATAATTCATATTTCCAATCTCAGAGCTTAAAAATATGCCATTTATTGAAAAGCAAGTTTGACAATGAAGTATTATGAATAAACTCATCATATTAACCAGAATTGAAATTTTGTATTTGCGCGACGTGCGTTTCGTCTACAAAATACTCATCAGTGACGCTCGAATAAAAAACAATAAGTCCAAATATAGAACGAAGTTGAAGACAATTGAGGACCGAAAATTCCTAAAAGTTTTGACAATTACAGCTAAGGTGATCTATTCCTGAGCTAGAAAAGCCTTAATATTTCAAGAATTCAAAGTTTTGTATACAGTAAATTTATAATTATGACCATATCAATGATAATTCATGTCAACACAGAAGTGTTCACTACTAGACTGAGAAATTAATACTATACCAGTAGTTGCATCGATAAATAAACTCACCATAGACATGATAGATACCAGGATGGAAATTTTGTAATTGCTCCAGACGCGCGTTTCGTCTACAAAAAAGACTCATCAGTGAATTTCGAATCAAATATGGGCAAATGAAGTACGAAGTTAAAGAGCATTGATGACGTATTGTTTCGTTATGTATAATTTTAGTCAGAATGGAAACATTTATGTTGGTTGGTTTTTTTTTCTCATATTGTTGTCAATATAATGTAACTATATGCGACAGTCATACAAGTTAGAGGTAACACTAGCTATAAAATCAGATTTTATCCACACTTTTTTTCTTAAAATGTCAGAAATATAGCACAAATAGTCCTTTTCTATGTATGGTGACGATGTTTTTGTTACAGTTCAGTGTTTCTGTTGTTCCGTTGTTTTCCTCTTATAGTTGGTTTGTTTCCCTTGGAAATCGATTTATGACTTTGAACAGTGTTATACTACTGTTGCCTTAATTTACCAATTATGCCAATTTGTTTTTCTCTAATGTCTTCACTCAGCCAAACTAAATAATCGCTTTAATATTTTCAAAAACGCCTGCAAAATCGTACATACATAGCTAAGAGAGTTAAACATTACGATATCTTCTAATCAATTAAGAAATAACAAATCGGCAACTACCTGAATACGAATCTTTTGGTAATGTATTTATTTAATTTTTATTTTATCCAACGGTTATTATTCTAATAGTTGGAGCCAGTCTTTTTATAGTGTGTATACGTTGACTGCGGTTTACGCAACATATAGTAAATATTGGAAAGAAACCGGTCGACAAACATTTTTTTGAGTTTGGGAAAATTGATTTTAACTCAGGCAGACAGATTTTAATTTAATGACCACTTTAGTAGTTTTATTAAATTTGAGGTCAGGAAAGTGGACATAGAAGAACTAGAAAATATTTTGTGGAGATAGTATGCTTTCGGGAGGATAAATTTTATTTAACTGAATATAATGGGGGTGCATTGAAAATAGCATTCTATGATTAATGACATTTTAATACTGGGAAATGTAATTTAAAATTTGTAATAGTCTCAAAAAAAAATAATTATTTCAGATAATGTCAAGGTTTTTATACATAATCCTACGTAAGTGTATCAATTACTCAGTTACGCTTGAATATGTAAAGCATTTCATGCCGTTCAAACATTTTCATTTGATAATGTGGTATTGCAACATTTAATGATACATTATAACATTTAATAGGTTGGGTTTTGTTTTACATTGTTATAACAGCCAGATTTTGCTCACCCATAGTTGTCAATATAATGAACTTTTGCGCGACTGTCATACAATATAGAAGTTTAGCTAGTCATAAAACCTGGTTTAATCCACAATTTTCTACATAAAGAAATGCTGTACTAAGTCTGGAATATGATAGTTGTTTTCCATTCGTTTGATGTGTTTGAGCTTTTGATTTTGCAATTTCTTACGGAATTTTCCGTTTTGAATTTTCGATAGAGATCGGTAATTTTCTTATTTCATTTTTTCATTTTGCTTTTTTTTTTTATTAATATATGATTGAAATATGACAAACAATTTAAAAAATGTAACAAAAAACAGAGGACATTATTATCTTTTGGATACTTATTGTGTAGGTCTAGTGAATCCCGAAATTTAATGTTCAACTAGGTACAAATTTTGTATATGCTTGTAAGCAGACTTTATGAAAACAAGTTTTCCACGAAATAATTTTGTGTGTCCCAGATAAACTAACGACCGTAAATAAATTCACAGTCGATTATGCATGAAAAACAAAAAAAAGATCAGAAAAATGAAAATAATAATGTTTTGTTCTTTCCAATTTTTTTAAACAAAACTGCAAGGTCAGTGCAAGAATGTTCAGTACTTTACACATTGATTATAAAGGGTTTAGTAAACCTTAAATTAACTTTTGAAGAATGGTTTTTATATTTGTGTTGGTTTTTAAAACGAAACAGAAGATCAACTACAAAATTGTACGGTCCAGCCAATGAATTTGATGCAAACAAAATATTTTGTTGAAGTTTAAGTGATCTGATTTGCAAAATCGTTCTGTTATTTTTTTTCCAGATGTTTATTTTATACAATCTACCCCATTTTACCAAACATAAAATGTCATTTTAAATATACATGTATCTCATTTAAAAATTACCCATGTGGTAATTATTAATAATCGATGCTTTCGTAAACCAGTTTTGTATCTTTCAGATGTTCAAGAACTGCTATATTTCAACATAGATGAAAATTTATATACAATATGACATGAAGATCTTGATCTTTGTTTAAATGTACAATTCAGGTTATTTGTTCTTAACTATGTAATCTGACATGTTTTAAGTAATTTCCTTAAAAATATAAATTACGAATTACAACATAATTTCAAAGATTATGAAATATTCTATATTTTTGGAAACAAACAAAAATTTGATTTTGAAATGCATTTGTTCACAAAAATGTTTGTCGGAAGCTTTATTCAACAAGAATCTACGAATCAGCTTCTGGAAATGTGAAATATTTAATTAAATCTTTTTTATTTTATTTTATACAGGACTGGGGTCAAAATTAACATCAGTAGCAGTAATGTCTAACGTTATCTTTTTTCCGCAGTAGTATAAACAGTCCAAAAATAATGTCTGTTTTTTAAGCTTTACTTGATTTTGGACCTGGATCCGGTAAAATATAACAATCCTGGAATACTTTGTAGTTGAATACTCAAATGTACCTGTCAAACCTTCTGGTAATCAACTTAATTTGCCTCACAGATAATGACTGCAGTTAAAAATAATTTTTCTAGAAAATGTATCTTATATTCGCACATAAAGATGTTTTTATATGTTAGTTATGTGTCAAAACTGACAGTTGTATTATTAAAAGACGTGGGAAAGTTTTAGATTTGGACCATATTGAGAAGTTTTAGATGTTAAATAATATGACGATTGGATATTATTTAAGTATAATTGATGTGTTATCTTTAATGTATACATATTAGTCGTAATTGTCTTTCAAAAATCTGTTCAAATTGAATTATGTATAAAAAAGCTGTTCATGCTTAAACTATATGTGTGTGTGTGTGTGTAAACAAGGTAAGGTATTGAAGTTAATAAAATTACTATGTTTTGATTAAATGCGTTCAAATCGTTAACCAAGTTTATTTGGGGTTTTTTAAGACACTTTCCTAAAGATACCAGATTTTAGAAGAAAATATTGATATTCAAAACATACAAGCTACAAACTGTGTGACGAAGTCAACTCTTGGAGGCATCGAGCTTAAAATACGGAGAGGTGCGGTTGGAGGTGTCACCCCGAACTCCAGACGAAATAAGGCATTTTTCCCAGATCCTAAAAAAATATTATTAATTCCAAATTCCTGATAACGGTCAAACCCAAAATAAAAGCCCAATCACGATTTCATGCAAAAAAGGCCCAAAAAGGGACCTTCTGCTGCCCCTCTATGGAAACATGTGAATAAACATCAATTGTTTTCAATGTAAGTTGTAACTTTCTGTGTAGATATTAGTATTTTGACTTCCGACAGTTACATTTTTGATGTAACGAACGCACATCGTGCCTTTTTCTAGTGATATATTTAATCTGCTAGGGTAATTTGATACTTTTATTATTGGGACATCAAGATTTCTTTGAAAAGAAAATTTTCATGTCTTTGCTTGATTGAGACTATAATTTTTCTCTTTTCAGATGTTTCAATATTCTGTATCGGACAATTTTCATCATTAGATGGGAGTCGAATATCGGTCACTTTAAGCATGATTAGTAAAACAGGTTTCATGATGGGCTTCATTTTAATTTTCATTACACTGTTCACGCCAACGTTGATGTATAATTATAGCAATATCATACATAATCATTTTTTAATGTGTGGCCCAGACTATATGTGTGACCATGCCTATATGAATTACACATACTTACCTAACAATTCATACAAAAACATAGAACTATGTCCTGAATGTTTTTGTAATTCAACATGCATAATAAATGAAAATTGTTGCCCGGATTTTTTTTTTAAAATGCCAGAACAAACCTGCATAGATTCCATAATTCTCGATTCAACCTATTATGCAGTAACTGCCATATTTCCAATGGTGACGAGTTGTCCATATGGGTCAAATTATACTGAAATTGAATTATGCGCGAGGAACCCCACAACTGTAGAACGTATGAAAACTCCTCACGTGACGTCAACCAACATACCACTAACATACCTGAATAAACACTGCGCATCATGCCATGGACATACCACGTATCACCAATGGGATTTAAATATTTCTTGTTACCTGTTTTCTGACTACAATTTCTTATCAACCTATCAACAGGTAATAGACGAGGCGATGGAAAAGCAGTGCTTTATTATGTATCAGATAGATACTCTTCCTGTTCGAAACTGTTCTCAAAATGAAGAAATACATTTTAACAAGTGTAACATGACAGGTATGTGGGACATATTCGATCCCGATATTCAGTACGCATGTGAATCTACATATAAACTAGTTTACAAAGTGTACAAAAACATATTTTGTTTTATTTGTAATCCTATTCGTCGCATATACACGACAGATGTTCGAACTTGTAACTCAACTGGTTCCTGGAAACCTTTTGACCAAGGGCTCCATGATGCTTGTCAATACTATAACAACCCAGACAACAGTTTGTCATTTTTAAATGTATTTTGCTACTTGTGTAATAGAGATAACACTTTTAGTAATTCCTTTGTAGATGTAAATGCTAGTATCACTTATGGACGTAAAGGTAGCGTTACCTTTTATACTTTGCAAAATATAAGTGACTTCAGTCTGTCGTTTTATAAGCAATATTTGAATGATCAGATGAAAATTACTCCAGTAACTGCCAATGATAAAGAAAATCAGAGTTTTACGTTAAACCTTACAAATACTTTGCTAAAGGCATATGCATATAATCCATTTCTTCCTGGATTGTGTAATGAAGAGTTGTTGCCCCTGGATGCTCTTGATGTCATCAAACCGATTATGACCCCATGTAGTTGTAATTTGTCAGCGATTTACGAAGGAAATTTACCACTTTGTTTAGATGTGTTATTGACCAATCCATTCATGTGTATGGGCAATGTTATCAATTTTTTTGATGACTATAAACTCGAAGAATCTATGTATGCCGTGGTAGAAAGCTGCTCTCAAAATCTTAATTCTACATTATTAAGGGAAAAATGTACCGGAAATGGTCACGACATTTATTCATTTCTCCCTGTCGTAGACACAGTTACGAATATTCATTACAAAAGTTTCCATTGCTTCCTCTGCAACCAAGTTACGTATATGGATGATGTAGATCAGGTTTTTTACAATGATCGTTACCTTTTTCTGTTTTACATAAATATTATCTGCGAAAATGATGTCGACATTGTATATGATCGTTATTTGTCTATATCTGATATTATTCTAACGGCTATGTTGAATAATTGTAGAATAAGCCTTAAAAAGCAAAACGAATTACCTGTAGAATGTCACAGGGACGGATATAACGACATCGTTCATCAGTGCGACGTTTCCGGAATATTGACGGAGTTTGATTTCGACATTGAGTGGGCATGTGAAAATCTAACGTATGCAGTATTACCTCAGACAAAGCATAAACAGACGATATTTAAAAACGTATTTTGCTCGATTTGTAACCCTCCAAATTTTAATGAAAATATCAAATCGAAATGTAACGAAACAGGTACGTGTCAGTATTTGGCTGATAATTTAACAACTGGATGTTTTGTCTTTCCAACGGTAATCAGGGAAATTCCATATAAAAACGAATTTTGTCACGCTTGTAACGAACAACCATGCATGATGGTATTTCAAGTCAATGAAACTGAAATTGACACACATACCAGTCCATGTTTTCCCCCTTTTGAACCTTATAAGTGTGTTTGTCTAGGCCCAGGATGTCTTGCTCCATATGATATTCCGGGAGTGAAAATTCGAAACTTGTTCCAAATTGATCAGACAAAAACAAGTGATGAACCATGGGATGTTCATTACTGTTCTGATGGACAGCTGTACGACAAAATTGAAGTAAGTACATTTTATGCTTTTTAGTAAATGTTTGTTTGTTTGAAGATTGTAACACAGTGATGACAGCTGTTACCATATTTTGACTGTTTAACGATTATGTCTGTTTTGTTCACGAATCGTTGTAAAAATAACAGAATTTGATGCTACTGTCATACAAGTGAGAGGTTTAGCTCTGTAAAACCAGGTTCAATCCACCATTTTCTATATTTGAAAATGTCTGTACCAAGTCCGGAATATGACCATATGACAGTTGTTGTTCATTCGTTTAATTTGTTTTATCATTTGTTTTTGGCATTTGATTAGAGACTTTCCGTTTTTAATTTTCCTCGGAGTTCAGTATTTTTGTGACTTTACTTTTTGATAATTATATGAAAATATAAAAACAAATGTGCCTAAATTTAATTCGGGAAACGAAGTAACAAGAAACAGTTTAACCTTGATAAACTATGTCAGACGCAACTACACGTATTTTTAAACTATCATCACGTACACTCGAGATAATGGTCAAACAAACACATCCAAAGCCCAATTATGGGATAGATATTATCATGGATCTTATTTCTCCTTGTTGTTTTATGATATATTTTATGGACAAAAGATTTGCTCGTGTTATGATAACTATGCGTTGCTTGTTTTTTCTACCTTGGTCGAAGTTAAAATTGTGTTGTTGTCTTTAAATTCCTGACGTAAATGGTCATCATCTTAATAATATTTTACTTTTTAAAGCGCTACAATTTAAACGCTATAACATTTTGTCTAGTTTTATTCGTTTTTATCAAATCTTTTATTTTTGTCAATTTAAGTTTACCTTTTTATAAGCTTTATAAACTACAGATGATGACTCACATTCACCAAAGAAGAAGGTATAAAGACAGGCGGAAGATACCAAAAGAATAGTCAAACTCGAAAAACAAACTGTCATTTCTTTAACTTAAAGAAAAACAAAAAAAAGACCAAGAGACAAAATCTACAAAACGCTACATACAAAACTTAACACTGTGCAACACAAACTTATTGCTGGATCTCAGAAGGGTATTCATAATTTAGATCATGTATTTGTCCAAACATGTTGTTTCTGTAGCAGGTCTACAATTACTTTAAAAGTCATTCAAGATTATTGATTATTGTCTACTTCGTTCAAAAGCATATCGGGCCAATCTTTTCTTGATTCTGAATTTTGGTATTCCAACACCAAATTGTACCATCTGTTTTATTGGATAAGTGCTGCTAAATATTAAGTTATCTTTGCAATGTCTTGTGTAGTTCTATCCGTCATACGATTGTGTGTTATGCTTTGAAAAGTGAATTACAATTTCAATATTTGTATCCGGTCCACGTTTGTAATCTTTCAACATTGGGATACATCATCTGAACATACTAAACCACTCGTTTAATGGTTTCCATAGATATATCGTATTCTGAATTGATTACTTTTTAATTCAACTGTTTGTTTTTTTCATTTTCTTCAGAAAAACTGTCGCAACATCACGTGCTTTCCAGGAAGGCATTTGATTGGTGGAAGTTGCGACCCTTTGTTCACAGTCACCAGGAATATAAGATACAACTTAGAAGTCTTCGTTAGAAATGCTGATTCACCAAAACAGTTTAATGGAACAGAGAAAATCATATTACGATGGTTTGAAAATATTGTTAGAAATCATTCAATTGGTATAACTAGTCTGGTTATTCTTAAAACTGAAACATTTTCAAATTTTCCATGTTCGTTAGGTCAGTCAAATCCAAACGTATTTACGTATATTGCATTTGATGTGTTCATAGAATCAAACATTTATCGGAATGACCTTGAACAATCACTTCTGAAAATAGCTCCTGAAAACTCTGATTTTGAGAAGGACAATGATACATTTAGCATGGAAATATCTCTAGCTTCCGCATTCTCTGATCTACTCACTTTTGTTCACATGGCTAGGGAATTTAGATATGAGTCGAAATGCTGGAAATTGGAAGAAAACACCGAACTTTTAAATAAATACGGAAATTATAAATCAACAAAAATCAATAGACAAATTGTCTGCCCACAGTTTGTTTTTGACGCCGACCAATATACAATAGATGGTTATTCTGTTCTACTCATAAAATACAAAATAATAATTCATTACGACATATTCTTAATAGATTCAAATAACAAAATTAGAATTTGTGTCGATGATTTCCTTTCATTCCTATTAAATAGATATATCAAATCATCCACAGAATATGCTCTGGAAATAACGACAATTGTATGTACATGCGTTTCTTTATTTTGCTTGCTAGTAACTTTTATTACCTACTGCATTTTCCCGATACTAAGAACCTTACCTGGCAAAAATAATATGTGTCTCATATTGTCCCTTTTAATTGCACAGACATGTTTGCAATTTGGAACCATTTGGACTGATCGTATACTCATCTGTAAAGCCATTGGTATCATCCTTCATGTGTTTTGGTTGTCAACATTCGCCTGCATTACATCCCAGCTCCTTTGTTCTAACAGGGGTGATCTGAGCCGGATCACCCCTGCCAGATCACCCTAGTTTGAGTTTCTTGTTATGCATGCTTTCCTTTGTTCTGTAACATTTTGGCGGGAATGTCAAATCCAATATAAAACTTATAATTAATTTTACGGAAAAGACTATCTATCAAAATTCACGGAGAAAAAATCCAGTAGATATGCTAGGATTCGAACTCAAGACCTTTAGCATATCAAGCCACGACACATACCACTACACCAAGACGACTTGATACAAAATAATAGTAATTTGACATACTTAAAGGAAGCAAGATATTTTTATTAGTGGGGCGAGTTGTCAAACCTTTATTCAGTGGGGTTTTAACCTTTTACGTTAATTTGTGAGTTTTCAGACTGATTGTTCAATTTGATTTTACACTTTTTCAAAGTGGGGCAAGTCGGTAAACAAGATTGGGACGATATTTTTATAAAGTGGCGATATAGCGTGGGCCGATTGGCAAGTGGGGCGAGTTGAGATTGTTTGATATCTACTCATCGTGTTTGGGGGTCAAAAAGGGTATACATCATATAGTAATATATAAAGTATATTGTTATGGTTGTGTGGCGTTCTAAACTAGATTTTATGAATTGTAAATGGTTTTTCGTCTAATCTTAAACAGCTGGGATGTAAAATAGTTATCCCAGTCGGACTTGGTGTGTCAGTGTTAGATCACCCTCTGGCCTCCGGCCATCGGGGTGATCTTACACTGACACACCGCGTCCTTATGGGATAACTATTAATTACATCCCAGCTCCTTTGTTCTAACAGGGGTGATCTGAGCCGGATCACCCCTGCCAGATCACCCTAGTTTGAGTTTCTTGTTATGCATGCTTTCCTTTGTTCTGTAACATTTTGGCGGGAATGTCAAATCCAATATAAAACTTATAATTAATTTTACGGAAAAGACTATCTATCAAAATTCACGGAGAAAAAATCCAGTAGATATGCTGGGATTCGAACTCAAGACCTTTAGCATATCAAGCCACGACACATACCACTACACCAAGACGACTTGATACAAAATAATAGTAATTTGACATACTTAAAGGAAGCAAGATATTTTTATTAGTGGGGCGAGTTGTCAAACCTTTATTCAGTGGGGTTTTAACCTTTTACGTTAATTTGTGAGTTTTCAGACTGATTGTTCAATTTGATTTTACACTTTTTCAAAGTGGGGCAAGTCAGTAAACAAGATTGGGACGATATTTTTATAAAGTGGCGATATAGCGTGGGCCGATTGGCAAGTGGGGCGAGTTGAGATTGTTTGATATCTACTCATCGTGTTTGGGGGTCAAAAAGGGTATACATCATATAGTAATATATAAAGTATATTGTTATGGTTGTGTGGCGTTCTAAACTAGATTTTATGAATTGTAAATGGTTTTTCGTCTAATCTTAAACAGCTGGGATGTAAAATAGTTATCCCAGTCGGACTTGGTGTGTCAGTGTTAGATCACCCTCTGGCCTCCGGCCATCGGGGTGATCTTACACTGACACACCGCGTCCTTATGGGATAACTATTAATGAACGTGTGTTCATATCATATGTATTCTGTGTTTACCACTTTCAGACCAACCAGTAGTATGTCGGAGAATAATGGACTCTTCTTAAGATATGTTTGTTATTCATACGGAACGCCTTTCATTATAGTTATCATTAATATATCCACTCAAATTATGCTGTCAGGTGGAGCAAACATTGGTTATGGTGGGTCTAATTGTTTTATATCAGATATTCCCCAAATCGCTGCGTTTATTTGTCCAGTAGGGCTCATCTGTGTGATAAATATTTGGTTATTTGGGTTCACAGCTTACACAATATACACAAGACCAATCATTCGGAGCACCGCAAACGATAAACAAGATTTTTATGTGTACATTAAGCTTTTCTCGCTAACCGGAATCACGTGGATTGGGCAAATAGTAGACTCATTTATTCCATTATCAGTGTTTTCGTTTGTTGTCACCATACTTACAGGTTTACAAGGGTTATTCATTTTCCTTAGTTTCGTTTGTAACAAACGAGTATACAATTTGTTTTTGGGTATGTGCAAATATAATCATAGCGAAAGTGTTCGAGAAAGTATCAGATTGTATTCACTGTATGAAGTAAATGGCCATGAAAAGTGTATTAAACGCTACCCTATTACAAAAACATCAAAGATCTCTTAAATGTTGAACTTAATTGTTGTTTGCGCCGATTGGTAAAATACAGTTATCGTGTACATTAGAAAACATTGAATACAGAAATATTGCATTATTACCATTGTCTTATTTAGTGTCAGTGTTTTAAAAGTGTTTTACATTGAATGTCTTGAATTTTACAGAAATGTATATTTATTATAAATTGATAGTATATAGATAAAGGCAGACAAATATGAAGGCTTCGTGTGCTTGTTCTCGAGATGTAAGCCACTGAAAAGGTGGCAGGGAAAATTTTCTCTAGACTTTCTTCCATTTAACATTGTCATAATTTACCTTTAAAAAATTATGAGAAAAAAAACCATGAAAAGAAAAGTAGGGTCTAGCTGAGATTTCCAAATATTGGGCAAACATTAATGTTTATATTTATGTTGTATCGTCTTATTCCGATTCGTATATGTATTTTTGTTTTGGTTTTCATGCTCTAAAATACGATATAATTTCCCACACAGATAAGCAGTTTTTATTATCAAATTGGACTCTGCAAGTAATATGAATAATTACCGTATATTTTGTAGGCGTTTGCTTCCATGTTAGTCAAATGAAAGTGTAACATGCAGCCTCTTGTTACATGACTAATCGAACAATCAGGTTGTTTTCCCATCATTCATGTAATCAGGTCTGTTAGCGTTTTTTAAACCAATGCTTGATCACTTTTTACTTGAACATGATCCAGAATAAATAGACTGCTTCCTGGTATGCCAATCAAATATCAAAGCTTCCATATCGCAGTATCATCGAAATGTTTTAATATTGTTTGTCGGATGAATTGTAACGGGTGAATTACATGTCGAACTCTTCATAAACAAAAAGAGGGACCTCGGTATCTTTTAACAACGTTGTGCACTACAAAAATGTGTCATAGATCGAAAACATTGCATATGGGGTAGACTTGAATTTTTTGAACTTCAAGTCGATTTAAGAACCATGCTAATTTTGATTTCTAGGTTGCAACTCTACGGGGTAAATCTGATTTTAGATATTGAAATATAATAAGATTCTGTACTATTTGTAAAAGTCTTTAAACCAGGTGTAATGCAACTTTTATAAAATGCATACAAAAATCCTGTCGAATGAGATAGCCAAAATTACATAAAACTTTTGAATTGTTTTCCTTTCATTCGATCAGGTTTGTAACTTTTTGTCAAACATACTCATTTGTACGTAGCTTTTAATGAAGTGTGTCATACACGTACAATTCTGCATTATAATACTTTCTATCACACTTAGTCTTTTTTCAAGTTACATGTTTTGTATGTTATAAAAGTGTATGGTATATATGTATATATTTGATCTATGTTGAGCACTTTGAACGATTTAACAGACGAGTTCAACTTTATTTATTGTCATTTACTTTGTCTAGATAGGTGCACACGTTGTTGTTGTCGTTTTCATTTTCAATATTAGACGTTCGTTATTCAAATGTGTTGCTAAATGTTTGATATTTTTCATGAATAAATATTGATTCTATTTAAGTGGAGTTGTGTTATACTTTATGCCACTTTACAGTATTATAAAACTAAACATATGCTTGAAGAATTTATATCATTCACAGACCAAAACCGTTTCTTTTCAATATTTTTTGTTGCACAGAGAGGTTTCTCATTGGTTGCCTATCAATGTATTGCAATAAAACAATAACAAAGAAAAAAAAAACACAAAAAAGTTTGCTACAAAAAATATTTTATAAATCAAAATTAAAGTGATATAAAGTATGTACAATACCTAGACCTTAAAAGTCAGTCTGTATTGTTTTGTATGTCATGATACATATCAGTTAAAATCTAATAATTTACTTTTGGATGTAACGCGTCTTCTGATTGGCTGACGTTATTTTGTTATGAGCCCATAGACATAATTTAGTCATGTGACCGTAACGTCATCAACGTTTTTTTCATGGTTTTCTACGGTTTAAAATGGAATTTAGAATTAAATTATAAGAAATCACTGTAATATTTTTTCTGACTATTCGAAATAACATAAAAAATGTGGTGCACACTGTTACATAACCGGCTACGCGCGTTATTCAGTGTGCACCACATTTTTTATGTTATTTCTTCATAGACAGAAAAAATATTACTGTCATTCCTGAATTAAAGTTAAAAATATCATTTGTTTCATTTATTCAGTCTGGCAAAAATTATATTTATATGTTCATATTGTTTGTATTGTTAAGAAATTTCCATCATGGAAAAATTGGGTAAAACATTTAGCGGAAATTTGATGTACAGAAATTTCCATAGAGGAAAAAAATCATCAAAAGAAATAGTAGTTGACAAGATTTCATGACAGGAAAAAGAATTTCCTTTAAGGAAAATTTGATGCAGTAAATTTCCTTAAAGGAAACAGAATTTCCTCAAAGGAAAAATATATGCAACAATTGTCCTACAGAAAATCTTTTTCACTCGAGGAAGAAAAAAAAATCCTCTGAGGAAATTTAAAAAAAAATGCAATAACGTTTTCAACAGTGGTACTAGAGCTAAGAATTTTTAGGAAAAATATCAGGGAAACCAATACCAACCAAGTTACCAACTTTATTTTGACCTACCTCCAAAGATTAAGGTGACAACTTTTGCACTCAGCGGAATTGCAAACTTGTTCCGAAGTCTGTTATTCATTATAATTTTCCCCTTCCGCTAGATAACGTGATATCAAAATGCACCTATTATGAAAGTTGTTTCATCTCCGTTTAAAGTACTTAATATACTGATTATAAACAGACATTGTTCAATTTTATCGTATCCTAGCCTATAGTCAGTGAAAGTTTAAAGATTTAGAAAAGTGAAACTTTAATATTAAGAATTTTATTTTTCATACGCGTTTTTACAAAAAAAGACACTTCTTATGTATTTTGATATCTATAATTGTTTTCGTATTATATTATACAGTTGTCGCAGTGTTAGTGCAGTGTAAATATGGGATCTGGCAAGATGGCCCTATAATTCTACGTTAGACAATATGCTACAATATGCCGAATTCTTGGGAAAGCATTATTTAGGTTATGGCCTAGCGTCAGTGTGGAGACGGACTACTCGTTCCCTCTAATTCCATTAGAGAACTTTTGTTACTTCTGTTACCAGAAGACCATCTACTTGCCAATATTACAAATGTCGGCGGTTTGTATCGTCTTGCCATACCTCGTTTACTGTTTTTGTCCCAGCGGCCGATCTTATTACACTAAGTATTTCTTGAATTGTTTAACCTTTAATCAGAAAATAGGAGATGTGGATTGATTGCCTATGAGACAACTCAACTATACAAACAACGTGGTGTGAATAAACTCATCATAAATACCAAGATTGAAATTTGATATATGCGACAGACGCGTGTTTCGTCTACAAAGAACTCATCAGTGACGCTGGAATAAAAATATGTTAAAAAGGCCAAGTAAAGAAAGAAGATGATGAGCATTTGATGATAAAAAAAAAATCCCTTAAAGTTTTGCCAAGTACAGCTAAGGTAATCTTTTCCTGATGTAGAAAGCCTTAGTATTTCAAAAATTCAAAGTTTTGACAACAGTTAATTTATAATCATGAACATATCAATGATAACTCAAGACAACACAGAAGTGCTGACTACCGGGCTGGTGATACCCTCGGGGAATTAAAACTCCACCAGCAGTGGCATCGACAAAGTGGTTGTAAATAAACTCATCATAGATACCAGGATTGAAATTAAATATGTGCGCCAAACACGCGTTTCGTCTACAAAAGAGTCATCAGTGCACTCGAATAAAAACATGTTAAAAAGTTTTGCCAAGTACAGCTTAGGTAATCTTTTCCTGAGGTAGAAAGCCTTAGTATTTCAAAAATTCAAAGTTTTGTAAACAGTTAATTTATTATTTTGGTAATACCTTTGAGTAAAAAAAAATTACACCAGCAGTGGCATCGACCCAATGGTTGTAAATAAATTATTATAGATACCAGGATTGAAATTTTATATTTGCGCCAGACGCGCGTTTCGTCTACAAAAGACTCACGAGTTACGCTAGAATAAAAAAAAACGTTAAAAAGACCAAATAATGTACGAAGTTCAAGAGCTTTGAGGACCAAAAATCCCTAAAAACTTTGTTAAATACAACTTAAGTAATCAACAATAGGTGACCGTACCTTACCACCTTCAAAAATGAATTAAAATCCAGAACTCATGCGGCCGATGTTATTCTTGAAATATCTATATCTTTGAATAAACGATCAAATGTTTATATCGCAACCACCCCTATTATCATAAAACGTTTCAAGAGAGAACGGAAATGAGTCATAAAAGATTTAACCCTGTCGACTCAATGAACATACGAGTTTTACTCAGTCCTTAAAGTAGATTGTATTAACTAAATATGTGAGTTAGATTACGACGATGGATATTTTTAACGACCTTGACTGATTATACAGCTCTTGCATGGTCGGTGGTTAGATTACAAATCTTCCTTTGCAAACTTAAATTTTAACAAGCACTTTTTGGGTTGACATGAATTATCATTGGTATTGTTATAATTATAAATAAACTGTTTACAAAATTCAGATTGTTTTTTTGAAATAATTAGGCTTTTTTACCTCAGGCATAGATTACCTTAGATGTATTTGGCAACACTTTTAGGAATTTTGGATCTCAATGCTCTTCAACTTCGTTCTTTATTTGGTTTTTTTTTTTTTTTTTTTTTTTTTTTTTTTTTAACTTTTTTGGACTCGAGCGTCACTGACGAGTCTTTTGAAGACGAAACGCGCGTCTGGCGTATATATAGAATTTAGTCCTGGTATCTATGATGAGTTTATTTACAACCACTGGGTGGATGCCACTGCTGGTGGAGATTTATTTCCCCGAGGGTATCACAAGCCCAGTAGTCAGCATATAGTTATATTTATAAATTAACTGTTTACAAAATTTTGAATTGTTTGAAATACTAAGGCTTTTCTACCTCAGGCATAGATTACCTTAGCTGTATTTGGCAACACTTTTAGGAATTTGGGATCTCAATGCTCTTCAACTTCGTTCTTTATTTGGGGTTTTTTTTAAACTTTTTTGGACTCGAGCGTCACTGATGAGTCTTTTGTAGACGAACAGTGCGTCTGGCGTATATTTGTATTTTCCCGCGGTTCGTATAGTAAAGCGGGAAAATATTGTATTGTCGTTACGTTTTCATAAATATTCATAAGGCATGACAAAATTGACCAATCAGAAGTTGAATTTTGTCTTACGATATATTGGTGTTTTTCAAGCGCTTCACTTTCTAGCCGTCGTTCAACATAGTAAGCTCCTTTATTTTTAATTGCTGATTGCAATTAAAGTTGTTTTTTCTGATTTTCTATTTGTATATGTATTTGCTAATTAAAGGTGTGGTCCGCCACTTTTATCCGGAGATAGGCTCGAGCATTGGCACGGATACAGGTTTCCATTCATATTCATATATCATGTGAACGATTGTTGGTTTTTCCTGGACGGCCTTGACTATCTATGAAGGGTAACATTCAGAAATTTAAGCGAATACACTGTGGATACATTGATATTTGAAATATTGTATATATGTTTTAATATTTGTTAAAATGTGTACTGCTGGAAATTATTTGAGATACAAATTAAATACGGCGTCTATCACGTTCGACGGGCTGTCGGCAAATTTATATTTGTGTTTTAGTTATATTTAGTCATGGAGTAGAGGTAATACATAGAATTTAGTCCTGGTATCTATGATGAGTTTATAATTTGATGAAAAGGGTATGATAATACGAAAAATTTCAAAGTTTTGCAAAATATATATGAATAAAAGAAGATGCAAGGTCTATACATCAGGAACATATATATTGACATATGTTCTAAATTAAAGAGAGTGGATTGGTTGTTCAACACCTATATTGATACATAAATTTTCAGTTTTAATTATAGGGTCACCAACTTCAATTTTTGTGTATTAACCAATCTGTCACCGTGTTGAAAACTTCAAAAATCGATGATTTACAGTCTACAAGAGATTACACTTGTACACCAATTTGAATGGTGCATATAGTTAAAACGAAGTCTGTGATCCTATAAGATCTGTGACATAGCCCATTTACCATCACTGGTAAAGAAAAGCAACTAAACTTAGCTTTAGGTTGTTTCAAGTGAATGTTCTGATTTTGAGATAACTACTAGTCTTCATCACTTCACTCTTACTCTTTGTATTGTTTCTTAATTAAACAATGAGATTGCCACTTTTTTATTTCACTTCCTGGTCCTATGAGTCTGGTTTATCATACAGATGATTAGTGCAATTAATACCTTCATTTTCATTTACAGTCGATTTCCTAATGAATGAGTTTGGTTGGCTTGCTTGCTTTAATTGTATTAATGTTTGATCAACCATTTTCCATTTTTTTTTTATTGAATTAGTAAGTTTTCCAGAACATGTGATATCAAAATGAATTCGACACAAATTTCTATTAAGTTTTCATATATTTATATTATTATTTGAAGCGTTTAAATACAAATAACATATTTTATTAGTGTTTCTATTTGCGGTCTCTTGTGGACAGTTGTCTCATTGGCATTCATACCACATCTTCTTTTTTATATATTTAGGATGAAATTGGGCCCTGTAGTTTGGCATCAGTACAATTTTTTTTTTCTTTTGCAGTAATTAAAATATTTGAAGTACTCAGTATCTATATGAAAGATGTACGATTCTATTTACAATTCAATTCTAATATAAAACGTAGTTGTATATTTTTTTTACTTATTTTTTTGGTTTCATAGAGTTTTTAATATCAAAATTATTCATTACCCTAAAATTTTAAATTTTAAATAAGTATTTTCTTATAATAAATCGCTTTTTTAAATTTAAGTTCTTGGTTAAATTTGATACAATATTTCAATTTTTTCATTTGCTATTTTTTTTTACGCCAAAACAAAGGACAACGGTTAGAACAATCTAGCTAAGATAATCCTCAAAGGTAAAGCTCAAGTAGCTTCGATGTGCATGCTGAGACATGTCGTACGTTGGTCCTTACTTTATCATAATTTCTGTCCTAAAAATATAGTTTTACAGGACCAATCACAGGACAGTTTAATTTCGATAAACCTAGTTCAAGCTTAAATCCTAGGATTTAAGACTAATGCCTAAAATCATTTAGGCAATATACTTACTGCCTAGGCGTTAGCTCGTTGCCTAGGATTTAAGCTTAATGCCTAATTTCACGTATTGCCGCTAACATATACAAGTTTAACCCTGCCTTTATATATTGTTTTCAGATGTCTTTCAGCAAACATTATTTCTTACAAAGCAAGCAAGCCAACTAAACAATTAACTTGCTAGCTTTATGATAAGAGCTGTAAAATTAATATTATCATTGGTTTGTTTGCTTGTTGATGTTACAATTTACTCACACAGTTTTATTTCTATTATTCTCTAAAATAAACAAGCTGAAGATTAATAGCTTTAGATGTTGACAATAAACTCATCATAGATACCAGGATTACAACTTTATACACAAAACACACGTTCAAAAGACTCGGTCATCAGAGATGCTCAAATCAAAAGAGTTAAAAGGTAAAATAAAGTATGAAGTTGATACTCGTTGAGGACCAAAATTCAACAAGAATTTGCCACATACAGCTAATGTAATGTTTTCATGGGGTAAAAAATCCTAAGTTTTGTAAGCAGTTAATTTATAATTATGATCATATCAATAATAATTCATGTCAACACAGAAGTACTGACTACTGGGGTCAAAGTGTATGTAGGGATTTTGTGTCCTTTATTTATACACCATTTTCCTTCCTTTCTATCAACTGACCTCTGACATCGAAGTGAATAACTTGGAGTATGGGTAAATTTTGCAGTCTATTACAAATTCTATCTTTTTATTTCCTTGTTTTGACAACAACCAGCTTATATAAAAAGAAGATGTGGTATGATTGCCACTGACACAACTAACTGAAGTGGATGTAAGCAGTTTTAGGCAACCTTACAGCCTTCAACAATGTGAAAAATCAATACTGTGTGGTATGCTATAGAAGACCCCAAAATGAAAAATTTTAAAACAATTATATTGAGAAAACAAATGGCCTAATTTATAACTGTTTAGAAAAATAAATGTGACAGACATGAACCAACATAACCTATTTTGCATCTGAATCAAACAATAATTATTGAGAAATCTATGCATCATGTTTTTTATTGTTTACAAATATACATAAATTTCAAATACAACTGTTTCTAATAAAGATTTCTTTTTGTATTAACAATTAACAAAGATGGTATCTGAATTCACTAACTTAATTTAATTTAAAAAATATTTAAACTATAGCTGTATACATCTACAAAAATATCAGTACAATATTTGCCTTTACAATTACCCTGTACAAAAACAATTGTTTCCATTTCATTTTTTTCGTAGCTGCTGTGCATGAAATAGGTAACAATAACTACAAACAGCTATGTGAAAATCTTTAAATACATTAAATAATTTCCTTACAAATATTTAATTTCAATTTGTTGTTGATAAATAGATATAAGAAGATTTGTTATGAGTGTCAATGAGACAACTCTCTGTCCAAGTCACAATTTGTAAAAGTAAACCATTATCGGTCAAGGTAGATCCTTTTCATATATTACAAGGTATATACATTTTACTTTTAAGGTAACAGTTAATTAAAGTGTTCTAGCAAGAATTTTGAAATGGCAGAGTACCTGACTGAAAAGGACACACTAGCAAGTAAGCCTTTGCTGTTCGACTTCACTTTTTTCATTTTTTAAAAGTCAAATGATATATGAAAAGGAGTAGGTTCAGTAAGACCCCTTTTTGGCCCCAAAATATGGCAGTTTTACAAAATTGTTAAAATGTAATCTTTTAGCTATTTATTGGAAAGTAGAATGCTTCTGCTACATAAATATGATCTGTTTTTTACAATACAATGCACATATATCGTGTACTAGCATCATTAAGTCATGCTAAATTACTGAAATCTTCACAATTTAAGCATTTAAGAAAATTTACACGGTTTCTGTCTTAAATGAAAGTGGCCGCATTCGTGTTCATTCATAATATTGAAATGTAAGTTGTATTTGATGATAATGCATATCATGTATAAAAGGTTGAGGATGAACACGGATGCGGCCACTTTCATTTTTGACAAAAACCATCTGAAAAGTGAAATTTTTTTGCATATTTGATAGATTTTTAATACTTAAGCTTCAATCGGAGCGTTTTTAATGAATAATTCAGTTAAAACCTTTCACATAAACTAAATGAATCAATTGAAATAGACACTTGAGTGTTTAAAAAGTGTCCAAAATCTTTCGTTAGATGAACCTGAAATTTGAGGCCAAAATCGGTCCTTACCGGACCTAGTCCTTTGTTGATAGAAGATATGAAAATAATGTTTTATACTTTCTTTTTCATATCTATAGTTTTCTTATAGGCCATTAATATAGGATTCATTCGACCAAATTACAAATCTTCAAATGCTGAGAGATGACATAAAAACAAAAATACTGGCTTAAAAATGATCATCAAGTTGATGATCCCTGTTTGGTAAATTGCTAATAAATATGGGTTAACTGGGTAATTAATGACATGTATCATATTTCAGTAAAAATTGTCAAGGTGAAAATGTATTAAATGTGTAAATGTATGAATGTACATATTTTACTATTATTGAATAGTTTCTATTGGTATTCAATAACAAACATGCAGATATAGTAAATTGATGTTGTAGATTGAGTTAACCATGAAACGCAAAAGTGCAATTAAATAGTTTAATGTGAGAAAATATAATAACAAGTTAATATCGATATTGTATACAAGTTTATACAAATTTAAGGATTAGATGTATAACAGTCAAAAACTGGGGGTCTGCACACATTCCGAAATCAATGTGAATCAACTGACACAAACATGTTGATTGCATACTTGTGCAGACTTATAACAGGCAAAACATGTTAAATATCACACTAACATTCATATCCTTTGGCACATTGGTGTAGAACAGGTCATGACTATTAATTTACAATGTAAAACCTCACAAAGATTATAGTGAACATGAATACTACAAACTAACATTGATGCTGAGTTCACACGTAATTCGAATTCGATTCGCATTAACTAATTCGAATTAGTTTAATTCGCATTCGAAACGTTTAACGTCCTAACGTCAATTCTAATTCGAATTGGAATGCGCGTTAAATTTGCTTTACTGTTCTTACAACGTTAACTTTTAATTCGGATTAAAAAAAACGTATTTCCAATGCGAAGTAGTTAATTCGAATTAGCCAATTCGAATCAATTCAAATTAAAAAAAAAGAGTGTGTGAACGCGATTACCGAATTCGATTCGAATTCGATTTGAATTAAAGGTACGTGTGAACGAGGCATGAGTAAGTATTAAATAATAATTTAATGTATGCTTTACTTTTTGTCTCCAAATCTCCAGAATCTAGAAATATTGATATGTAAAAAAACTATATATCATAAATTCAGATACTTCCACAAGGTTTTTTAATAATACAACTATTTGAGTTTTGCAATAATAAGAACTGGCATTTTGATATCAAATACATGTATTTATAAGAAGCTTTTCCTCAATTCAAAAGAATTCAACTTGCTTTATTGTACTTTCTTCAAAAATCCCCAAAATTAATACACTCAATAATGTCTGAATTTACAGTTACAAAAAAGAAATCACTAAAATTCAACATTTTTTTTTTAATTCTCGATTTACAACTTCACTTCATTTAACTAACTAAAAACGAGTTTTGCATGTGATAGGTCCTCAAGAATTATATGACCTCATCAATAGTTGAGTAATTTTGACATTTGTCTGATAATGATTGGTCCTCAAATATACTATGACCTCATGGGAATTGAATAACCCTTACATGTCTGATAGTGATTGGTCCTCCAAAATACTATGACCTCATAGGAAATTGAATAACCCTGACATGCCTGATAGTAATTGGTCCTCAAAAATACTATGACCTCATGGGAAATTGATTAACCCTGACATGTCTGATAGTGACTGGTCCTCCAAAATACTATGACCTTATAGGATATTAAATAACCCTGACATGCCTGATAGTAATTGGTCCCCAAAAATACTATAACCTCATGGGAAATTGAATAACCCTGACATGCCTGATAGTGATTGGTTATCAAAAATGTTAAGACCTCACTGGAAGTTGAATAACCCTGACATGTCTGATAAAGATCTGTTCTTATAACTTTTGACAGAGACAATTGCAGTACTTTCTGTTCCACTACTTGTTTACAAATTTATTTCCTCAAGCTTTCCCCAACTAGGTCCTGCCTTAACTTTAACTGGCAGACGGACAGACAGCTTCATGGCATTTTCCATCTCACTTTGTATAATCTGTGCCACAGGTATCATATCATCTTGACAGACCTCGTAAATCAGTTCATCATGTAGCTGTAGGACAAGGTAGCCAGCAGATAATTTCATTGTTGTGGATTTACTTCTGCTTCTAACATTGCGTCTTTCTACAAAAAATAATAATGAGTAGCTGTAAATTCAGAAATGTTTGCATGTATGTATAGTTGAAATTGTTGAAAAAGGACAAAAATGCAAGATTGATCATTATGATTTCTGTAAAGGCTACATACAAAAATGCTATCATGAGTTATGAGTTTTTTTATTTTGAGATTCCAATTCCATCAAAATTTTTTGCAGTAATGAAAACATTACAAAAATTTCTAACTATACAGTAGGAGAAAACAATAGTTTATATTTTCACTGCTAATTTTTCTACATTTCAAAGCTATATTGTCTAAAGTATGAAGATTTCCAGACTGACCACTTCAAAAGTGTATTTAACAAGAATGTGTCTCAAGTACACGGATGCCTCACTCGCACTATCATTTTCTATATTCAGTGGACCGTGAAATTGGTGTAAAAACTGTAATTTGGCATTAAAATTAGAAAGATCATATCATAGGAAACATGTGTACTAAGTTTCAAGTTGATTGGACTTCAACTTCATCAAAAACTACCTTGACCAAAAACTTTAACCTGAAGAGGGACAAACAAACAGATGGACAAACGGACGGACGGACGAACAAACGGACGAATGGATCCACAGACCAGAAAACATAATGCCCCTCTGCTATCGTAGGTGGGGCATAAAAATTTGTCTGTTTGCTAGAACATTTACAACATAAACTGTTATCACAGAATTATGTCTTGCCTTTTTGTAATTTTGATTATGCAAATGTTGAAATCAAAATAGCAATACTTAACATCTTACACAATTAAGTTATGCAAATATTCAAAGTCAATGAACCATGCCTGAGTTACATGGCTAAACAATCTCCATGTAAATGAGATGTGCCAATACTAATACAACTGCATACCAAATACCACTGACGTTATTATAAGTCGTTCCCAAACCTAAATACAAACATTAACTTCTAAACTATGTGAAAGTTTCAAAGTCAATGAACCATGAAGAGGGAAGTGGGGCTATATAATCTCCATGGAAACGATACTTGCAAATGACATTAAATTTGCATACCAAATAACACTGACTTATCATTAGCAGTTCATGTTAAACAGATCTAATCACAAACTAGTATGTGAAAACTAAGATAAGTTTCAAAGTCATTAGACTGTGACTGAGGGGCAAGGCCAAATATTCTCCATGTAAATGAGATGTGCCAATACTAATACAACTGCATACCAAATACCACTGACGTTATTATAAGTCGTTCCCAAACCTAAATACAAACATTAACTTCTAAACTATGTGAAAGTTTCAAAGTCAATGAACCATGAAGAGGGAAGTGGGGCTATATAATCTCCATGGAAACGATACTTGCAAATGACATTAAATTTGCATACCAAATAACACTGACTTATCATTAGCAGTTCATGTTAAACAGATCTAATCACAAACTAGTATGTGAAAACTAAGATAAGTTTCAAAGTCATTAGACTGTGACTGAGGGGCAAGGCCAAATATTCTCCATGAAAATGAGATGTGCCAATGCTTATACAACTGCATACCAAATATCATTGCCCTACCACTTGTGGTTCCCCATAAACTGACCTAATCACAAACTAATGCATGTATATAAGCAAAAGTTTAAAAGTCAATGGACCATGACTGAGGGGGCAGGTTCAAATAATCGCCATGGAAATGAGATGTGCCAATGCTTATACAACTGCATACCAAATATGACTGACCTACCACTTGTGGTTCACCATAAACTAGACCTTATAACAAACTAATACATTGTTGATCCAGTCACCGCCGACGCCGGAAACAGCATACCTATGTCTCGGTCTTTGACTCCGCCACAATAAAAGAAAACACATAAAATCAGTATGGGCATAGCAAAAAAAAACACACCAAAAAGCAAAGGGTTAGGGCTTCATATCAAAGTCACTATCAGACAGTGAATGACAATTTCTTACCAATAAACTTATGTGAATGAGTATATGCTGATTGTGGGAAGACCTCCTTTAATTTCACATCTATACAATTCATGGCTGTTTTGACCAAGTCAGCTGCTGATCCTTGTACTGTAGTATTAACTGCCTGCCGCTCTGCCTGAAAAAGATAAGCAAATATTTGTCTATAAAAGACTTGACTTTTCCAAAGTTCCCTCTGTATCTCTATATAGCAACCAATTTCATAACTTTAGCAGGTAAAACAAATAAGCGAATATGAATTGTCGGGAATATGTCGAACTCAGATCTTCCTTTATATAAATACATTAGAATAATTACAGGAAACAGTGGAAAAAAAAAATCATCTGCTAGAATGGGTAACCTGAAAAAGTATCTGCAAAAATAAGTTGGTCTACATTATGTCCCTTACAGGTGCATATTCATTATAACATGATTTTTTTAACATGGTAATTTTTCTAACAAGACCAGTTTTCATCTGTCAAAAGATAACTTTAAAGGGAGATAACTATTTTTAAAGTTTATCTCATAGGTGCAAAATACATGTCCATAAAAAATGGTAAAAACTATATTTCAAATACTTTATATGTTTAAGTTTAATATTTGTTGACCTATATTTGTCTAGGGGGTTCAACGTTATCTGTCATCAAGGACAAGAACATTTTGATGTGATATAACTATAAAATGTAAATATCAATACTCTTCTGACATACACTGACATATTGGGTTTAATTATTTTACTTGTTACTTCACAAGGAAACAATTGATATACTGTGGATTCATGATTAT
Organism: Mytilus edulis; assembly: GCF_963676685.1. Lineage (NCBI taxonomy): Eukaryota > Metazoa > Mollusca > Bivalvia > Mytilida > Mytilidae > Mytilus > Mytilus edulis. The sequence continues at coordinate 39,484,405 of NC_092353.1, read as the reverse complement.
TCATGAGACACTAATTTGCATCAATTTTGGGGTGTAAGGGAACTACTTATTTATATATTCAACAAAGTATATTTTCCATAGGTGTGTATGCAGGCCTCAGAATCTTATATCAATAAAAATATAATTTTTACCTCAAACCACAAAAATTGGTATCCATGAAAATAAATGAATCTGTTTATATAAGAGATAATTACATGAGCTCTGGAATATGGTTGAGTAGAAGTAATGGATGGTAAATATCGTCTTCTGCCAGTCATGGTTTGTACATAGCCTTTATCTCTACAGAATTCTACTGTTGTTCTCAAATATTTCCTCATGCCTGTAAAATAGAACAGTATGTTGTCGTTGAAATATTGGAGTATTTTTTTATATTTGGCATTAACATAAATTCACTTTCCAAACCTTTTAACAATATTCCCTTTTGTTAGAAGGGGAAAGTTAAATGTAAAGTATTTCATGAAAGATCTGAAAATTTTAAAAGTTAATTTAAATAAATCAAAAATCATGCATTTTAGAAATCCCTCTGTGATAAGATCAGATTTTGTTTTTAATATAAATGGTGTAGTCATTGATTATATTTCTAGCTATCAATATTTAGGTTTAGTATTAAATGAATTTTTAGATTATAAAGTTATGGCAAAGGCAGTTGCAAAGTCAGCAATTCGGGCATTAGGCCTTCTTATAGTAAAATGTAAAGCACATGGTGGCTTTCAACACAATATTTTCACCAAATTGTTTGACACATTAGTTTGGTCAGTCATCCATTACGGCTCAGCTATTTGGGGTACAAGTGAGTTCTCCTGCATCTCAGCAGTTCAGAACCAAGCCATGAGATTTTATATGGGAGTTGGAAAGTATACCCCCAATGATGCTGTTTCGGGTGACATGGGTTGGAAGCCTCCATATGCTAAACAGTGGTCTAACATTTTAAGACACTGGGCAAATATAATTCATCAGTTAGAAGTTAATATTTTTGATAAATTATAAAACTGAATGGAGTACAAGGCTTGAATCTTATGGTCAAGGTAATAAGTTGAGAACTTATAAATTGTTTAAATTTTCATACTCTACTGAACAACATTTGTTGCAAAATATACTTATTCGATATGGCAGTGCATAGGCAAAATTTAGATGTGGAGTATCACCTTTAAAAATTGAAACTGGTCGTTACGAAAGATTAGATTTACATAAAAGTTTATGTTTCAATTGTGATGATATAGAAGATGAAAAACATGTACTATTAACATGTCCATTAGGCCAACTAAAATTAATTAGTAGATTTTCATCCAAATTTTTGAAAAAAATGGGGCGGGTGGGAGGATTTTATTTTTTAAATTTTATTTCATATGAAACCTTCTTGTCACGTGTTATTCATATATGCAAGTGTAATAATAAGCTTATATCATGTAAATACATGCATAAGGTATTGTGTATGATTTTTCAAATGCTTAATATAAAAAAGAAGATGAGGTATGATTGCCAATGAGACAACTGTCCACAAAAGACCAAAATGACACTGACATTAACAACTATAGGTCACTGTACAGCCTTCAACAATGAGCAAAGCCCATACCGCATAGTCAGCTTTAAAAGACCCCGATATGACAATGTAAAACAATTCAAAAGAGAAAACTAACGGCCTTATTTATGATCCTGATAACAAAAAGACACTAGGAACAGATCTGAGAGTACTCGCAGTTATCTGACAGCTAGTTCAAAGCCATCAACAACTAATAAAAAAAATCATGCATCTAAGACTAAACTATCAATCCGTACACATCCAACATTAAAATACATTAAACACATATCTCTGATTGGCCACCACTGTTCTAAATGTAATTGCCGCTTTAGAAACCTATTGTATAGTAAACAGCAGAAACATGGAGAAATGCTCTCTTCAGTTGGACTACCCACACCAACTTTATTTTGCTTTCTAAGCAATCGTTTGTTGTCCTAATAAAATGAAGCAAATGCATTGGTATGCAACACAAGTATTATAAGTACAGAATAAAATGAAAACTCACAGTGTTGAAAAAATAAGATTGGTCCTTTTAAATATGCAAGATGCGAATATAATTACAATGTAGAACATAAAGTTGTTTAATGACTATTGTGGGTATTGGGACAGAGGATGTTTGCTGTTTGTCTACAAAAATCGAAAGGCATGACTAAATCTAAATCTAAGGGCTTGCTATAAATTAATAAATTAAAAATGCGTATGTTTGTCGACTTTCTGAACTCAATATACGGTCACCAATCTAACAAGTTTATGTTTGTGTCAATTCCTTTATTTCAGTCATGATTTTTGTACCAATGTATTCCACGATTCTTACGCTTTTGGGTTTCATTCACAGTCCAAATTTCTTGACACAAAGTTATTGTATAAATAAAATAATCCAAGGACAATGTGTTCTAATCACAAACATTTGTGACATACGGCGATTTGCATTCTTGGACACAGCATATTACTCGTAACCCTAATATTTCATGCCTTTCTCGTAATCAATCTCTATTCTCGGTAAATGATGTTGTCATCATAGATCAGCAGAATATATCGACTTAATAATTTAGTAAGAATACTCTAAGAAATACGAAAACCGAAATTTGAAACAGGAAATTTTGATTGAAACGAAATTAATGAAGGTTACCGGTAACGGAAACGAAAAAAATCCGGAAATCGTAATTTTTTCAAAAATAAAAAAAATCGGGGCGGGAAGATTTCAGAGGGGCGGGCGGGGATGAAAATCTATCAATTAATTTTAATTGGCCTTATATGAAGATTTAAGGCAGTCTTTATTTATTGATATAATTCAACATGATAATATGTTTTTAACTTTGTCAGATGATGAAAAATTTATATTTTTGTTCAGAAATGAAAATGTTTGTAGTTCTGTTGCCAAAACCTGCCATAATATTTTATTGTAAAGAAATAGTATCTTATACTGTTAAAAATCATTGTTATTTTTATTTTGTGCATGTATCAGGTTTTATCCTTGAATGTGCATGGTGATATTGCACTTTTATGTTTGGTGTAAATAACAAAACTATGTTTTAATTCTGTTGTTTTATAATTGTATATAACAGTCTCTCATAGTTCTTTTAAGAATGGCACATGCATTCTAAATTTTTATATTGTGTACTTGATATTATATTGTGTTTATACTTGTATGTATGTGGTGAGACTTTAATAAACTATTGAATCTTGAATCTTATTTACCTAATGCACATCTATTTTATTTGTATTCTAGAAAGTTTCATGATGGCTAAGGGTTGAATTCTGAGAAAGAAAATTTAAATAGATACAGGAACCCTACTTTTACTACACCTACCCATACATCAACTGCTTATCAATTACCAAACTATCATTAGGATTTGCACTAAATTGTATGCAACCACGACAAAAATTAGTACAGTGAAAACAAATAATCTTATATTATCTACCATATATATAAGGTGTGAAATGCATCCATTTTCAAACAAAATCAACTACAAATTTTCAGATCTTTCATGAAATACTTTACATTTAACTTTCCCCTTCTAACAAAAGGGAATATTGTTAAAAGGTTTTGGAAAGTGAATTTATGTAAATGCCAAATATCAAAGAGATCTGGCAAAACCTATGTATATAAAACTTGAAATGAATAAAGGTTAAGGGTAAATAATAAATATCCTTACTGAAGTCTTCTCTATGTGTGAAATTACCTTTAGGGTGGTTTCTCCTGGTTCAAAATTTCAAGCTTTTTAAAAGATTGTTATAAACTGGTAGTATATATAACATATGGAAAATTAAAAGGCAGAAAAAAATAAAAGGTCTGTGTTCATGTTTTTCAGATATAATCAGTTGAAAATATAGCATAAATCATTTGTTTCTATTTTTTGTAATACATTTAACATTGGCAACTTTTCTTTTCAAATTTATTAAAGGTTGATGAGATTTCATAAAAATTCAAAAATGTCTTTTTAAACTAGATCTAATAAAAACTATGAAAACAAAAAATGACTTCAGCTGGCAAATTTTATTGGCACTTGATGGATAAAACTAGACTATACATTGACCTTTGAACCATGAAAATGAGGTCAAGGTCAGATGAACCATGCCAGGCAGGCATGTACAGCTAACAATTCTTCCATACAACAAATAAAGTGGACCTATAACTATTGCTTATAGTTTAAGAAAAACAGACCAAAACACGAAAATTAATTATAACCACTGAACCATGAAAATGAGGTGAAGGTCAAATAAAACTTCCACGACTGACATATAGATCATAAAATATGTCCATACACAAATAAAGTTGACCTATTGCGTATAGTATTAGAAAAAAAGACCACAACTCAAAAATTTAACTTTAACCACTGAACCATGAAAAGGAGGTCAAGGTCAGATGACAACTGCCAGCTAGACATGTACACCTTACAATCATTCTATACACCAAATATAGTAGACCTATTGCATACAGTATAAGAAAAACATACCAAAACACAAAAACTTAACTATAACCACTGAACCATGAACATGAGGTCAAGGTCAGATGACACCTGCCAGTTTGACATGTACACCTTACAGTCCTTCCATACACCAATTATGGTAAACCTATTGCTTATAGTATCTGAGATATGGACTTGACCACCAAAACTTAACCTTGTTCACTGATCCATGAAATGAGGTCGAGGTCAAGTGAAAACTGTCTGACCGGCATGAGGACCTTGCAAGGTACGCACATATCAAATATAGTTATCTTATTACTTATAACGAGAGAGAATTTAACATTACAAAAAATCTTAACTTTTTTTTCAAGTAGTCACTGAACCATGAAAATAAGGTCAAGGACATTGGACATGTGACTGACAGAAACTTCGTAACATGAGGCATCCATATACAAAGCATGAAGCATCCAGGTCTTCCATCTTCTAAAATATAAAGCTTTAAAGAAGTTAGGTAACACCACCACCGCCGCTGTAGCCGCCGCCGGATCACTTTCCCTATGTCGAGCTTTCTGCGACAAAAGTGGCAGGCTCGACAAAAACAAAAGTAGCAAACATCCTTAAAATAGATATATGTCCATGTGTAAATTTTCATTTTTTTTATTTTTAGGTTAAATGGCAATACTGACTTGGGTATTTGGCTTTAAATGTTTCTATAAATACAGCAGCATCATTTTCATCCACTTCTAACTGTTGACCCAGAGCTTTTGCACCAATCCCATAAATCATACCATAACACACCTGTAATAGCACAATAAACTTCATAAAAAGCACAAAACAATTGAAATATGCAGATATTCAAAACTAGCCTTAAATTACTGATACAGTGTAACCTGTTTTATCTGACACACTGGGTTACTGATACAGTGTAACCTGTGTTATCCGACACACTGGGTTACTGATACAGTGTAATCTGTGTTATCCGACACACTGGGTTACTGATACAGTGTAACCCGTGTTATCCGACACACTGGGTTACTGATACAGTGTAACCCGTGTTATCCGACACACTGGGTTACTGATACAGTGTAACCTGTGTTATCCGACACACTGGGTTACTGATACAGTGTAACCTGTGTTATCTGACACACTGGGGGACCAGAAAAATTGTCCAATTTAGTAGGTGTAGGAATACTCAGGTTTTTTCTGCAAGGATAGGCATATTTTTAGACCAGAAAAAGGTGTTTTCCAAGCAGGATATTGGAATACTCAGGTATCAGATATTAGGCAGATTACACTATATTCATCCTTTGTGTACACATGCAACAGTTTTGTGTGTGGAATCATGTGTTTGTTTTGCACTTGTGTATTTGATTGATTGATTTCCTAACCATTTGATTGATTGATTGCCTTACCATTTGATTGATTGATTGTTGTTTGCTTACATCTCTAGGTTAATTTTATGTATTTTCAGAATGAAAACAATTTATACAAATTAAAACACACTAGTTTATTAGTGTAAGCTAACAGTGACATTGAAGAGGCTGAATTTGAATTTTAAAATAAATGGAGAATGTGTCAATTGGACACAGATGCAGATGGTGCACCCTGATAGCATAAAAGTTAATAAAGGGTATAATAGTAACTTGAGAAAGGTAAAAGTGACCCCTTCCAAATAGGATCTTGATCTGTATTTTGAGGTAATAAGCCTTGTGTTTCATAACATTTGGTTAAGGCAAATAAAATAAGAGAACAGAAAATAATTTTCGGACACACATATAATGACACGGTGGCATTTAAAGTTGAAACCAGTAAGTAGCCTGTCACTTTTGTCTTATAATTTTTAATTTTCTGGAAAAGTATTTGATGTTTTTAAGGTTAAGCTTCAAATATAGTATGGCATTTATAAAAATTCTTTCGTTATTTAAATTCTTTTGACTATATAGAAGACTTGACCAATACAATTTTACAATTATTACAGTTTTGCTCCTTGATATATTTACCTACTGAAAAAGGAAGCAAGAAAAAGTCAAGACAAACTTGAAAGAAATGCAGATATCTATCAGAAAGATTTCCAAAATAGATCTTAATCTGAATCAGTTCTAATTTCCATGCACTTATATTTCAAAAGTTACCTGTTTAGCCTGTTGTCTTTCTACAGCTGTAACCTCCTCCGGAGAAATCCCTTTCCATTGAGCTGTTATAAGTTTGAACACATCCCCATCTTCATTTAATATCCTGATCAACTTCTGGTCTTTAGACAAGTGTGCTATCATCCTCAATTCTAACTGAGAATAATCAGCTGCTACCAAAATACCACCTGTTAACAAAGAACAAAAATAATTTAGGCTTAACACAAAGGTTTGTGTGTTACTGTATATTCATTTATTTTCGTGGGTAGCAATTTTCATTGATTGGGGGAAAACTTGCATTTTCAAGGATATTTGACTTTGTGGTTTACCAAAGTCTGCATACAATCTTAAAGAAAATTTGAAATTTGTTGAACATTTAAATTCGTGGTTCACTGGTATCCCTGAAATCCATGAAAAATTGTTATTCCATGAATAATATTGAATCCATGAAAAATTGTTATCCCATGAATAATAGTGAATCCACAGTAATTGTTTCTTCTTAGGAATAGTATGATAGGATAGCATGTAGGTAGAAATTTATTTTCTCTGTGTTTTTTTTCACACTTAAAATATTGGGAGGTGTAAAAATTTTAATATAAAAAAGAACTTAAAAACTTCAATATTAGGTTATTTCTAGAATAAACAAAATATATGTCCATAGTAAACTATTCCCAGCTCACCTTATCAAAATGTAGAGCAGGTGTATTATTTTGGGGATATATAACACTTATGTAAGTATTATATGTTCAAGTTTGTGTATTTTTGTTTATTAATAATTTAGTATTTACTTCAACACATTTTGCATATATCAAGTGTTCTATTCTATAAATTTTGTCTTTTTATTTCATTCATTTTTACAACAACACAATTTTGCTAATATTTCATTTTTGTTTTTAATTTTTAAAGAGTAAATTTTACTATATATTAAAAAACAAGAGTGCACACGCTGAAATGTCTCGCCTTCTATACTAATCATTGATATTATGTTGATAGTCCTAAGTATAAAGCTTAGTTTTATTACAACTGTCTCATAAACTTAACATTAACCAAGATAACTAAACAAAGACCAATGAACCTTGAAAATGAGGTCAAGGTCAGATGAACCATGCCAGGCAGACATGTACAGCTAACAATGCTTCTATACAACATATATAGTTGACCTATTACTTATAGTTTAAGAAAAATAGACCAAAACACAAAAACTTAACACTGTGCAATGAACCGTGAAAATGAGGTCACGGTCAAATAAAACCTGCGGGACTGACATAAAGATCATAAAATATTTCCATACACCAAATATAGATGACCTATGGCATATAGTATTAGAGAAAAAGACCAAAACTCAAAAACTTAACTTTGACCACTGAACCATGAAAATGAGGTCAAGGTCACACGACATCTGCCCGCTAGATAGGTACACCTTACAATCATTCCATACAACAAATATAGTAGACCTATTGCATATAGTATGAGAAAAACAGACCAAAACACAAAAATTTAACTCTAACCACTGAACCATGAAAATGAGGTCAAGGTCAGATGACACCTGCCAGTTGGACATGTACACCTTACAGTCCTTCCATACACCGAATATACTAGCCTTATTGCTTGTAGTATCTAAGATATGGACTTGACCACCAAAACTTAACCTTGTTTACTGATCCATGAAATGAGGTCGAGGTCAAGTGAAAACTGTCTGACAGACATGAGGACCTTTCAAGGTACGCACATATCAAATATAGTTATCCTATTACTTATAATAAGAGAGAATTCAACATTACAAAAAATCTGAACTTTTTTTTTAAATGGTCACTGAACCATGAAAATGAGGTCAAGGACATTAGACATGTGACTGACGGAAACTTCGTAACATGAGACATCTATATACAAAGTGTGAAGCATCCAGGTCTTCCACTTTCTAAAATATAAAGCTTTTAAGAAGTTAGCTTACACCGCCGCCGCCGCCGCCGCCGTAGCCGCCGCCGCCGGATCACTATCCCTATGTCGAGCTTTCTGCAACAAAAGTTGTAGGCTCGACAAAAATTATGACAACACCTATTGTATTTTGTTTGTAGTCATATGTTGAATATATATCTATCAAATGTTGGCATAGGTTGAACACACCTATGCAAGACTCTAGTGTTGTCATTGTCAATGACTATTTATAATCTTTCTTATTAGGTTCTTTTCAGAATTTGTACTTCTAATAGAACAATGTTATATGATGTGCAAATTCATAAGAAGCCAAGGATTCTCAGTTCGTTTAATAACAGCTTTTAATGACCTGCATTTTTATGCCCCATTTATGGGCATTATGTTTTCTGGTCTGTGGGTCCGTTCGTCTGTTCGTTCGTTCGTAAGTTCGTCCCGCTTCAGGTTAAAGTTTTTGGTCAAGGTAGTTTTTGATGAAGTTGAAGTCCAATCAACTTGAAACTTAGTACACATGTTCCTTATGATATGATCTTTCTAATTTTAATGCCAAATAGAGATTGTTCCCCCTTATTTACAGTCCATTGAACATAGAATATGATATTGTGGATGGGGCATCTGTGTACTATGGACACATTCTTGTTTTTTACTGCAAAACATAAAAGATACATCTTTCATATTTCTTGTTTTCTCTGTCTGTTTATTCAATTTATTATAATAATTTTAAGTACCTTTAAATGGGACAAAAGCATGTCTCATGCTGACAGAATATGAACTACTTCTGTTTACATTTTCAACTCTTGCTGTTGATTTTGAAGCACTCTTCATCTGATTTAGTTTTCCTTTTATTTTTCTCCCTGTAGGGGGTCCCTTTTCTGGTGTAGGACTCTCTCCTATAACATCTACAAGATAAATTATGATTATCACTGAATAATTAGTTCGGTAAAGTATGTGATACCATGAATAATCACTTCAACTAAAAATGATTTATTTAAAAAACTTAAAAAGGTCAGGAAAAAATTCATTAAATCTAATCGGTTCTTTTTACACATCATAACATAATTTATTTCTAACAAAAGGAACCAATTGCATATTGTGTATATTTAAAGCTATTCTTTTCTGGATCATGTGTTGGGGTTTTTTTTCCCGAGGAGTTTGGTGTGGACTTTTTTGTTGATTTTTCTGATAATTTTGTAAGGTATTACTGGAAGTTGCCCGCACATTGTGATACAATTGGCTAAGTGATGAAACAAAGATTTAAATTTTGTGGGCAGTACATCAACTGAGCAAGCGCAAAAGCGTATAACACTTGGATGGATAAAGGTCTACGAAAGTTTATTTTCTCAAAACTGTGGAAAAAGATTGTTTTAAAGACAAATTTAGGAAGTACAAAACAATACATTTATACGTCATATTACAAAGATTTCTGACTATGTATCATTTCAGAGGAGATACAGCTCTATGAAATCGGTTTCTTTCTTTAGAAGTATAGATACTATAAGTTAAACTATTAATCCCCCTTCGGAGTCTAGAAAAGCAAGACAATAAAAATTTAAAAGGATGTTAATGTTATTTAATCTTACCTGGTAAATTAATTTCAAAATCTTTGGGAATGTTCTGTAAATTAGGTTCTGTCATACTGACTCGGCCTGTAGCTGTGTGAAATTGAGTCTCACAAAATATACGATACATATCTGCTCGTGTGTTGTGAACTTTAACCTTCTGTAACTGAAAAACAACCTTTGTCAAAGCACTGCTTATTCTTCTCCATTCCAGAATGACACTGGGCAGTGGATGAAGGGGCTTTAACTTTTCTAGAACTTCCTTTGAAGTACTAAGTGTACCTCTACCACGACCTTTCCTTTGACCTACTGCTCTTTTGTTTCCACGTAATTGACCTACATTTGATGGGTCACCATCAGGTGGCAGTTGCAATTCTATAAACAAAACCTAAAATAAAGACTGGATTTATAAACATATTTTATTAACTAGCATAATAAAGTATTCCAATAGAACATATCAATGATAATATTGTCCAATGCATAAATATTTTTTACCTGGCTAAATTTGGTGATGTAACATTTTACAAAGTCTACCTGAATTATTTTGCAAAGAATTTACTCAATTGGTGCTATGGGCTATCTTAAACTTGCACTGAAGCGAGAGTTTGTTTGTCCTTGTTGAAGGCCTCACTGGGACTTTGAGAATTCCTGAACGAAAACAGCAATAAAAGCACATTTTGTGCATGTACTGACTTTGTGTCATGAATGTCCTGACACTCTAAGTCATTAGTAAGAGACAAAGTTTGTCATTAAATGACAGAATATCACTGGTTTATAATGGCTGCATGTTTCAGCAAATAATAACAAGAATGTGTCCTCAGTACACGAATGCCCCACTCACACTATCATTTTCTATGTTCAGTGGACCGTGAAATTGGGGTAAAATCTCTAATTTGGCTTTAAAATGAGAAAGATCATATCATAGGGAACATGTGTACCAAGTTTGAAGTCGATTGAACTTCAACTTCATCAAAAACTACCTTGACCAAAAACTTTAACCTGAAGCGGGACAGGCGGACGAACGAACGAACGGACGGACGAACGAACGAACGAACGAACGAACGAATGGACGCACAGACCAGAAAACATAATGCCCCTCTACTATCGTAGGTGGGGCATAAAAATGACTGCCATGAAAGTGTACAAATGTATAGAAACTGGCAAAAAACAGAATTTAACATAAAATCAAGCATGGGAGATAACTCCATCAGATTCATTATTATTTGATCTTCTTATTCTTATAACCTACATTTTTTCAGGTCAATTTTAAATTGTATAATTGTATATGTTACCTGAGCTATATCATCAGTAGCAGTTAATGAGAATGGATGTCCAGCAAGTTGATATGCCTGGTCTTCTAATGATGATAATCTAGCTAACATAATGTTCATCTGACTTTCACACTCATTTTCACTGTACCCTGAAAAACACCAAACTTTTTTAAATATAAGGAGAAACAGTATTTATCTAATTCCTTCAGTATTTCTGCTATAGTAGTCTTAAATATGGACCAACACTTCTCAAATATATTGATCTAGCTTTTTTATCAGTGATTTCTTTAATACTAACATCCAGTCAAAGTCATAAGATTGTTGGTTCTCCTGACAAAGGAGGGAGTTACAGTACATGTATAGGTAAACAAGTAGGTAAGCAGGCCACAGTAGCAAAAAATGAGAAAGCAATCCCTGCACTTTACCTTAAAATCAATAATTCACTCTTGCATATCCTTACACTAATGACACTTACCAAAACCATTCAATTCCATTCTAGCCAGTGTAACAATGGACGGCATCTCTACATCCAAAAACGTGGTCAGTAATTCCTCCTTCTGTAGAACATTGACAAAATAATCCATTACGTGTAGCGTAAGGACCGATTCTGTTGTGGCTCTAAACCTCCCAGATCCTGGATTCTCAGGAGTCAGTCCAATACTACCATAGCCTATCCCACCACCAATCCCTGAAAATAGAAAGAAGTCTAAATGTACAGTTGTTGGTATTTAAATCATTGCTAGCTGAGGTTTATGATCCTGCCCCTCCTCTCCACCCTTGGCAGATTAAGCTAGAATTGCTGAATTAAGAAGGAATGATTTTAATTGGTTGCATGTGTAACTGGCTGCATCAAATCAAAACATGCCTTTAAGTTGACCACATGTAAATGAAGAAATTGTAAATAAACAATTGCCACGTGGTGATTGAGCAACATTTTGACAATTTAAAAGTTCTGAATCAACTAATTGAAGTTCCTGTGTATGTATCTCACTGAAATGCTGGAATGTCAATGTATATTATCAAAGAATAAAAATACCTTCTAATAGTCCTCCTTCTGTTGGTAGATAATTGTGTACCATTCCATGTAAGTTCTTCTCCTTGGCTCCTGGGTCTAACAACCAATAGGCTATTTTTGGATCCTGGATTTTCCCAGCTGGGATTAAACCACACCCTCTAACTAATGTTGTGTACTGAGATTTACTGTCAAACATCATTAAAGATTTAGCCTTGCCTCTATACATTGCTTTCTCCATAACAGACTGAATGACCTTTAATTTGACCTCTGTTGTAATTGATTCATCTGAAGGAGCAGGAGCTAAAGAATCATCTTGACATTCTGAAAATGGATTAGAAAAAAAACAAATAGTGAATAATGGTATTGCACTGTATGTTTTTCATTAAAATTAAAATAGACATTTTGAAAAACTTAAAATATTTATTAATAAGCATAGACGAAAAGATTCTTTTTACGAAGGATTTCTAAACTATCTAAAATTAACATTGAGTTCATTATGCAATAGAGCTGACTGTAAGACACTATTATCCTTTTTGTTGAGGCCCACTTGGTTTTGTTGTTATTAAAATGATTTATTAATTGATATCTCAAACTTTTTGTCTCCAGTTTACATGATGGTTATTTTTTACACAGCTGTTTATTAACAACACTTCTTAAGGGGGCTGGCGGGTATAAATCATTTTTTTTATTTAATATAGGATTTCGCTATATTTTTCTATAAATGAACTTTTATCATATACTTAATAGCAATATAGAATAAAACAAGAATGTGTCCCTAGTACACGGTTGCCCCATCCGCACTACCATTTTCTATGTTCAATGGACCGTGAAAATAGGGGGAAATCTCTAATTTGTTAGTAAAATTAGAAAGATCATATCGTAAGGGACAACCAAGTTTTAAGTTGATTGGACATAAACTTCATCAAAAAATACCTCAACCAAAAACTTTAACCTGAAGAGAGATGGACGAACGGATGCACTAACAAACGGACGCACTGACCAGAAAACATAATGCCCATAAATGGGGCATAAAAATGGGGTCACCTTTCATTTAAGCTCACAATCTGCCTTCAAAAGAAGCATACTTTTTTTCTGTAGAACTAATAGAAGAAACAGAGGTAATATCGAAATCAAAAAAAGATATAAATTACAGAAATCACTCAAATTTTATAATAGTTTAGTTCCAGTACAGCTTATTTGAAAAAAATAATAAAAAAATATAGGTCACCGATGAGTAAAAAAATATATATTTTAATTTTAATGCCCTTGAAAAATTTCATTTTTGCACCAAAGGGAGATAATTTGGAGCTTTTTCAATGATATATACATTTTAAAAGTTATCTGGCACCAAAATGAATTGATTTTTTGTACCATAAGTAACAACTAATGAAGTAATAAATAAAATTTGTAATGAAATTTTTTTAATTTTTCTGAAATATTGTACCCTCGAGCCTCGAGAAAAGTTGGTAATTACAATCAGTCCAAAGTGAGATGAGAAAAACATCTATTGTTGATATATAGATTGTGTTGATTGCTTCTTTCTAAAAGAAAAATTGGTTGATTTTTATGGTTACTAGAAGTATCAATTTAAGTAAGTAAGTTCGTTGACCAAAGAACATTTTGTATGAAGCGGAAGCGCTTCATTCTATTTGTGTGCACGGTCAACGCTTTTACAACCTTATGAAGTTACAAAAAGAAGCATTCAATACTTAAAATTACATTTTTTACTAGGATCATGAAAACACGATTTTTATCCATTTTATCCATTTTTATTTAATTTACCTGTGGACTTTATTATGGGACCTCGTGTCATCATGAATGATAAATTTTATTGTGTAATGAAGTTGTTATAGGAATAACGCAAGATTGCAGTGTTGCTAATCAGAATAACGTATTATAATGAAACCTACCTCTAATGTAATTATTGCAAGATATTTCTTAAACATTGACAGACAAGGTAAAATGCAAAATATATGAATCATTTAATAACACCATAATTTTTTACTTTCTGTATCTTCATCTTTAAATGAGATGTAGTAAGAGTCTCTGTTCCCCCAACAAACGGCCAGACCGACAATGATCAGATCTGTTCCATCAACTGCAAATCCTTCATTCTTATCAATCTTTTCAACGTACTGGACTGGAATATAATATATCATATGTAAAAAACGATTAAAAATAGTGTATGTTAAAATCATTTCAATCCGACTAAATATACTAAATGTACAATCTGATCGTTACAACTACAGAAACAAAGACCACTTTTAAAATACAGAAAAACTCAATTAAAAAACGATTAAAAATAGTGTATGCTAAAATCATTTCAATCCGACTAAATATACTAAATGTACAATCTGATCGTTACAACTACAGAAACAAAGACCACTTTTAAAATACAGAAAAACTCAATTAAAAAACGATTAAAAATAGTGTATGCTAAAATCATTTCAATCCGACTAAATATACTAAATGTACAATCTGATCGTTACAACTACAGAAACAAAGACCACTTTTAAAATACAGAAAAACTCAAAGTAATAGTTTCCCGGCATAAATGCAGAAGTCAAATTGGGTAAGTAGGAAGAAACATCTCATATCAAATATACTATCCATTTATTTTTTATTATCAATATTCCATATGGAAATCCTATATTCTAATCAACATTAATGATCAATAAAAGAAATTTTAGTAAATGTCAAATACTAGTAGAGCACTTAAACATAACAAGAAAACACACAAATATGTCTTTAATGGTGGCTAGTATCCATAATGTATGGTTTACGTATCATGCACTTTGAAAATGAGCCTGCACTTACCCTTTTCTGAATTGATGAATGCAAAGTATTTTTAGAAGATGCAATTGGGCTCTATCTGCTGCTAATCAACATTATTTATAACAAATGTTAAAACTTAGTGTCATTTTGATATGCCCATTATTTTTGTTCTTTTTTAAAAGCCTAAGAAATATTTTTTTTTAAAAAGCTTAAGAGAATTATACTAAAGAAGTTCAGGTAAACAAATATGTGCATGATTAATGTTCGGTCTCACATTTTGACATCATTGTTGGTAAGTCTAGATTAAATTGATCACAACAAAGTCAAATATTCGATTATAATGTCACAAATATATGATAAAAAAAATCATGGAGAGTTTCAAAATGATAGAATTAGTAAAGAAATAATTATCACCTTTCTCTTTTCCTCTGATGAACTTCCCACCTATACCTCCACCTTTTGGAAGATCAGGTTTCTTTCTCTCACAGGCAAGAGACACAGAATACTTCATCTTTGTTGACCACTCCTTCCTAAAAGTATCAAACAGTCTTGTATCTGCACATACATCTATTACAGTAAGTGCAGTTTGTGTAGATGTAATTCCTGAAAGATCTGGTTCAAAGTCAAATGTTCTTTCCGTGTAATCAACATCTTTTTCAGAATCTGACATATCATCTTCATCATCCACTTGAGAAATCTGATGTTTTATTCTCTCAAAATCTGATGCCACATCAGCTGTTTTTGCTTTCTTTGATGCTGTTGTATTTTCCTCCTGCAGAACTGATCTTGCAGACATATTTCCTATTTTTCCTTTCCTAGGTGTCAATTTTAACTTATTTGGGGTCATTCTTTTAGAGGTCAAATGAGGTGACATGCACGATGCATTATTCTCTGGTGGTGTTGGAGGCAACAGGTCATTTTCTACACTTGTATTTCCATTACTAAAAAATTTTCTATCATTCTTAGAATTTGAAAGGCTTGCTACAGGTTTACTTGTTTTAATTTTTTTAGATTTTAATTTTTTGTCATTTTGATTTTGATTTTTATCTCCTTCCAATGAAATTTCCGTAGAAAATGAATTCATACTATCAAGAAATGCTAAAGTTCCAGGGCTTAATTTACTTTTCATTGGTTTTCTGTTTGTTTTCTTTTCTTTGACAGTTTTACTGTCGTCTGCAATCTTTTCTGAATTTCTAATAATTCGGTTCTCATCCTTGTTCTTACTACCAACCTTATGTACAGGTGATTCATCATTTAAAACTTTCTCAACCATTGACAATGTTAACGAGTCACTCAGTTCATTATTCTGAGTTGCCAATTGTTGCTGATTTTTATTGTTGTCATTACCAAGAAGAGTTGATGAAAATGTATCTCCCATTTCCATGGCAACAGCTAAGTCCTCTTGCAAATTATGATACTGAGAGACAACATTGGGGAGCTGCTTCTCATTCTCTTCAAAAATTCTTTCCTGTCCACTCTGAAAAGGTATGTGTAAATCTTGGTAGGATTCATTTTGTGGGATCTGACCTGATTCTTCAAATATGTCCTCTGAATTAACATACATACATCGTTCAAAGTTACTAGCAGCAATTAAAACTTCAGATCTATCAAGCAAATCATCTTTCTTAATGTCAGCCATCATTGGTGATGCATCTTGGGTAGCTGCTCGTGGGACTGACATAGCAGTCTTACATGGTGGTTCTGTAACAGGACTTATTTCAATAATATCACAATCAACTGTTGGTGTCACTTTGTCCTTTGTTTTCACAACTGTTTGACCATCGCTTAATTTTAGTTCATTATTACAATTTCTTTGCAATCCCCTTTCATCGAAACTCTTAGCTTTAGTATTGTTCCCATTTCTGATGATGTTACCTTCCTTTTTGTCCTCAGTGTACCCTAAAAGACTTTTAGAATTGTTTTCATGATGGGAAAGTTCCATAGCAACTTGTGTGTCTACACAGAAACTATCTTCAAATTCATCATGACCATTGTCAGCATTTCCATCTCTTTCCAACTCTATAAAGTTTCCATTTTCATTATTTACATGTATTTTCTGATTACTGGTACTTTTTCTGTCTAGATTACATAAATGTTTTAAGTCTGAGTTACTTGAATGTTTATCTAGTGTATTTTCATTGGTCTGCTGCTGTTGGTCAAATGGCTGACATGACACTTCAAATTCCTGGGTTAAACCAATGAACAAATCTTCACTTTCTTGTACCTCATCAATTTTTCTTTTATCACTCACACTATCTAAAGGTCCACCAAAGAACTCACCATGCTTTTCCCTTTCAATGTTTAATTTGATATTTTCTACTACTGGTTGACCATTTCTCTTTTCAGTTATATCATTTGGAGGGTTTTCAAATCTCTCAGTCTGAAGAATGTTTTGATCATTTATATTATTGTCAATGTTTTCAATATCTGTACAATGTTTACCAATTGTAAAACTTATTTGTGAAAAATCTTCAAGGTCATTAGTCAAATTACAGTCAAGGTCAACTTGCATTTTTTCTTCACCCTTACCAACTTCATGATGTACATCAGCTTGTATCGTTACAACATTTCTGCTCACATTTTCAATTTCAACGTCAACAGTTTTTGGTACAATTTGACATGGACGACAGCTTTCAGTCTTACTTGCCTCACCATTGTTTGTATTGTTTACATCTGTGTCAGGTTTTTTCATCATTACCTTTTCCTCTGTTTCATTTAAATTTGAGTTTATCTTACTTCTAGTATCCTGCTTCTCTAAGACCGGTGGTTTTACAACAGCCTGACCATGTAGCTCATCGTTTGCTATACTTGAATTTGCCGATTTTAAACTTTGTCTTTTCAATCCTGTAGAAGAACACCTTCTTCCTTTACTTGTTTTTTTTCTATGAAAGCTATTAGTGGATGTCCTTTTCTGTGTTGAACTGTTTCGTGAATTTGAAATGTTTGGAGACACCAATACACTTGACCTTTCATTTTGACCTTGAGTTTTGTTGACAGAATCCTGATCATTTTTCCATTGAATTCCAAGACCACCAAGTTCCTCTTGTATGAGTGACTTTGCCTCGCTTATGATTGCCTCGGCTGCCTCAAGTTCCGTCACACCTTTACGCCCAGTCAGCCATATACATCTACTACTCTGTCTTTGTGCTGCTTCATATTCAGTTTCATTCTCATGCTGTTTCTTACTGAAAAATACAGATAAAACTTGGAATATTGATTAACCCCTATAAACTGTTTACAAAATTATTTTATTGATACTTTTTCCCCCATTTTTAGCTGACTCTCAGTGATTTCTCCTTCCAGTAGTTTTCAGTGATTTCTACTTCCAGTGGTGTTTTTCTCATTTTGTTGAAGTATTCGTACAAGGATTGACACATTGACAAAATGATTGTTTTTTTTAAATTATTTTTTCTATTTGACAAATTTGCGTCAATGAATCACTTGTGAAAATTAGTTGCTCTACTGTATTTGTGTGCTGATCTTGAACCATTACCAATCAAATAAGTTAAAAGATTCTTCCTACCTCATGAAAATTGATTTTATATAACTCTCCACAATAGTAACAAACCTTTGAAATGGGGCAGCATTCTTCAGAACCAATTCTACATCCACCTCAGTAGCATTAGCCAGTGCTGTCACAGTATGGTAACCAGCATTGTGAAGGACTCTGGCTCTCTGGCCATTTAATAATGTTAATCTGACCAAGTCACATAGCTCTCGCTGTATACCAAATGTTAGACGATTCTGGAACTGAGAAAGTATCAATTCTAGGTTATGCCATCCAAGACGTGCACAGAATACAGTAACCATACCTACAATTAATAAACTTGTTCAATGATTGTAAACTAAAAATTTCAAAGACTTATAACAGTTATTCCATTTCAAAGGAGTGGAGAGGGTAGAAAGAGAATTTTATTTTTGGACATGGGCCATATCTCAAAAATAGTCTTACTTACTATGGTAGTTAATTCATTTGATGAAAGCATTATCAATAAAAAAAAAAAAAAAAGATGTTAATTTTTGTGGATTTTGAAAGACCCTTCCTACCTCAAAGCAACTGTTTTAATCAAATATGTCTTTTCTCATACCTCTTTTCTCCAAAAAGGTTTACTAAAACATTGCTTGTTTCAATTCTGCATGCAGTAAATGTTTCATACTTTTTTGTTTTTTTATTAGTCATTTTACTTTAAATAAGCATCCCCTTTTTGACGATGTTCTTGTGAGATACTTCAAACAGTATGATGGCATAGTGGAAATTTTCAAATAATTGGTGATATCAACAGCATCAGGGTCAAATAAAATTGTAAGTTAAACTAAAGGGAAATTCATTTCAGGTAGGATGCAGGTAAAAACTTTAGGATCAGCTATTCCCCAGTAATTAATGTCTTAAGTATAGAATATAACATCAACCAATTCATGCACTTTGCATTAGAAATACTGGATTGTTGTCTCATTGGCAATCATACCACATCTCCTTATTTATATATTACATTACAGCCATACCACATCTCTTTATTTATATATTACATTACAGCCATACTCTTTGACACATTCCCCATTTCCATTTTCAATTTTATTTTTTACAGAGTTTGTCTTTAGTGCCGTGTGGAGGCAGTAGAGTGCCTCCCCGTGCCTCAGGTTTATGCTCTTATAATATACTAGATTATGGAGTGTGTGTCTGAGCCAGAACTGCTCTAGTTCATTACTTTAGGAATATTTATCAAAAAGTAGTATTTCAATATTCAGCCCCATTCTACTATTTAGTCAGCCATCAGTCCTACCCTGATATACCCTATCTTTTTCGGGTAATTAATACTGATAGCGTTTGAAATTTTTAGCAGAACAAATTTATCCATTTTATATAACTTAAATTATTGTATGCTGGTTCATATTCTTGACGCCAATCTTTGCTCCTTTATTATATAATTCACTTACAAAACAATTATGAAGCTTAGAAATGGAAAATTACTAAATACTAAACTTGTTCAAAGGGTATCTACACGTCTCAATTTTCAAAATCGGTTATCTAAAAATACTACCATCGCTAACATTTTTAATAATAAAAATCGTGGTTACCCTTCTATCGATAAGTGTCATACCAAAAAATGACTTACATGTCCCCGTCTTTCCACCAACAATACAGTAAGGTCCACGTTTAATGGTCGCACATTTTCTTTAAATTTTGAAACTGATATAACTTGAAAAACAAACAGTATTATTGATTTACTCACATGAAACAAACCGGGGTGTGGTATTCAGTACGTAGGAGAAACTGGGCGATATTTATCTAAACGCACTCAAGAACATCTGTATCGTTTTAAAAGACCCGATAAATTCAAAAGTATCATTTACCAACACCTTAAGAAGCACAACCATCCTTTTAAATATTTAGCAGTTCAACCTTTAGAAGTAGTAAATAAGCAGCCTGGTGAATCGCATTCAAAGTTTGTACGATCACGGAAAATAATTGATAATATCATGGGAATTGGTAATATATCTAGAACCAATTCCGTTAACATTTTGGATATAGTTTCTAAAACTGTTCGTAAAAAACGTTCTCACGGTCGTAGAACAAATCGCAATCAAAGAAAATTTCGGGCCAATCATACCAATATTTCGAACCTAATTTCTATTTCAAAAAACAACGGCAGACATTATCTGTTAACAAAACTCTGTTCGTTACCGGTTAATAAGTTAAATAAAATTTTGGAGGATTGCAACACAATTTCATATAGCAGTCCTAAGTATGAAATTGTTCAAATTATTATGGCATATTGTTATTCTAAATTATTTCCCAAAATTGATCGCCCTGAAGATCATAAAAAACATTTTATTAAAATTAAGTATGTCAATAAAGGCTTTGATTTTGTAAATATTGACGGTATATTTAACGACCATTCTGTTAAAGAACAAATTCCTGGATATTTTGACAATACTGAGCTACCTCTTATTTGTTATATTTACAAGAAATCTACCCGGAAATTTGTGTTTAATTATAGTCAATTGTGTAAAGATATTAATATCAGTGAAAATACATCTACTTCATGTAATTGCAGTAATTCCGAATATATTTATGGACCCATTTCCCATGTTATAACAGGAGATCTTAACATCGTTCAAGACCGAGAGTTAAAATCATTCCTCAGTAAAGGACCTAAATATCGTCCCCCGTCAATTATTAATTGGAATGAGTGTCGTAATATCATCCACGACTCACTCCATACTTACTGTATGAAATGGATAAAACGGGAAAAAGCTGACAAAAAATCTTTGGACTCTTTTTTTAATTCAGTAATGAAGATAGTTGATATACGTATTCAACATTTTAAAGAACATTTTACTTTAAACAATAACCACAATAAACCTATTTCTCGTATCAAACATAAACTAAAAAAACTAGCCAAGGAATTTGTTTTTGTTCCGGCCGATAAAGCTGCTAATAATATTATTATTGTTTGATTTAAATTTTACATTGAGGTTCTGATAAAGGAAATCACCAATTCACCAACATTCCAACTGACTCCATTTTCAGAAAACGAAATCTGTAACAAACATAAACTTTTAGCCACCGCTTTACAAGCAGAGCCAAATACAATGAAAGTCCCAACTATGTATTGGCTTCCGAAGCTACATAAAACTCCTTACAAATATAGATTTATTTCGTCTTCAAGTCATTGTTCAACTACTAAATTGTCTATTCTTTTTACCAGCACACTTGGAACAATTAAAAACCTGATAATAAATTGTTCAAATAAGGCCTTCGAAAATAGTGGAATAAATTACTTTTGGAGTGTCAAGAACTCGTTGGAAGTACTTGATAAATTGCATGCTTATATTGGTGATTTTGAATCTGTTCAAAGTTTTGATTTTTCTACCCTGTATACCACATTGCCTCACATTCTCATTAAGAAAAAATTCACACACCTAATTAAATGGGCATTCAAAAAATCAGAATGTGAATATATATGTTCAAACTCTTTAGGTCATTTTTTAGTAGCAATAAACAAAAAAACTATGTTAATTGGACATACTTTGATACTATATATGCCCTTGAATTTTTACTAGATAACATTTTTGTTCGCTTTGGGGATTCCGTATATCGTCAGATTATCGGAATTCCAATGGGGACTAACTGTGCACCACTTATTGCGGACCTGTTTTTGTATTGTTATGAGTTACAATTTATGACAAAAATAAGCAAAGACCCATCGAAACAACATCTGATAAACAAATTTAATAATACTTTTAGATATTTGGATGATATTTTGGCTCTCAATAATGACGACTTCTGTATGTATATTAATGAAATTTATCCTGTTGAACTTACTTTAAATAAAGCTAATACTAACAATGACCACTGCCCTTTTCTCGATCTTGATATCTATATAACTAATGGAAAGCTGAATACTAAAATTTATGATAAAAGGGATGATTTTTCATTTCCTATCGTTAATTATCCGTTTTTAGATGGTGACGTTCCCTTGTCACCATCTTACGGTGTTATATATCTCAACTTGTACGATTCGCTCGTGTATGTAACAATGTTTTAGATTTTAACGAGAGAAATTTATGTATTACTGAAAAATTATTACACCAGGGTTTTCGATATCACAAACTAGTCAAAACATTTACTAAATTTTATCATCGGTATAAAGACATCATTCGTAAATATAGCTCAACATGCAGACTTCTAATACGTTCAGGTATTTTACATCCAATTTTTTATGGAAATATTCTTTATAAAGCACAAAGGTGTCAGTATTCACCTCAGAAACTTACAAAACCTTTGAATAGACTTATTAAGAAGGGATATAATTACGATTCTGTTGTCAAGTCATTAAAGATTGCATATTTTGGCGTTAATATTGAGTCACTGATAAGGTCTTTGCATCGGAACTAAACACATTTATTCTAAAAACAGTTGTTGGCATGACACGGGTTATGTTCTTCTCATATATATGTTATGATGGTATGATACTTAACCCCTAACGGGAAGGATTGTGCCTGATGTTCATATGATGAAATCATAATCTTTCAGTCAGTTTAATTGAAGTCTGGAGCTGGCATGTCAGTTAACTGCTAGTAGTCTGTTGTTATTAATGTATTATTGTCATTTTGTTTATTTTCTTTGGTTACATCTTCTGACATCAGACTCGGACTTCTCTTGAACTGAATTTTAATGTGCGTATTGTTATGCGTTTACTTTTCTACATTGGTTAGAGGTATAGGGGGAGGGTTGAGATCTCACAAACATGTTTAACCCCGCCGCATTTTTGCGCCTGTCCCAAGTCAGGAGCCTCTGGCCTTTGTTAGTCTTGTATTATTTTAATTTTAGTTTCTTGTGTACATTTGGAAATTAGTATGGCGTTCATTATCACTGGACTAGTATATATTTGTTTAGGGGCCAGCTGAAGGACGCCTCTGGGTGCGGGAATTTCTCGCTACATTGAAGACCTGTTGGTGACCTTCTGCTGTTGTTTTTTATTTGGTCGGGTTGTTGTCTCTTTGACACATTCCCCATTTCCATTTTCAATTTTATATTATAAATGTTAAACGTGTAAATACAAACCAGCAAAAGTAGCAGCTGACTGTTGTAATGACTGTAGCTGTCCTTTGTTACAATTATATTTCCTGGCCACCTCAGGAAGAGGAACCTCATGTACCAAATCATGTAATATAAGGGATGTGTAAAATCTTCTATGGATTGCAAGACTTCTCATCTGGGCCTCAGTTTTAGTCAGAATCCTTCCCCTGATGGCCCGAGCTATGAAGCTCTCTTGTACCCCAACAAGCTCTGCTACTCTTTTCATGCCAACAGACAAGCTTTCCCAAAGACAATAGTATTGGTACCAGTCTAAACTGGTACCAAAGTCCATACTATAAATAGGTGTTACCTGTAAAATGTATAATATGGACTTATATGAACCTGACAATTTGCCTATCTCTTTTGTCAAAAGAAATCTCTTTAAAACTTATAACTTTGAATTCTTAACTTAATCTGACCACAAAAATTCCTTAAATTTACAAAATTAGGATAAAACAGAACAATAAACCAATATGCATTTCCTTTACTATACATTTCTTTTTTTCATTTGGAGTTTTTGCTTTGGCTATTTTTACTCAAAAAGAATACGTTTGAAAAACAGACTAGATCACATATCAATACAAAATAAACAGTTTTGTCATTTGTCATACCAAGTAAATAATATGAAGTTCATTTTCTAGGACAAAGCATTGCCTAGCTTTCTGTAACTCAGCAAACACCACTAATCCTTCACGGGGAGATAGTGATGAAGCCAAAACAGCTGATCCAAGTTGTGTTGGACAAAATCTTTCTTCTTCCTTCCCATCAGCCACTGCAACTTTTTGTAGGCATACAAACTCATTTTCTTGTAGGAATTTGATACAGGCTGCAATCATGTCCTCATTTCCATTGTCGTCTTCTGAGATAGCAGCAGATAACATGGTACAGGATGTATACAAGGCAACATCTGCTGGGACAGTGGCGACACCACTTACAACAATCTGGAAGAAAATATTACATTGTTAAAATACTACTTGTATGGTTTAAAATGAAGTTTCATAATTTTTGGTTAACAAAGATAACTAAAAGTCGATCAATGTTTTAAAAGATATATTAGTCTTAGTATGCATTACTGTGAACCAGTATGTGGTATTGGCTTTGCTCCTTGTTGAAGGCCGTACTATGATCTATAGTTGTCAATTTCTGTGTCAGTTGGTCTCTTGTGAAGAGTTCTCATTGTCAATCATGCCGCATCATCTTATTTTTATAATTACTGTGAACCAACTTATTTACCCAGATACTTTACTTATGCTTAGTCTTTTGTTAAAGACTTCTGAGCAATTTAGTTTTGCAATTTTCCACCTTCCTTCGTGCATTTTAATATAGCAGGATCCAATCACAAAAATAGATCGCTTGTTGGCTGTCAATATATCTATTAACTGTGATCAAAAGTCTAAAGAACATGATGACTTCAATTCACTTAATGAGGAAAAGATGTAGTATGCTGTAGAAATGCATGATACTAAATTCCTACACACACTTGACCTACTGCAAAAACAGTGATTTCATTTATGTTCTTTATCAAAGTCACAGTGAGGCCTTCAAGATGAGAACAAGACTCACAACTCAGTGGAAATTTAAGACAGTCCAATTAATTGAATCTACTGACCTCTAAAATGGCCCTTTTTAAACTAGAGCTGAGTTCCTGTCCCTCCCTACTGACTAGACAACTTTGTACAGGAGGTAGTGAGGAGGATATCAATGTTACAGCTTTATCTCTCTCATTTGGTCGGCAGATTAAAATACTCTCTCCTAAAAAAAAATTTAAAATAAAACAAAAGTGATTTACAAATCAGAAATATAATTTTATAAAAGGAAAAATCTATCAATTGCACAATTTCATTTTTCTGTAAATATTTGCAAAATTTTTATCGAAAGCATTTAAATCTTTCTTTTCAAAATGTCTTAAAGTCCCAAATTCAAATAAAACCAGTTGTATAACTCCAAACCAATAAACTGTGTTATAATGAATACATTTTGATGGGAGTTTACCTTCAGTATCAACTCCTTTTCTGCCAGCTCTTCCAATCATTTGTTTGTATGTTAAGATATCAATGATCTTGCCAGCATGGAATGTAGGTGACCTCACAATCACTCTACGGGCAGGCAAGTTTACTCCTGAAGATAGAGTTGATGTGGCTATTAGAACTTTGATGATTCCTTGTCTAAAACTTCCCTCGATAATGTCTCTCTCATCAAATGTCAGTCCTAAAATGAAACATTTAAAATATGTAAATGGTATTGGCATAAATATCTTTGTCACCAAACTCTTGAGTTAATAAGTTAGAACTAAAGTTGACAAATGAAAGGATGTTAACTTTGGACAGGTGTATCATCAGACAGACAATAAAGTTTTACTGTAAGGTTTTTAGCACTCAATCATCCAACATTTAAACTTGATCATTGGAATAACATAAATTCCTAAAAGAACAATCTCAATTTTGTTACAGCTTTAGAAATAAAAATAATAAAACAAAACATGAAAAAGAATAACGAATACTGTAAATTCAGAAATTTTGCTTGCATTTATCACTGAGATGGTTGAAGAATGGACATCAATGCAAGATTAATTTTTGCGATTTCATGAAAATCTACATACATATATATGTATTAGATATCAGAATATGAGTTCTTATTATTGCAATAGTCCTTTATTCACATTATTCCCATTATCAAAGCATAGCATTTATTTCAGAATAACAGTATACACCATATCAATTTATATAATAAACCTGCATGATGGTATGCCACACCAAATGGAACTGTTCTCCCAAGTGTACTATCTAGACCTACAGGTGTTCTCTTCAACTGTTCTACAACATCCATTAAACTGTTACCATTCAGCGGTAGAGGTAGTTCTTCCTTCTCACCTAGTATAAGAGAACAATTGAAATAATGTATTCAATAGTAATTGCACTTGCTTTTGAGATGTAAAATAAATAGTCAACTTATGTGTTGATTGAGCGCTCTGGTAAAGCTTCATTTATTAAGATGAAAAGTCTAGCCAATTGTTGATTTGATATAAGCTTTACTACACAATAATCTAGTTGTTCAGTATTTAGACTAATGTCAAATCTTGTAGCCTAATAGGCCTTCTTAACTGGAAACTTTCTGCCTAATGCTTCAAAAAGTTGTGAAATGATTACTGTTAATACTGTATATATTCAAAACAAATTAAATGATATATTTTATTATATTTTTGTATCAGTTACCTTTGTATCATTTGTTTGTAAACAACAGCATATTAAAGTGATAAAAATAACACACCATTTTGAGGTTTTGAATTCCTTAAAATCATGTAAAACTCTTTGGCTATGGACTCTGACAGCTTTTCACACCAGTTCTTGGTTGGACAAAATATCAAAACTGAATGACCTCCCTTTAATGTTTCTAAGCACAGAGGTATCACATGATCAGAGTCATCTTTAAAGGTCAAGGTCAAATCAACATCCCTAATTTTCACTAGGGAACTATCATATAGAGTTGTACCAATCTTGACACATTCTGTTAGAGGTACAGGTCTATAATCTGTATGATACAGTTCAGCCTTCAGCCATCTGGCCAAGAGATCTAGATTAGGTAGTGTGGCACTCATCCCTACAATCTGCACACCATTGAGAACATCTGTAGATCTGAAACAAAAGTACATTATCTTTATAAATTTCAAAATTCATGAGTTTGTGTCTAAATTTTTATTATTAAAATAAAAATAAAAGAGATTAAATTAGTGATTTTTCTTCAGTAGTTTTACCAAAAGACAGGCCATTTCTTAGTTGTTAAATATTACAAAGCATTTTTTCCTTTTCTTCATTCTTCAATGATTTAGAAATTTTTTTATTATTTTCACAA
The DNA here is from genome assembly GCF_963676685.1 of Mytilus edulis. Taxonomy (NCBI): domain Eukaryota; kingdom Metazoa; phylum Mollusca; class Bivalvia; order Mytilida; family Mytilidae; genus Mytilus; species Mytilus edulis. Next base: position 39,456,863 of record NC_092353.1, on the reverse strand, counting down.
AGTAGTCTCTGAACTATATAAATGATAGATGTAAGATCCTGAATTGTCTCCCTTGGTTGGATTTTCTACTAAATTTTCATATCTTTTTCTCTTAACTCTTGATTAGAATTAAATATCAATGCGATTTCATAATAGAACTTTAAATACAAAGACACAGAGATATTTATGAGGTTTCTTTCAGAGATAAATTATAAACTGCACAATTTCACAAAATACCACAGCTTGAAATATCAACAACTGGGGTCTTGAAATCTTACTGGTTGTCTATATTTAGCTGTTCCTTTTCTTTTCTCATTACATAGCAAATCTTAGTCAGCATAAGTTCCAGCAGATATCCTCTGTGGGAATCTCCTACCAAATGTAACTCATCTACAACTATAATTCCTGGAAGAAAATATGTAATCTAAATGAATAAGCTTTACTTAAATTTGACAAGATAAATACAATGTATCTATATATGTAAATTGAATATATTGATTGATTGTTGGTTGCTTAACATTCAGGGGCATTTATTGAATATAAGTAACATTACCGTTAGTATGGCAGCATTAACATTTTGCAATTTAAAAAACTAGAGGCTCTAAAGAGCCTGTGTCTCTCACCTTGGTCTATGTGCATATTAAACAAAGGACACAAATGGATTCATGACAAAATTGTATTTTGGTGATGGTGATGTGTTTGAAGTTCTTACTTTACTGAACATTCTTGCTTCTTACAATTATATCTATAATGAACTTTGCCCATTAGTAACAGAGAAAAATATTTGGTAAAAATTTACATAAATTTACCAAATTAATGAAAATTGTTAAAAATTGACTATAAAGGGCAATAACTCCTTAAGGGGTCAATTGACCACTTAGGTCATGTGGACTTATTTGTAGATCTTACTTTGATGAACATTATCGCTGTTTACAGTTTATCGCTATCTATAATAGTATTCAAGATAATAACCAAAAACAGCAAAATTTCTTTAAAAATTACCAATTGGAGGGCAGCAACCCAACAACTGGTTGTCCAATTGATTTGAATATTTCAGGGCAGATATATATTGACTTGATTAACAATTTAACTCCTTGTCAGATTTCCTCTAAATGATTTTGGTTTCAGAGTTATAAGCAAAAAACTACATTTTACCCCTGTTCTTTTTTAAGCCGTGGTGGCCATCTTGGTTGGATGGCCAGGTCATCGAACACATTTTTCAAACAAGGTACCTCAAAGATGATTGTGGCCAAGTTTGAATTAATTTGGCCCAGTAGTTTCAGAGGAGAAGATTTTTGTAAAAGATAACAGATTTACGAAAAATGGTTAAAAATTGACTATAAATGGCAATAACTCCTAAAGGGGTCAACTGACCATTTCGGTCATGTTGACTTATTTGTAAATTTTACTTTGATGAACATTATTGCTGTTTACAGTTTATCTCTATCTATAATAATATTCAAGATAATAACCAAAAACGGCAAAAATTTCCTCAAAATTACCAATTCAGGGGCAGCAACCCAACAACAGGTTGACCGATTCATCTGAAAATTTCAGGGCAGATAGATCTTGACCTGATAAACATTTTTACTCATGTCAGATTTCCTCTAAAAGTTTTGGTTTTTAAGTTATAAGCCAAAAACTGCATTTTACCCCTATGTTCTATTTTTAGCCGTGGCAGCCATCTTGGTTGGTTGACTGGGTCAAGCCACACATTTTTTAAACTAGATACCCCAAAGATGATTGTGGCCAACTTTGGATTAATTTGGCCCATTAGTTTCAGAGGAGAAGATTTTTGTAAAAGATTACTTAGATTTATGAAAAATGGTTAAAAATTGACTATAAAGGGCAATAACTCCTTAAGGGGTCAACTGACCATTTCAGTCATGTTGACTTATTTGTAAATCTAACTTTGCTGAACATTATTGCTGTTTACTGTTTATCTCTATCGATAATAATATTCAAGATAATAACCAAAAACGGCAAAAATTTCCTCAAAATTACCAATTCAGGGGCAGCAACCCAACAACAGGTTGTCCGATTCATCTGAAAATTTCAGGGCAGATAGATCTTGACCCTATAAACAATTTTACCCCCATGTCAGATTTGCTCTAAATTTTTGAGTTATAAGCCAAAAACTGCATTTTACCCCTATGTTCTATTTTTAGCCGTGGTGGCCATCTTGGTTAGTTGGCCGGGTCACCGGACACATTTTTTAAACTAGATACCCCAATGATGATTGTGGCCAAGTTTGGTTTAATTTGGCCCAGTAGTTTCAGAGGAGAAGATTTTTCTAAAAGATAACTAAGATTTACGAAAAATGGTTTAAAATTGACTATAAAGGGCAATAACTCCTAAAGGGGTCAACTGACCATTTGGGTCAGGTTGACTTATTTGTAAATCTTACTTTGCTGAACATTATTGCTGTTTACAGTTTATCTCTATCTATAATAATATTCAAGATAATAACCAAAAACAGTAAAATTTCCTTAAAATTACCAATTCAGGGGCAGCAACCCAACAATGGGTTGTCCGATTCATCTGAAAATTTCAGGGCAGATAGATCTTGACCTGATGAACAATTTTACCCCGTCAGATTTGCTCTAAATGCTTTGGTTTTTGAGTTATAAGCCAAAAACTGCATTTTACCCCTATGTTCTATTTTTAGCCATGGCGGCCATCTTGGTTGGTTGACCGGGTCACCAGACACATTTTTTAAACTAGATACCCCAATGATGATTGTGGCCAAGTTTGGTTAAATTTGGCCCAGTAGTTTCAGAGGAGAAGATTTTTGTAAAAGTTAACGACGCCAGACGACGACGGACGACAGACGACGGACGACAGACGACGGACGCCGGACGCCAAGTGCTGAGAAAAGCTCACTTGGCCCTTTGGGCCAGGTGAGCTAATAAACCAGATGCTCCGCAGGGCAAAGCATTATACGACCGCAAGGTCGAACCCTGAATGGTTGGGGTAAGTATGGACACAACATTCAAGCTGGATACTGCTCTGAATTTGAATTGTGATTAAAAAGTTGACACAGCATAGGTTTCTGACACAGAATGAATTAGGTCTAACGAACTTAATTTTTTTTTTTGCTTTTGAGCAGTGCACTATGCTGTTGAATATTAATCCTCGCAAAAAAAAAATAATGTTTGAAGAAATTTTCTTTATATTTCTGAAATCTGAAATGAGAAAAATTTCCCTCCCCCCCCAATTTTTTTCACCTCCCCCTTTCCCTTATTCCAAAAATGATCTCAATGACAACCATTCTGGACAAAGAAAGATAAATCCATCTTATTGTCTTGAAACTACAAAAATGCTTGTTTTTTTTGCCCCTTTATTCCTAGACTTTTTGCCCCATAACCCTTTAAATATATCCCAACCTTCTACTTATGGTATTAAACATTGTGGTACATATCAAACAATTGAAATACTTATACACAACTTATTGTCCTGACACTAGATAAATGCTTGTTTTGGGCCTTTTGGGCCCCTAATTCCTAAACCATAAGGACCATAACCCCCAAAATCAATCCCAAGCTTCCTTTTATGGTTATAAACATTGTATTAAAATTTTATTGATTTCTATTAATTTATACTTAAGTTAATATCCGGAAACTATCTTTCTTCGGACAACGCTGACGACGACGACGTGATTCCAATATACAACTGCAAAAATGTTTGCGGTCGTATAAAAATAAAACATTTGTTACTGAACTTTTTTATTCCCACTATCTGACATTTGAATTAAATGTATTATCATTCAATTGTGGCTTAAAGTTGCTTAAATCAGGAATTAAATAGCAAACTTAAAAGGCTTTATATACAGAATTTCTTTTACTACAGTGAAACCTGGGTAAACCGAACCCTGATAAAACCGAATTTCAGTTTAAACCGAACAATTTTCAAAGTCCCACAAAATTTCCCTATCAATTAACGTTAATCTAACCTGAAAAAACCGAACCCTGTCAACACCGAATTCCGAACGCTTTTTGAAGGCTTGTTGGTAAATTTGTATCTAAAAATTATCTGTCAAAATCGATCAATACATATCAAAACAATAAAATATAATTAATTATTTGCATGATTTAATGAAACAAACACAGGATGGCAGAGTATCCCCGAAGGTATTTGAGGTTTAATGAACTTGTGAGTTGTTATTACAAACTAATTAGCATGTCTGTGTGCATGTATAAAGTGATTTTTTTGTAAAGAAACGTTAAACTGGTCAGCTACCCCCATCGCCGATAATGACAAGAAAGGAACTTTCCCTCAGATCAATTAAATGCACCTTACTCAAATAATTACGGCCACAAAATCGAAACTGCCATTCTGTAGCTAAACTGTTTAATTAAATAATAGTTTTAAAGCCTTTCACCGGATTAAGAAGTCGTGAAACACAACAAGGTCAATGGATTTTGATTGCTGGATTCCCATTAGAGACCCTATATATTTGATTTGAATGCTCCCGAAGACTTCGGTTAGCTATTTAGCAACGATAAAGTCCGAGAATAAACTGGACCCCTGCTGTTGTTTCACTGTTATCGTGTGCCGAAGTATCAATCAGCGGGTGACCAGTTTAGTCCGAGAACTCGTGTGTACAATGACATTCCTGATTCAACTACGGAATCGTCATATGACAGTGACTGTGAATCTGAATTGGTCAGTGAATTAACGGATGAGAAAATAATTATAAAAAGCAAAATCGCTCCACGTCGGACATCTCCCAACAACGAGCGTGATTGACGGAGTGGCTTTTGATTTATAAACAAAAATGTAGCAAAACGTCTATCTTTTATCTTCTTTTGTTTTTACATTTACATCTAAATCAACACAAAAATAAACTGTCGGCTGTTGTGTCACCTATTATTCTTGTCAAAATTATTTTGGTGTCGACTTCCGTCTACCTCTACAATCCAAACACCTGTGAAAACCGAACAAAAAGCAAAGTCCTGTGGGTGTTCGGTTTGGACAGGTTTCACTGTATATGAAAAACATGCCAGTTTACAAAATATAATTCTTCTCTGACATGTAGTTGCTTAGATTACCCTATCACATATTAAACAGTGTTCATGATTTATGTTGTTTGTTGGTAGTTTGTGATAAAATAAAATTAATGAAACACTGAATACTAACATTCACGTCTCATACCTACCCAGTTTATCTAATTCTTTATGTTCCAGTAACCTATTAATTAGACCATTTCCTTTCTCTATTGTACAAACTGCTACATCTACAGATTTGAGTCCTCCTGGAGGGGAATAACTCCCCATAAATCCACTCACTCGAATTCCAGCATCTTGATAAAGTTGCTGTTGTCAATAAAAACAAATAGTCAGCATAATTTCAATTCCTGAACTTGTAATTAATATTCTGACATGAGCAAAGACCTAACTGGAGAGACATTTGGCTTCCAAATGTTGTTATTCCAATAGAAAATATTGAGAGTTTCGTATGTTGTTAGAAAAAGATGCAGTCTTCATGTAAAATGTTTTATGATGTACTAACAATGCTATAAGTTTTAGAAATATGTGTTGAAGCGGTAGAGGCTATGAAAATTTTAGACAAGAGTGATTTCAATTCTTCATTTTTTATTGTTCAAAGTTATGTTCTTTGGATAAAGCACTATTCAAAGACCATTTCTAGGTAAACTGTATGATTTTTACTTCTATGGTTATAAGCTCTTTCATATGTGTTAAATACCATTTATTATTAGGAAAAAAACTCCCTCATTTCGTGCCAATTACCCCTTACAGTTTCACGATTAAGATATTTTTCAGAAGACTTACCTGTAAATAAAACATTTTTTCTCTGGCAACAGATACAAAGGGTAATATAAATATAGCTTTCTTTTTAGTTTCCATAACTCTCTTTAGCACCAATAGTTCTGCAACCATGGTCTTGCCTGCACTTGTTGGAGCCGAGTATACTAGATTTCCACCAGCTTTAATGAAAATCATTACAATTTTAGGACAATAGAAAATGTGAGCAAAGCTCACAAAATTGTATCCCCAGATTTCCCACCCCTTGAAGTGTCCATTACATGTATATGCTAAGGAAAACCCCAAAACAGGACTCTCTTTTCATGATACCATAAGTAATAATGTAATAGTAAAGTTCTATATTTCATGGTTTTGTATAAAACTTTAAAATGTGTATCTGATTCATTTTAATTTTCCATTACATGTACATGTTCAGTTATGAAGCATGCCTTTAAAGTACAAGATCAATTGAATTTTAACAATTAGCATCTGACATATGAATCATCATTATGCTGTTTGACAATTAAAAGAAATGAATCAAAATCAAAACTTTTGTTACCCAGGGTATTTCCTTTACAAAGGCATTCAGCTTGCCATTCAAACATTGCTGTGATTCCTTTACTGTGATACTGGTTTAACACTGTTTCAGGAAGTCCCCAGTTACTAAGGCTAAGTTTATCTCCACTAATGTTTAGAATAGAAGATTTTTCTAAGTAAAAACAAAATAGATTAAATGAATATGCACATACATATATATCCCATGTTAGAATATTTAGTGTTCTCCCAAAGCCATTCAGCTTCATGGAATTTGTTATATAGATGTGATGCTATAATTGCTTGAAACACCACGTATTTAAAATTTCCTCAGAACAAATCTACTGGAATGATGTATGAAATTTGTGGGGAGAGCTTTGAATTATTGCTTCATAAAACATGATAAGAATTTACTTAAGCAGTTTGGAATGCTCTCCTAGAACATACAAGAAAATTCTAATTCAAAAAGCATATCAAAACCAAACCTAATCAGGCCATAATAAAGAGTAGGTTTGTTTGCCCTAAGCCTACCTACCAAGAAAATAGCTGCCTACTCAAAATCTTTTATTGTCCTGATGTGATTTTTTTTTTTTTTTTTTTTTATTCATATTATACATGATATAGGCATGAAGACAAGTAAACATCTGATACTTAAATTTCTCTTTGCCTAAAAAAAAGAAAATGCCTACCTACCTACCTACCCACTGTCTCAATGTTGGGTAGGGTTTGGGCAAACCAAACTATTTTTTTAAGTGTGGCCTCATGAAATAGGGTAAATTTAACATTTTGAGTCTTTTAACAAGACCATATTTACCAGGAATGCTTTTAAAATTATGTATGATACTTGAAGTAAGGCCATACAACGAAAAAGAATGAATTTTTTAATAATCTATCAAAATATTTGTACAAGCTAATCTTGAAATTGAATAAAACCATTGTATTCTTACCATGTAAATCAGATTTTCTTTTCAAGTTTTTTTCCATCCTATCTTTTTGATTATTTTGATGATTCTGATCTTTTGTTAGTTGTTGCCTGGCAACACCTCCATCAATGTTTGCATCTGCTTGATGTGAATGTGTCACCATTTCTATCAGAGATGTCTTACATTTACTGACAGTATTTTCCTTATTATTTTCTTTAACAGAAGGGAATTGTTTCAACAATTTATTTTGTTGTACTTCTGACTTTTTTGTACTTTCTACACAAGGAGATAAAATTATATCAGATATATTCATAGAGGTTTCAAGTGTAAATAATGACTTTAACAAATGATTTTGCCTCTTAACATGAGATGCTGTCAGTTTTAATTCTTTACGAGAATTAGGAGTAGTTTGAGGAGTTGAAGCAATCTTTGGTGTTTGCCATGAAATGTTATCATCATTTTTTAGATGATGTACAGATTTTTTAGTACTTTGATTACAAAGTTTTCCATCTGTTGAATAATCTAATGGGGACTTAAAAACATCGTTATTTCTAATTGATGTACTGGTTCCACTTGGTGTTGTAGGGTGGCTCTTCATTACTGGAATAATTTGTGCACCAGTTAAAGGTTTGCTTCTAAGAAATCTAGTTGAATCGCCAACAGCGGACTGTTGTTTCAAAGTATCTGCTGAATTTTTGGCAGAATTAGCTCCAGAATTAACAGTTGTCTTTTCTGAAGCATTTTTTATCAAATTAGTTCCTGAAGTTCTTGTGATGGATGACTTTGTTGTTGAATGAACAGATGATTTTTTAGTTACGAATGCAGATGTCTTATTAGTTGGATTGGCTGGTGACTTGGTCGTCTGGATCTGAAGTTGACATTTTCTTGATTTTGGTGTATTGGACTTTTTCACATTGAAGTTTTCCTCCATTTGATCCATTACATCTAACATTTCAACATCCAAATCAGTACAAAATGACGAAGAGAAAGATGCCATCATGTCTTTGTTTTGAATTGACTTCATGTTGGTAGTCTGATCCTGCAGAAAAGAATGTAAATAACATTATATAAAGGGTCAATAATAAGAATTCTGAATTATGAAATAAGCTTCAAATTCAGAAATAAGTATATATAATATCGCTATTTTACAAAATCTTCCTTACATCTTACTGACTGATAATTTCCTTTCAAGATCTAACCTGTATCCCTACTTATTATTCTCATTGGTAGTACCTAATACCAGATCCCTTTTTTCATATTCATTTTTAAGAACATTTTTGTCTGACGGTTTTCTAGTATATTATTGCTATAACTGCCTAAGATTTTTGAGTCAACATTTATGTTCTGGCAATAATCAACAAGGATTTTAACAAGCTAAATGTTCTTTTTTGCAGTTAAATACAAATTCTACAAACCTTGCTTTTTTATTTTGTGTTTTAGTATCGAATGGTTTTTCATTACCTTATTTTGATTTCCATCTGTGTTTTTTACTGTGGAATTTGGGTTCAAACATCTGAAAAATACATTTCCATATATTTATTTTCCACATTCTATGATTGTTTTAATTGGAAAACATAAAATAATGAAGAAATAAAACAATAAATCTCAAGCTTTAAATTAAGGAAATTTTCAAGTAAAAGGCAAATATATGACCCATTGCTAATCAATATTAACAGGTGTCGTAATTTGTTGTCACAGATAATTCTCTTATCTGATGGGTATTGCGTTTGCACTAATTTTTACATAATATAATCTTTCATTTGTGCCACAATGTTATATTTCATATGGGCCAACAAATAAAAAATACACATATCAGTGAGATATCAGTTATCCAGTGTTTACAAGTACGTCACAGTCTTGTGTCAGAACAAACTTTAAGTTTTTTTCCAGTGTATCATGCTTTCTTTTACATGTTTTATGATTAAAGCAGAATTCTGTTTTAAAATTATTATGAAAATTCTCTAAGAAATTTTCAGTGTAAAGTGCTTTCATTATGGTTACGATGACTTATTTTGGAGGGACATGTTTTATAATGCAATAAAACATGTGTTATCATTGTGTATCTTTGAATAAAACTATTTTTTATACTATATACCTGTATAAATGGAGCAAATAAAATGTTTTATATTGGCGCAAATGTCCGAATATGGTGTGTGGCCCTAGTCTAATATTAGTTTAAATTAGTGATAAAGTAATGTAAGTGTAAGAAGTTTAGGTACAAATGTACTACTAGTACCAGATCATGAATTTTACATACATGTGCATCTATACAAAAGTAGTGTTGTTAAAAATGTACAAGGAAAAATAAATACCTATCAACATGATCCATATTACAACAGATTCTGGTAAGTTTAGGACAACAGTGTATGTCCTCTAAAATATTTTTGATTTGTAGACAAGACATTGCATATTAAAAGTGTTGTTATAAAATGTTTACATGTTTTTCCTTTGAGCTGTTGTAGTAACAGGAATTCTGCCCAGTCTTCTTCTTGATGTCTGAATATGCCCTGTTGCCATGGTAGCACTCCAGAACACTGTCAACTGAATCCATTTCTTTTCATTTTGATGTAACCTAGATGTATGTAAAACAATAGATATATCATTATGGTCAGAATAGATGGTATGAACTTCATGTCTAATTTATTTGAATGTAGGTCATGTACTTTATGTACATGTACGTATACCAGTATGTTATACTAGTAAAATAGTTGTAGTAAAGCTGATTTATGTCAAACTCTCTTGGGAATTACTGCAAAAATGTTTGTTTTCTCTTTGAACCTTCATTGACATTTCCACCAATTTATGATTTGGATGCAACTTTTTAAATTTAAAAAGCATAATTTTTTTTTATTTTCCATCAATTTTTCTTTTTTTCCTTTAAATTTTCATTCACCAACACTAATGTACATACAATTTTCTATTCCTAACATTTTCAAGGAAAAAATGTCTACAAAGGTTATTAAAACTTAGATTTATTTATTTATAGGCAGCATGGCAAACCAAAGTGGACAAAAAGAGTTATATTTAAATATTATAAAATCAATAGGATTTAACATTCATTTACACTTAAAAAGTTCATTGATATACAAATGTATATAAAGAAACACATTCTAACATTTCGGGACAATTAAACTATGGCTATAAAAATGAGATTGATTGATTGTTGGCTGCTTTACGCCGCATTAGCACAAAAATATATCGCGGCAAAATAAGGAGATGTGGTATGATTAAACCAATGAAACAACTATCCACCAAAGCTCAAATGAAGTGAATGTAAGTATTTTTAGACAAGCCTATAAGACCGACTTACATGTGTAACAAGGAAAAGAATGATGTAAACCATGGTTGCCATAATACATCTTATCACTATTCCTGGCTGACCAGAGAATCTATCCCACTTGAACTAAAGACTTCATACAAGAATCACTTTTCCATTGTGGCCTCAGATATTTTGTATAACGACGTACAAATTTTAGGGGAACCTTTGATGTCCAGTAATGGCAGACAAATAGGAATAAGGTGTATAGTGATCCCAGGTGAATCTGGGTCCGTTTGCGCCCAATCACGTTCGCACCCATTCGTGTTGTTTAATAATTTGTAAACGAGTTTTGAAAAGTGTATTGCTATAAATATTTAGCCATCATATTGTCATACTTGACCAAACACACATGAGATCAAAGGAGACAAGATGTTAAAAACAATTATATTTCATATATGTCAATATGTTATTTAAAATCTTCAAAGTTTTAGTCATACCAAGCTAAACAGGTGGAAACCCGGTTGAAATAGAACAAAAGAATCCAAGATCTTTGTTAGAGAAGGTGATAAATGCTTACTGTAATGTTTACTATAGTAACACAAATTTTAAAAGTTAATAGAAACAAATAAAATGACAATTTTCAGCTCAATTATGAAGTATTTAATTTTAAAAACACCATGTGCATAAGTTTCCAATTTTTCTATAACATAGTTAAGCAGAACTATTAGATATCATGTCGACGACATGGGTATCTATCAAGTTGGATGTAGAAAATGCATAACCTCCGATTTTTAAAAGAAAAATACCACGTACGGAGAACATATCAATCTATTAGTTCTGTAATTTTCGTGTCTGCCCTTCCATTATGTGACTCAAGAAAAAATTCCAAAAAATTGGTATCAATTGTATCGAAAAGAGAAGTTGAGTGCACGTTTTTATGTTAGGGTGTGTTTGAGTGAAATATTTTGTCTTGAAAACATATAAAGCAAGAGTATTTGATGCATCATCTCGATTCAGATTCTATCATTTTTGTCGAGCCTTCGACTTTAGTCAAAAAGCGAGACTAAGCGATCCTACATTCCGGCGTCGTCTGCGTCGTAGTCGTCGGCGGCGGCGTCCACAAATATTCACTCTGTGGTTAAAGTTTTTGAAATTTTAATAACTTTCTTAAACTATACTGAATTTCTACCAAACTTAGACAGAAGCTTGTTTATGATCATAAGAAAGTATCCAGAAGTAAATTTTGTAAAAATAAAATTCCATTTTTTCCGTATTTTACTTATACATTTTTATAAATGGACTTAGTTTTTCTGCGAGGAAACATTACATTCACTCTGTGGTTAAAGTTTTTAAAATTTTAATAACTTTCATAAACTATCCTTGATATGTACCAAACTAGAACAGAAGCTTGTTTATGATCATAAGATAGTATCAAGAAGGAAATGTTGTGAAAATAAATTTCCACTTTTCCGTATTTTACTTATAAATGGACTTAGTTTTTCTGCGAGGAAACATTACATTCACTCTGTGGTTAAAGTTTTTAAAATTTTAATAACTTTCATAAACTATCCTTGATTTGTACCAAACTTGGACAGAAGCTTGTTTATGATCATAAGATAGTATCAAGAAGAAAATTTTGTAAAAATAAATTTCCACTTTTCCGTATTTTACTTATAAATGGACTTAGTTTTTTTGCCAGAAACAAAACATTCACTCTGTGGTTTAAGTTTTTAAAATTTTTATAATGTTCTGAAACTATCCTGGATTTCTACCAAACTTAGACAAAAGCTTATTTCTGATCATAAGATATTATTCAGAAGTAAATTTTGTAAAAAAAAAAAATCACTTTTTCCGTATTTTACTTATAAATGGACTTAGTTTTTCTTCCAGTTAACATTACATACAGTCTGCAGTTAAAGTTTATAAAACATTTATTAGATTTATAAACTATCCTGGATTTTTTTACCAAACTTGGAAGCTTCTTTCAATCAAAAGACAGTATCGTGAGGGAAATTTTTATTGATGTTTTTCCTCATTTTTGTTGAGTCTGCGATTAACAGAAAAAGTAGGCAAGACACCGGGTTCTGTTGAACCCTTACGAATTTTTATATATATAAAGGCTACAGGTTGACTTTATAACATTAAAAATTCACAGTACTAAAAGGTTAAATAGTGTAATACCTTTCTAATGAATCACAAAAACAGAGTAGGTGTGATTTAAAAGCTTATTTTTACTAAAAGTACTTGACGACCAACTTTTAAGTTGGATGACAAAAATGCATATCTTCGAAAACACTTCATTTTTTGTTTGTAATAATTAGGGGTTATAGTCTACAACCACTGAATTTTTTTAGTCGGCCCTTCCACGAAATATTTAATTAGAATTTTTTAAATATTTATGAATTTTTCGAAAATACCACCTGAGAACCAATAAGACAATAGTTTTAAGTTGACTCAATGCATACAAGAACATTAACTGATGCTCATTAGCTAGTCATCTGGTAGATACATTTGCCTTTAATAATACAACTGACATATATAAGGATCGTAATGGTGCTATGAGGATAACTTTGTCGGTTTTCAAGAGCTAAATTCGAAGCGCGTCATCCCTACAATGGCTTCCATTTCTACGGTTATAAAAATAAACTGACGTAATGTGGAGATAATTTTGACGAAGTAGATTCCGGACTGAAACATATGCAGTTATTTACATTAAAAGTGGGTCTCATTGGGGTCTAAGTGGGACACAGGATTGCCGATTTTTTTGTAAGCGTGACACATGAAAGTCAAATTATTGTGCCATGAAAACGCGAAATGAAGTCTAGCAGGACACAGGAAATTACAAAAATATAGAATTACTTACGTACATACATGTACATGTAGTGTAAGCGGGATACGGGAATCTGAGGCAAAACAGTAAACGGATCCGGGATCAGAACCCCCAATGAGACCCCCTTCTAATATTTATTGCCATATATACTTTAAACATTAAGTTACATCAAAGCATGTTAAAAGATAAAAAAATTAAATTATTTGGTATGTATATATATATAAAAAAATATCTAATAATTCAACTGAAATTCTAATACAAATTGGGCGCAAACGTGTCGGGTGCAAACATGTGAGGTGCGTACCTTAAGGGTGCAAAGTATATTGGGCGCGAACAGACCTGATACCTCCCAGGTGACATATTAACCAGGTCCCCATCTGACTCGGTTCTGAATTGCCTAATCCGATGCCAATTTGACAGTTTTAGCAGTCGATAATTTGGTTAATATTATTTTAATTTCTATGGAGAGAAAAAAAACAGGTATAAGTGAACTTTTTCTTTAAAAAGTAAGTTTCGAGTAAATGTAGAATTAAGGGATATTAAAAATTACCAATGTTAACTAACGCTTGTTTAAATTTTTGTAGCCTGAAAACTTTGTTTACTTCAAAAGTCTTTCGAAATTTCCGCTTTTATCAAAGTCAAAATTATGCTTGATTTCTAAACTTCGGGTCAAGTGCGGACACGCGATTCCGGAATTAATATAGCAATATAACGGTTGATATTTTCATGTTTTTTGGCAATCTATTACCTCTGGTCAATGCAATTTAACAACCTGTACTCAATTCGATTAAGATTTACCCATTATAATCTTATACCGCAATACTGTTGATTTTTATTAGAAACGGATATCAAGCGCTAAATTGATTAAGACCAAACTACCGCCAAATTTATAAAGATGTATACCACAAAGAAGTAAATAAAAACACAAGAAGGTGCCATTACAGAGACCATAGGAAAATTTCAATACACTAGAACACTTAGAATTAACTTAATTATTAAGAACAAAATGTCAAAACTCTGAAAGGGCTACAAAAATATTGAAACAATCTAATATAACACAGTAAGTATACTACCCCAAGTCAACAAAAATAATTTATGGTTATTTCAATAATTTTTGTTTAAATTTAATATGCTGCTAAAAGAATCATTCATAAGGGTAGGAATTATGTTCTATATATGAGGTGTCAGGGTCATCTTGGGCTGCCATTTGCGTAAAATTGGTTTATATTTTTTGTGATATGTCAAAATATCCTAATCATGCATGTCGTGATACACCTTACATCCTTATCTGTATTTGTCCGACATTACTGGACATCAAAAAGGCTCCCGTAAAATTTTAACGTCATAATACAACACATCTGAGGCCACAATGGAAAAGTGATTGTTGTATGACGTCAAAAGTTCAAGCAGTACAGATTCTCGGGTCAACCAGTAATAACGATAAGGGGTATAAATTAGTCAGAGGTCTGACATTATTTTTGTTGCCGTTATTTTTGGATTAAAATTAACGTGATTCCTCAAAGTCAGTGGCTTGTTTATATCGTCTAAAACAAAGTGTAAGGTTTATTGTCATGCAGGAAATAATACCTTTGATGTCATTTGGCAAGAATTTTTACTGTTATTCTTCATGAAGATATTGCGATAATGGTAGAAGTTCCAATTCGGGTCTATACCTTTAAATGAATGGTACTAAAACTGCTTCATCTGCATCTTTTCATTTCTATCAGGATTTTTCATAAGGCATCTTGTCGTCATTCATGCAAATTATAATCTAGATCAAATAAATGTGACATCTTTAGAGACTATCTTAATTGTTTGCTGTGACTATTACCTACAACGTCACAATGATGAAGCCATTTTTCCCAGACAGAAATTTCCTTCCCGATTTTGCCATGAAATCGTCATTGATAGCAGGAACATATATGTATCCACTGGACTAGACACTACCTAATTATAATTGGAGCTGAATTCACCATTGTGTCATAGTTAATAAAGATACGATACAGAAACAGAAGAGTTAAAAATGTTAATGCTATTATCCTAATAATTTATTAAAGTGGCAATGGAAACACATTTTATATAACATGTATAAAATAAGTATTCTTTATAGAAAAAATAATTAAATAAAGCAAGTTAAATTGTTTTATTTCAGATGAAAGTAACAACTCCAGAAATATCTTGGCATGAAAGAGATCCAATATATAGTGTAGATTTCCAACCTGGTAACAGAAAAGTCAAAAGAATTGCTACAACAGGTGTAGACAAGTTTATACGTGTAAGTATAAGAAAATGACCAGCAAATTTAAAAAGAATTAAGAAATGAGGAATGTATCACAGAGACAACAACTCGACCAATCAGAAAAAAACAGTCGAAGTCCACCAATGGGTCTTCAATACTTCAGCTGGTCCCTAACTAAAGTGTGTACTAGTTCAGTAATCATGGTGATAATAGAAGTCAAACTAAATAAAGAAACTAAAATTAAAAATCATAAAAGACTATCAAAGGCTGAAGGCTGCTGACTTGGGACAGCGCGAAAATATGGCAGGGTTAAACTTTTTTTTTAGATCTCAACCCTCCCCTAAAACTCTTGGCCAATGTAGAAAAAACAAACACACAGCAATAATCATGTTTAAATATTGTATTTCTCTGCCATCATTGTGATTCCACATGAAATATTGTACCTATTAACCATATACATGTATGCATGTTATCCGTTTCTTTTTTACTCAGGTTTTATTATGTACCGGTAGATAACTGCATTGATTGTTTTATGTTAAGCGCTTAGGGTAATTTTAATTAGATAATGCACTATATAAATACTGTAAATAATAAAGTAAATAATAAATAATAATAGATAACTGCTAAAATTTGAAAACATTATGATTTTGTTTTCATTTCTACCAAACATGCGTTAAACACATATAGGAACTTTGTATACATGCAATTTTGTCTGTGATAAGTAATAGTGCTTCTGTGTGTTTGGGGTCTGTAAGACACCTACTCTGGTTTTTGTCGAGCCTTCGACTTTAGTCGAAAAAGCGAGACATAGCGATCCTACATTCCGTCGGCGGCGTCCACAAATATTCACTCTGTGGTTAAAGTTTTTGAAATTTTAATAACTTTCTTAAACTATCCTGGAAATGTACAAAACTTGGCCAGAAGCTTGTTTATGATCAGGAAATAGTATCCAGAAGTAAATTTTGTAAAAAAAAAATCCATTTTTTCCGTATTTTACTTATAAATGGACTGAGTTTTTTCTGCCAGGAAACATTACATTCACTCTGTGGTTAAAGTTTTTAAAATTTTAATAACTTTCTTAAACTATCCTGGAATTGTAAGAAACTTGGCCAGAAGCTTGTTTATGATCAGGAGATAGTATCCAGAAGTAAATTTTGTGAAAATAAAATTCCATTTTTTCCCGTATTTTACTTATAAATGGACTTAGTTTTTCTTCCAGTTAACATTACATACAGTCTGCAGTTAAAGTATTTAAAACATTTTTAAGATTCTGAAACTAGCCTGGATTTTTACCAAACTTGGACAGAAGCTTCTCACAATCAAAAGATAGTATCGAGAGGAATAATTTTATTGGTTTTTTTCATCATTTTTGATGAGTGTGTGATTAACAGCAAAAGTAGGCGAGACTTATAAATTTTTAATTATGAGTATTCTTTATGAGACAACAGATGCATTCTTGGTTCATCTTCAATTCTTTTTTTAAACAGATATGGGAAATCAAAGTTGGTGGTGATGGTAAAGGGACAGTCGAATTTATATCTAACTTGAAAAGACACACAAAATCTGTCAATGTCTGCAGATTTTCCCCGGATGGTAAGACTTATACATCTTTTCTGGCTATGTTTTCTGTTTTGAGAAAAAGTTAGTCAGAAATAAATATCATATTATAACAAAATGTACCTAGTATTTATATGTTATATGAAATAAAACAGTAAAATAACTTAAATATCAAAGAATGTGGTATTATTTAAATACAAATGATGCAGATTTAAGATTTGATATTTTTCAATATTTTTCAGTTCATAGATATGAACTCATATGGTGTTACGAAACGTTTCAAGAGTCTCTATTATGAAATTTATTCAAACGAGTTTTTACTATATTTCTATAATTTTCTATTATATTGTTAAAATCCCAACTTACATATCTTCAATTACAGGCTTTGGAGTCTGTCACAAATATCATGAATATGTAAATTTTGATATAATATATACTTAATAAGTATGCTCATTAGGTAATATTAGCTTGTTCTGTTACAGGAGAAGTGCTGGCCACAGCAGGAGATGGTAGGTAGATGTTAACATATTACATATTCAACTGTTATTACATTACATTTGAGAGTTCTCTAAAGAAAAGTAAACAAAATATTCCAAATCTCATTGATTCCGTAGTTCCATAGCAAATAAATGTAGATTTCACTGAAATATTGTCATTTAAGAAACTAGTATACTAAATTGTATTTATATTCATTATCCAAACTATTTTAGTCATCCACTGTGTCCTATCTTCTTAATTTTATATAAATAAATAAGAAGATGTGGTATGAGTGCCAATGAGACAAACTCTCCATCCAAGTAACAATGTATCAAAGTTAACAATTATATGTCAAAGTATGGCTATCAACACAGAGCCTGGGTGTTAAAACAATTCAAACAGGTTGATACTTTGAAAATGCCAGTTAACATAATTTAATCATTATTTTTCAGACAGTGTAATTGTGTTTTGGAAGTTAAGCGACGTCCCTGTGCCACAAAATAATATTTTTAATGAAGATGAAGAAGATAACAAAGAGAATTGGACACCATTCAAAATGTTAAGGTATTAAAACAATTTGTAAGACAGATAAGGTCAAAATATATACTTCCTGCCTCCTGACCAACCACCCTCAAAGATTTATTGACTATTAGAAAAAATGTTAAAGAAATAATGTGTTTTGATATTTAAATAGGCTACAAAACTTATTTCTTTTGGATTATTCAGGCAAGTTTGTAATAAGATTGACCTAAATCAAGTGAAAAAAATATTTTAACTTTTGTTTTATTTTAAGGCTAGAGGCAGAAATTAAAAAAAGGAAAGATTTCGGTGTAAAGGTCAAATTTAGTTTTGGTATCTGAATTTTGCCATAGTTTCCATATTATAACATTTCTACTCTAAGCAGATTATCTAGCATATCTGTCAGAACATTGAAAGTTGTATCTATGTGTTTTTTATTTCAGGGGTCACTTAGAAGATGTTTATGATTTGTGCTGGTCAGCCGATGGGAAAAGAATGATCTCTGGTTCTGTTGATAATACAGCTATAGTTTGGGACATAGTGAAAGGTAAGTCGAAATCCATTGCTAAGGCAAAACAAAAAAGTATGTGTGTTTACTTTTACATGCTGGTAAACATTAGGGTAGGTAGTTAGGATTTTTATTTTATTTATAATATTTTTTGTACATCGAGTATGGGAGCAATATTATGACTTTATCAGTGCTTTATAAAAAATTGTTTAAAAAAAATGTTTAAAAAAAATGTTTAAAAAAAACAGGGTATGTGGATAAAAATAAGGGTAGGTATGGATACAGAAAAAACAAATACTTTTTATTATGCCTAATAATTCACATAGATTGTGTAAATGTTAAACTTAAAATGTTATAAGAGAAAGTATTGAAATGATTTTACATTTTTTGACAATTTCTGCATATGTTCATTTATTGAAGAAGAAAAACGCAGTTTGCTCAACTTGAAATTACTAAACACTGTAAGTTTATTATACCACACGCATGGTTTTCAAAGCACACTGAAGAAGAAAAAACTAATTCCCAAAAGAGATGAATGTTAAGGGTTGAAAGATACTTTTTCTTGTTCCATCTATCTTTAGTTGATTTGTTTGCATTGTAATAGTTGTTTTAAAAATATAGAAAATTTCTTTCCGAAACTTCCATGTCTCCAATTTCCACATTCACAATTCTTTCCTTGAAAGCTTTAAAAATAGTTATTTTAAATTATTTACTTCTAGGTGAAAAGGTGGCATTGTTTAATGATCATAAAAGTTTTGTACAAGGAGTAGCATTTGATCCTTCAAATGAATTTGTCGCTACACTAAGTACAGATAGGTAAGGTAAAAGTAAAGAAATCATGCAGAATAAAATTGAGAATGGATATAGGGTATGTGTTAAAGAGGCAGCAACCCGACCAAAGCAGAAAACAGCTGAAAGCTACCACTAAAAAAACTCAAGCGACCATCAAAATTAGTTCTTATTTCAGGAATGTTCAACCAGGATAGTTTGAAGACTTCCAAAATATATAATGGAAGGGGGATATAGTGTCTTATATATATGTCAGTTTTTATTGGGTAATTCTAAAAATAATTAATTCTTCATACAAGTTTGGTCTAATGTCTTCAATCAACACTATCCAGGATTTCTGAAAGGGAGATTGAGGCATCATTCATTAAAATGGATTATATACTAATACAGTAAAAACAAAAATTGACAATTTTATGCTAAAAAAATCATAATTTAATAGTGAAAAACATGGTATAATAAAATAATTTGGCAATCTAAACTGCTAAAGGGGGATGTCCTAAATTGCCATTAAAGAATTTAAAGCAGTTAAAAACATCTACACTTTAATTCTTTAATATAGATGTCTCTATCCCTTGGATCCAGAATTGATCCCAAACCACAATTATACTGGAATTGATTAAACTTAGGAATGAAATTTTTAATTTGAAAAAGTTACGAAATCTCTGTTATTCAAAACTCCAACAAAAGATTGTTATTTTTTCCTATTGAAATAGATAATAAATACACCAAAAGCAGGTTAATGGTTCATCTTCTTGTTTTTTCCAGGTCTTTGAGAATTTTTAATCTTAGTAATGATAAGTGTTTACATACTGTTTCAAAGATGTCGTTACCTCAGCCAGCAACACAATCATCAGATAGCCCATCAGAAATTAAGCCAAAATCTTTCAAAATGTTCCATGATGATACAATGAGATCATTCTTTCGTCGTTTGACTTTCACACAAGATGGAGAAATTCTCATTGTTCCAGCTGGATGCATTGAATGTGGTGACAAATTGATTAATTCTACATATATGTTTTCCCGACAATTGCTTACCAAGTAAGTATAGACAATCTATAGAAATTCTGTAAATGTTGTATGTCATACCTGTCAACTGACACGTATTCTGCGTGTGTGACCCAAGATTTTCACAATTCTGAGGGATCACCCGGAACACCCGCTGGGTCATTGAAATAACCTGGGAATTCCGAAAATGACCCGATTTCACTCGTATTTCTTAGCCTTGAGATTGATTTCATAAGTAATATTCCTTTGAAATACAGGCAAATTCGTAATTCTTCCATGAACAGGAAGTTCATCTAGCTATATGAACTGTCAAATTAAGTGACCCATTAAGTGCATGGCTTCACTTGACAGCTTTGGTGTCAAACACACTGTTAATTAACACCAATTACCTTAGCTTTAGGTCGTAAATAAATTGCACCATTGGTTTACAAATTGAACTAGAGTTACTTCCCCTTATTGTCACCATTCAAAATTATTCCTTATATTTTGGTATCTTTGATATACATTATAAGAAAATGTACCATAAATACTGAAATTCAGCTCGAAAAAGTTCGTACGCGTTATGACCTAGATTTGATTCTTCAATGCAGGTCATGACCTGCATTTTCATCGTCACAGGTTGACAGATATGGTATGTATTTCCAAAAAATTATTTGATAAGGTTAAATTGAAGAAATTATATATGTAGATTATGCAATTCAGGTTTTAATATTTCATTCACTCTTCAATTTTCACAAAAATTCCTGTTGTTGGAAATAAAATTTTATTCATTTTAAATTGCACATACATATCAGTGCATTAGTATGAATAGTTTAATTATGAAAGAAGTTTTTGTGGAAGATTGCTAAGGAAGACAAGCTTGATAGTTTTCTAAAAAGGATTGCTCTTTAAGTTGTTCACAAAATTCTTTTTGTTATACATTAATATAGGGCCCTCAAATTTAAACCAGCATCACAGAATCAAGGCAATAGAAGTTCAACATACTGACATGAATGTATTTGTTTTCTTTCAGGCCTTCTGTATATTTACCTAGTCCAAATAAAGTAACTGTATGTGTGCGGTGTTGTCCGCAGAAATTTGAGTTGAAAAAGATAAGTCGACAAGAATCTGGATCAGAAGGTATTCATGTGTAGATTTCTCTTCTGTAGTTTGTAGATAGATAATGACTTTTGAAGTAATAGAGGGGTATTGAGAATATTCTCAGCTGAGAATTTTTTTCTCAGCGATGTAATCAGTAAAATTGATGATTGAAAACTAAAAAAGCTTAACAAAAATGCAGAATTTACCTCTTTTGCAATAAAGTAATGTAAAACATAAAAGGAACCTATGATAGATAAAATCAGAAGTAGCAGTTTGTAATCATCAACCCTCTATTACCAATAAAAGGCTTGTATTATCTGTTTTATTTTCCAAAGTTTACTTGCCAGAGAGGTGTGCAGACTGTAGAGTACAATAAGCAAGCAAGAAATAAGAGAAAAAAAATCAGTTTTGCAAGGTGGTTTGTTTACTGTCTGCCCTGTTTGTTATCGATATTGTAGAGGGGGCTCTTATAATTTTCAAACTTAATTTTGCCTAATCCATATTAATAAGTTATTTTTATTCAATATCAAATTAATACTGATAAATTTAAAAATTAAACAATTCATTACAAATTTCTGGTTTCTTTTGAATGCATTGCTTAATCTACTTGAATGAAACGGTACAATAAGTAAAAAAGACAACTGTAAACCAGCTTACGATGTGTAAACTAGAAAAAAGCATAATCGGTTATAATTTGTTCTGTTTTGGTGTTTCATACTCACTAATATGTGTTGTATTAGCTTAAAACCCTTCAAACATTAATGTGATAGATATATTTAACACTGTTTTTCATAAGGAAGAAACTGTGTTACTTTCAAAGATGAATTATAGTGTTATCTATTATGTAGGGGTTTTGACTCTCATTGTTTTTCTTCTTCTTTTACACATGCTATTCAAACTTCCTGTTCGAACACACAAGTTTTTAAAAAGTTTTTGTGTGATTTAGACTTTTTTTAACAATCATGAAGTGTTCTAGAATCATTTACTAGCAGTTTTAGCTTCTGTTTGATGATGGAATACAGATTTTTCCATGAAAACGACCACACATGATTTGAAATTCTGTCACATAGACACATACCCCATATATTTGTTTATTCACATATACATGAGTATACTAAAATGTGTCAATGGACATTTGAAAGAAATGGCAGACCATTTCAGCCATAAAAAAGGACATTTGAATGTCACAGTACAGGACATTTGAGTGCCAATATTTTAGGACAATTATGGGAAAATAAAAATAAGTAAATGACATTTGAGTGATATCTTTCAAATTCAGCTAGAACCAAATACAGAAGGTTTAAAGTACTGCAGATCCTTTTTCCTACCTCTTTAAGCAAATATTTGTAGGTAATCAGTAATATTCTTTTTAATTTTTCAGGTGCTTATTGTTTGAAGTCAGTTTCTAATTCAATGATTTCTCTTTCAGATCAGACCAACAATAATAATTTGAAGGAATGGGAGAAATATTTAACAATGTTTAGGTAAGTATGAGGTGTTAATATTTTTCAAATCTAGGATGTTTAAAACAATATAAATGCAGTAATTTAAGGGAAAATAATGCCTTTGTAAATAAAGTTCTTAGAAATAAGTATCATATACAGGGATGTCAAGATCAAGTATATCTAACATAAGAACTAAATTAGATGTTCAATGATATATAAAAAAGAAGATGTGGTATGATTGCCAATGAGACAACTATCCACAAAAGACCAAAATGACACAGACATTAACAACTATAGGTCACCTTACGGCCTTCAACAATGAGCAAAGCCCATACCGCATAGTCAGCTATAGGTCCCATGTGGTAAAATGTGAACACAAGAATTCTATACCTTTTGTCTCTGAGTTAAGCTACTTATGTTTCAACTATATCTGGAATATGACAAGAGTTGTTTATGGAGAAGTCAATTAAGTTGTTGTTGTCTCATTTTCAGTTTCTGGAATCAATATGTGTTTTTTATTGACAGTTTACCATACAGAACAGTGTTTGCTGTAGGAACAGAAGACTCAGTATTGTTCTATGATACACAACAACAGATGCCATTTGCTCATGTGACTAATATACACTATCATCAAATTAGTGATTTAGCATGGTAAGATAGTTTAATATTTGTATCCTTGAAGCTTCTCATTAGAATTTATAGAAACTTTTCAGAATTGTATGTATCATTTGATAAATAGATTAGAACACAATTTTGACAGACATATCTTAAGAAGAAGACCAATCGACACATAAATGTCTACCCATTGGTAAATTACTTCTGTGAAATAACACCACATTGATATATTTGACATTCCAAAAGAGAAACCCATACCAGCAGCACTTCTGTGTGTATTCAGAAATAATGGTAAATATTGCATATGGATTATAATTACATTAATTTAAAGTCTCATTTTTCTCAATATCTCAAAAATAAAAATCGCATTTTAGTTTAGAATGACAAAATCACAATAAAAAAATGCACATAGTAATTTCTGAATTTACAGTACCTTTATATAGGAAGAGATACAACCCCACTCAAACCAATGGATATTTTGGGACTTATGGTTTATTTTAGGAGCTTTGCTTGCAGTCCTTCAGTATTGTTCAGAGGGAAATCCTGATATTGCCTTGTGGGTAGCCTGAGAGGTTAATTTTGCAAAATTAAAGGCAGTCAGATGAACAGCTCCTAATTTCTGAAGATGATTTGTTTACGATTTCAGGTTGCAAGATGGACAGTTTCTCATTTTGAGTTCTACAGATGATTTGTTTACGATTTCAGGTCCCCAGATGGACAGTTTTTCATTGTAAGTTCTACAGATGATTTGTTTACGATTTCAGGTCCCCAGATGGACAGTTTCTCATTGTAAGTTCTACAGATGATTTGTTTACGATTTCAGGTCGCAAGATGGACAGTTTCTCATTATGAGTTCTACAGATGATTTGTTTACGATTTCAGGTCCCCAGATGGACAGTTTCTCATTGTAAGTTCTACAGATGATTTGTTTACGATTTCAGGTCCCCAGATGGACAGTTTTTCATTGTAAGTTCTACAGATGATTTGTTTACGATTTCAGGTCCCCAGATGGACAGTTTCTCATTGTAAGTTCTACAGATGATTTGTTTACGATTTCAGATTGCAAGATGGACAGTTTCTCATTGTGAGTTCTACAGATGATTTGTTTACAATTTCAGATTGCAAGATGGACAGTTTCTCATTGTGAGTTCTACAGATGATTTGTTTACGATTTCAGGTCCCCAGATGGACAGTTTTTCATTGTAAGTTCTACAGATGATTTGTTAACGATTTCAGGTCCCCAGATGGACAGTTTCTCATTGTAAGTTCTACAGATGATTTGTTTACGATTTCAGGTTGCAAGATGGACAGTTTCTCATTGTGAGTTCTACAGATGATTTGTTTACGATTTCAGGTCCCCAGATGGACAGTTTCTCATTGTAAGTTCTACAGATGATTTGTTTACGATTTCAGATTGCAAGATGGACAGTTTCTCATTGTGAGTTCTACAGATGATTTGTTTACAATTTCAGATTGCAAGATGGACAGTTTCTCATTGTGAGTTCTACAGATGATTTGTTTACCATTTCAGGTCCCAAGATGGACAGTTTCTCATTGTGAGTTCTACAGATGGATATTGTACCATAGTAACATTTGACAAAGAAGAACTTGGTGTCCCATATATTGAACCTCTTGAAGAAGTTGAGAAAACAAGTAGTCCTTTAGCATCCTCTGTAAGTTCTAAGGTAATTATTTTTTATGTTCTAAACTCAATATGTGTTTAAATGTCTATATTATTTAATGATTAAACTGAACGTACGATTCTATTTAAGACAAAAGGAAAATGCAGAATTAAGAGTAACTTATGATTTTGATATTTTTTACAAACTGATCCTCATCATGATGAACTCATGATCCAAACAGTGCAAATCATAGATGATACCTGTTGTCATTTCTGAAATGAAGACTATATGAAGTAAAAATACTATTATGTTGGTATGATATTAAAGTCCAGTATGACTCAAACAAAATTCTCAGTACATTAATGGAGAATATAAAAAATATCATACATATATGCACCCGGTATCAACCTCAATCTTATTTAAAGAGTCTAAATCAATTAGTATCTATAGACCTTTTTATTTTTTCACTTATTCTCTGCATCATTTGGTAGCGGTTTTCCAGATATTTTTAGTTCACACTGTAAACTATCTGATGTGACAGTTGATATTGCATTATTCAAACACCTGATTTTGAGTCAGACAGACTTGGGGTAATTGTAATTGTAATCGTTAATCAGCTGTAATTGATTACAATTTTTCAAGTAATCATTGTAATCATTAATCAGCCAAAAATCTGATTACATGTAATTTAATTTAATCAATTACTTTTCAAAATACCCTGTAATCCTGATTACTTTTTGATTACATTCTGATTACAATGATTTTTTTAGCTGTGTTAATGTTCAAGAAGTAAACCTTTTTGTTATCCTTATTTAATCAGTTGAGTCAGTCCAGGTAATTGTTTAGAGTCAAGTCCTTGATTTATAGTCCACACAAAATGAGGATGAAGAATATGACAACATATTTAAGTCTCAAGTAATGGTAGTATTTCTAAGTTCTTTTAATTCATTACAATGTTTTAGAGTGAAAATTAAAGTATATAACAGTATAACATAATGTTGATTTTTCAGAAATTATTAAACTTTTTTGTTTTGTCTTGATAAAGTTACTGATATCTTTTTATCTCTTTTTAGAATGAGGAACCAGTTGTCATGGATACAGACAGCGAAGATATGAAACTGGTTTTAGAAACAAGCACAGATGATGTTCAGTTGGCTGAAAGTCCTGTAACTAAGGGAACAAAAACTGACCAATCAGATAGACCAGCAAGTGAAAATGGTGACAAAAATAAATCAACAGAGGCAGACAAAAATAGTGCAAATAAGAAAACCCCTGCAGCTCCATCTACAGGACTTACGATAAAATCAGCATCAGGAAACCAGAAATCTAGACGTATTCAGTTAATAACATTGTCATCAAATAAATCTTAGTAAAATCATATAGAATGTCACTTTAATGTATTTATATCAATGAAATAAAAATGTATGTATATTTTTATTATTTTTAATTTAGTACTTAATCAAATTATAATTCAATTTGATTTTTGAAGTCCAGTTCTGCTTGATGCTTTAATTTGGATTGAGTAATTAACAGTATGATTGTTTGTGATTGCATATTTTCATGAAATCAAAGGGATCTCTCAATGGCTGAGTGAATTCAGTTGTTTATCTTCACTGATTACTAGCCTGTCAATCAACAGTTGAAACCCTCCTCCTGGCAATATGATTATTACTTTGATGTTAATTGATAAGGATTTCTAGGTTCTCTCTCGGTACTCCAGCTCCCTTCACCAATAAAAACTGGCAACCATGATATAGGTATCTGTGGTCTTAAACCCCAATGTTTATGATTGAAATCTAAGAAACTTCATAATGCATTGAGAAAGTCTGAAAACAGTTACATGAGTGCTATACAATTTCATGCATTAATGATATCAAAAGTTAACAAAAAAGTTTTTTAATGATCTTTATGCTTTTCTATAAAACTAATTTGGTAGGAGAGATTGAAACTGTAGATTATAAATTTACTTTTATGTCTACATTTGGGGAGTCCTGATTTAATTTGGTTTTATTGTCTCCTCTGCAACAAGTCTTAGAAGGTGAGACATGGATGTTGCTTTTCCCGGCATTTGCAGGGTCAACAATTGTCAAGTTTTCTGCCTAATTCCGTTTTAGTTGCACAACTGTAAACACCTATAGAAAAGGTTTGTTATGACTTTTGAATCTAAATGGATTGTATTTAAGATTAATCTATTTGAGTTTGCTAAATTAAACTCCTGGTTGAAGTTATTGCCCCTAAATAGCTTGTTTTAGATATTTTGCCTAATACTTTGAAAATTAAAAAAGAAAGACAGAAACTGTAAAAGCAAATATGACCAATAAAAGAATGCTTTGACTTTTAACATGCCACACTCGAAGCCCACTGTTCCAATAAATCTTGACAATTGTCACATTGACTTTGTCATTTCAAATATAAGAAGCATGTTCTTGGAATGCATCTTTAAAGATGATGCTACTTCAAAGAGTTGCTGTATTTAAAATATGGCATTTTTTGTATAGATCTATATTTGTATTAAGATAGAGTGAAAATATTTGACATCGTACTAGTTTAGCAAAATGAGCACCATAAGACTACGGTAAGATAGATATAAGAAGATGTGGTATGAGTGCCAATGAGACAACTCTCCATCCAAGTCACAATTTATAAAAGTCAAGGTACGGTCTTCAACACAGAGCCTTGGCTTACACCGAACAGCAAGTTATAAAGGGCCCCAAAAAATTACTAGTGTAAAACCATTCAAACAGGAAAACCAATGGTTTAATCTATATAAAAAACGAGAAACACTTATGAACCATATAAACAAACGACAACTACTGAACATCAAATTCCTGACTTAGGAGTCGGAGTCAAGTTAGGACAGGTGCACACAATTGCAGCAGGATTAAACATTTTAATGGTACCAAACCTTCTCCCTTATCTTAAACAATTGAATAATCCAGCTTCCAGTCACGTAGACACCTCTTGATATGACTTGAGCTTATAATAGGTATATGATTTTTTGTATATTTGAACAGATATGGGTTTCGTTTTTATTTACATATTTATGGCTGTTTGATAGTCTGTTAGTGTTTGAATGGAAAACACTGATCCGAATGAATAAGAGAAGTAAAAATATTTTGCCTCCTGTAGAAGTGTCGGTTCTAAGGCTACCTATACACTTAAAATCTCTTGCTTCAAGGAGGCTCTTACAAGTGTTTACTGAATCAATAGGTGGCTCATAGTAAAACAAGATTTCGGCCCTTACTCAACACGCCTTTGATTTCCGATGTCATTTGAAGTTTCCAACCCTTCATCGAGGTAGACCCACCTTACAGGGCCTATACCTCAGTTAATAATGGTTAAAATGTTCTCGTTCTGAATATGCATAAAACAATCTCTACTGGGTGTTAACATGGTTAATCAACCAATCTGACCTAGATATGATTAACATCGATATCACATCAATAGGCTGGTTGAGCTGATCATTGTCATATTATTAATAACATTGACTACGACTGTTCTCGAATTTACTACGATTAAACCTTCCAACATATACATTACGAAAGAAATCATTTGTAGTTCATTTATAACAATAATATCTTCTATTAAAGTAGATGAATATATACAGTATGGATTGAAAATTTTGTCAGAAACTTTTTATGATTAAATCAGTGTTGAGTGTTGAACAGCTTGCATGAAAATATATTATTGATATTGATTAAAAGCAACATTACACGTTGATACATATATATATATTCATCTACTTTAATAGAAGATATTATTGTTATAAATGAATCAATGAGTGATGCATTTCTCTTAAAAACAAGAATGTGTCCCCAGTACACGGATGCCCCATCCACACTATCATTTTCTATGTTCAGTGGACCGTTAAAATGGGATAAAATCTCTAATTTGGCATTACAATTAGGAAGATCATATTATAGGGAACATGTTTACTAAGTTTCAAGTTGATGGGACTTCAACTTCATCAAAAACTACCCGGTTCAACCAAAAACTTTAACCAAAACTTTAAACTGAAACGGGACGAACGGACGGACAGACTAACGAACGAACGAACGAACGGACGGACGGACGGACGGACGGACGGACGGACGGACGGACGGACGGACAGACCAGAAAACATAATGCCCATAAATGGGGCATAAAAATCTCAACCTAACAACTTCTTTTGCAATAATGCAGAGGTATAGGAGTACTGGAATAAAGGGCGAACAAAATTGAATGCCCTGAATAATAAGGATATGTTGGACATGTTTTACTTGACATTTGTTAACAAGCACAAGACTATGACAGCAAGTACTTTTCTTGAGAGACAACATATGACAGGGGAAAAGTGTATCATTACAAAGCGAGAAAGATCGAAATGCCGGTGCGTTTTGTAATGCATATTTAGTTGGAAAGTCGATTAAATTATAAAAGCCTCCAATTTTCTTTGTTTAGTGTTGACAGATATATGTCCTTAATCTTGGTCCTATTAAAACCCGTAGTCATAGGTAAATAAAAAGGGGGATCTGAGCTAAAAATGAGGTTTATTAATAGACTTTTTTCAAGTAACACCCAAGACGTTGTCTTGGTGCCCCCTCAACGCACACAATCACACACACACACACACACACACCTTTATTTCAAATCCGAGATCCCCAACTTCTAGTCAATTGATAAATTATCAAATATCATATGTCTCAACTTCCATCCGCTAAGGGAGATACCGTTTGATTTTAATGGGGGGAGGGGGAGGATGAATAATTTTGTCTTGCATTATTTTTTTAGTTGAAATTTGCTTTTTTAATAGTTCATATTGCCTTTTTTTCTCATTTGTCCCCGACCCCACTACATAAAAATCAAATAGTAACTCCCTAAAATTAAAATGCATTCCAGAGACACACTGTATTCTTCTGTAAAATTGAGAAAAAAATATTCTACAAGGACTAGAAAAAGGTCAAATCGAAAATGGACCGTAAGAATTATCCATTGTTACAATGAATGTTGAAAGGTACAGTGACGCTAGTTATTATTCTAAATTGTTATTTAATTTGAACTTAATTTCCTTTCATTTTTTGTAATTTTTCTTGTTTGATGTTTTCCATAAATATTTTCTTACACCCAATGTACACTAAGCATTCAATCGGTCATAAATATGCTATTGGCCGCTTACAAACAATATTTACAATAAAAGACAGAATCAAATGTACGTACTAAGTAAACAATTCGACTTAATGTAGACCTTTGAAATTAATCTTAATTTGTTCGAGATTTCTACCTTTATCAACTGTTTTTATTCGATTTGTACAAAAGCGATAGAATCTTTAAAATATCGCAGTAGAACCATGGAAGTCTTATAGAAAGAGGTAAGATAAAGTCAGTTAATGTTTGGTTGACGTGCTTTTGATGTTTGTGTGTATAACTTCAAAATAACATATATACAAACCACTAGATCTACAAGCCAGGCATAAGTAGGCCAGATTGAATTAAATTTAATGTTTTATCCATATCTTTGACATTTTGCATGCAAATTGTTGAATAGAAAATAAAGGAGTAGGTCCGGTAAGGGCCGATTTTGGCCTCAAATTTCAGGTTCATCTAACGAAAGTTTTTGGACACTTTTTAAACACTTAAGTGTCTATTTCAACTGATTTAGTCATTTAAAACGCTCTGATTCAAGCTTAAATATGAAAAATTTATCAAATGTGCCAAAAAACGTCACTTTTCAGATGGTTTTTGTCAAAAATGAAAGTGGCCGCATCCGTGTTCATCCTCAACCTTTATATATGTTTTGTATTATCATCAAATACAACTTACGTTACAATATTATGAATGAACACGAATGCGGCCACTTTCATTTTAGACGGAAACCGTCTAAAAATTAACCAAAATGCTATAATTTTGAAGATTTCAGTAATTTAGCATGACTTAATGATGCTAGAGCGCGATATTTGTGCTTTGTATAGTCAAAAACAGCTCATATTTATGTAGCAGAAGCATTTTACATTCCAAAATAAAGCTTAAAGATTACATTTTCACAATTTTCTAAATCTGCTATATTTTGGGGCCAAAAAGGGGTCTTACTGAACCTACTCCTTTATTTTATTTTATATGTTTCCACAAATAACTATAGCTAAACGCTTTTCTAAGGTTAATATAATTTAATGTAAATGGGGTTATATATAGTACTATTCAGACAAAAAGTTGTTATTTTTTACGCTTGCACAAAACTGTTAAATACAGCTTTTTAAAATAAAATAGCCGTAAAAACCCAATGCAATGTCCATGTTTGTATACAAAACGAAATATGAAGAGTAAACTTTGATATTAAGAGTGCATGGTAAAAGCGTCAAATTTTCTTTAGTTTAAAATTTCTGTTGGTATATTTATAAAGCCCATTTTGTTATTAAAGTTTTTACGGTTGTTCAGGCTTATTGCACGGGTAAAAGAATCCCCCGAAAACGTAGTAGACAAAGCTGGTGTTTATATCTCAAATCTTTCGTCAATTCTTCAAACACAAAACTTGCAACAATACGATAAGCTCGCAAATTCATACTATATACGCTCTCATATGTATAGCTATGCTAAAGTCCATTGGATTCCGAATAAAACTTCTTCAGATCAAAACATTAACATTCCCGATACAAATGTGCGAACGGACGACGGTCACTGTGTATAATAGCCACTTCGCTCAGCTGAGTTATTAGTGCAATTGTGGTTAAATATCTAAATAGGGTGCAAATATGAAAAATTGTATATCCTAGTATAGTTTGTTTAGAAAATGAAAGTAATTTCAATCGAATGCATTCCCAAAAACTTACTCGAATCGCACAATAATAAGCATTCAGGCAGAAAAAAAATACTGAATTATATCGAAGGTAAAGTCTTCGAAGTGAGCCAAATTGTAATGTGGTTTCTTTTTTATATTTAATGTTGAATTAAAAACACAACTTTGACATTTGGTTTGTTGTAATGTCTAGTATATTTGATGATTCCTGTATCAATTTTATTAATTACAAATGTATGTACTGTTGTTTAAACTGGACGGTCAAACATTTGAACATGATTTATGTTGGTACGTTGTACAGGTGTAAACATCATTGGACATTTAAGTCTTTGACTTGTATTGACACTGAATACTTGTATATGTTACTTAAATTAGTAAATGTTTTCTCAAGGGCAATCTGATGACCATACTTGGCCACTGAAATAACTTAGGGTATGAATACTGACAGGTATAAGACACTTCAATTGTTTACAAATAAAACATTATTGTCACTTCATATTCTATTCTATATCTTATTGCTACAGTTGCTTCATTCATACGAGTAGAATTAACATGAAATGCTAGTCAGAAACGAACCTACATTATACTTTTTTTTTAATTTAATCTTGAGTTTTGGGGTTGGAGGATATTGGGTAATTACAATTTTGGGTCATTTAAAGTATTTTTTGATTTAATCATTGTATATAATGTGCGAATCTTGGTTAATGTTAAGTTTATGTGACAGTTGTAATAAAGCCTTATATTTAGGACTATCAACACAATACCAATGGTTAGTAAAGAAGGCGAGACATTTCAGTGTGTTCACTCTTGTATTAGACTATATAAAGGTCAAATCGAAAATGGACGTAAGAATTATCTATTTTTACAAATCACAGTAATGAATGAGCCTTGGCTCCACGCAAAACAGCAAGCTATAAAGTGCCCCAAAAATTACTAGACATATAAGTGTAAAACCATTCAAACGGCAAAACCAACGGTCTAATCTATATAAAAAACGAGAAACACTTATGAACAACACCAAAAACAAAATATTGTTTGTTTGTCGAGTACATACATTTCTACGCGAGTTTCATTTGCTCTCTCATTTAGAGAGTTTCAGTTGTATCCAACTATGCTACACGAAATGACTGTCGTTATAACGGTGTCGTTTCACTGACTATGTACTTTCTCCCTAAAGTTACAAGGGTATATAAAGTGTTTCATGTTTTAATAAAGTTATTATATTTAGATATCATTGTGTTGAGAACGTTTGTTCTTTTCAAATTTGTACAAATACATTATTTCAAAATTCTATTTCATAAAAATAATCAAAAACTTCTACTCTATCCAGAATAGACATTTAACATTTTACAATAATAAGAAATAACCATAAGTATTTAATGTGATTTTAAACAATTGGCCTTTCATCTATTATGTGTTAAATAAATACAATTAACTCTCCGATTCAAACATGAAATTCACTAATTTCTTTCAAAATAAAGTTGTTAGGTCTAATCCATTTATTCTTGTAAATACAAATTTATTTAAGATCACGTAATTTGGTTATTTATGTGTTTGTTTCTACAGTCTCAAATTTAAATCAGAGGGAACCTATTATCCGTATGAAATAGAAGTTTTGATTAGGATTAGATCTCGGCAGACGTACAGCAAAAAATTTTGTTGGGTCCGCAACAGTTTGATATTTTACATATGAATTGTTACTCTATATGAATATGATATCTCACTAAGTTCTGGATATGACTATGGATCTTACAACGTGTGATTATTGCACTAATGGGGGTGTATACCCTGCCTGTGCATCTATTCTATGGCCACCTAAGGTAATGTGTTTTGTTCATTTTTAATTATTCTTCATTAATATCTACTGCTATATGGCTGAATAATTTGATGTTTTGTGTTTTTTCACTGGAATATACGCAGACACAACATTTTGCACCAGGGTGGCGTTAAGCATCCATTACTCAATCATTCGCTTGAATTTGGGGTGTGAACTTTTTTTGGTAGCCTGTAGTTGTCTTGACTGCAATATACGTTGTTCTGTTAACGATGGGGATATGCGACCCTAAAGTCATCGGATTCGTAAAAATTGTCTGAACATTATAGGGTGTTAAAAGGTATAAAAAAGTTATCAATTGTGTGTAAAATTTCGTAGAAATTTGAACGAACGCTGTTTTTCTCTCTCCTTTCTCTGACTGTAATTTATGGCGCGTTAACATTCGACTTTCCATGTTTTCAAGTTTTGGAACAAGATTAAGTTACTGATGGGTTTTACTGGTTTCGATGCCAGTTTTTAATGTTTGTTAGTTTCCGTTCGACAGTTAACCTTTGGAACAACTTATACAATTCAATTGTGTCTCTAATCTTATTTGAATTCAAAAGGATGTAATTAACGCTTAGCCTTTTTCGTCGTATATTATTTATATATCCCTACTGAATAGGTGTAAATGATTAACAAGATCATTGTCGTCCCCCTTTTTCACCCAGACACCAACTATTATGCAACATGCCCCACCTGCGATAGAATAGGGGCATTATGTTTTTTGTTATGTGCGTCTGTTTGTTCGTCCGTCTGTCCGGCGCCCGTTTTAGGTTAAAGTTGTTGGTCGTATGTTTGAGCTATGATGTAGTTTTTAATAAAGTTGAAGGCCAATAAACTTGAAACTTATTACAAATGTTTCTTATGATGTGATGTTTCTAATTTTAATGCCAAATTAGAGTTTTTACCTCAATTTTACGGTCCACAGAACATATAAAATAATAGTGCGAGTGGAGCATCCGTGTACTATGAACACATTGTTTTTTCTACTGAGTAGTCGAGTGTTAGTAGTTTATGTGGTCTGTTGTGTACTATCCAGGATTTTGGGTGATTTCTATTATCCTTTTAATTGCATGTATTATCAAATTAAAAGAGATGAGATAACTGAACTTTAAAAAAAAACAAATGAAAACAACACACTATATATTTCATGCGTCTGACGCGCTTTTCTTGAAGTAACTTCATCAGGCACGCTCAAACCGAATATTTGAAAGCCAATGATGTATAAGAACCGACACAGTTGTATATAACCAAAAAAAGGACATAAACAAAATAGTCAAATGCGCATTAGGACAACTTTGCTCAAAGAAATTGATTTGGTTTCCTTATGATTTCGAAATTTATTAAAGAGCAGTTTTAGACAGGCTTCTTAAGTATCATGTCAGTGTCGAAGTACTGACTACTGAGCTGGTGATACTGTCGAGAACTGAGAGTCCACGAGTAGAGGTATATATCCAGTAATGTAAAAAATGAAAACAAAAGGTTATAGATAATTTGGAAAATTCATATTTTTATTGGAGATGCAATGTATTTGTTTTCCCCTATAAAATAGAATCGAGTAAAAGTTATTCATAAATACCTCAAAGCTTAAAAACAATACATACTTGACCTATTGACATGTTTCATTTCCTAAATTATAGTACTTTATATTAATACTAGTTCAATTATGATAATGTTACTGCAATAAAGCACTTAATGGGTTGTTGAGTATGCATTGTGACAGATACAAGACCCTTAATGTATTTGTATACGCCATCAATTCAATATCAATTCAACATTCCATTTATATATTTTAGATAATCGGACTAAGGGGAAACTGTTCAATGAGATTAAAATTCGTTTTATTATTTTATTTTTTATTATTATTTCATCCTGTTCTTCGAGCATCCAATTCCAATCTAAGCAACACATCATTACAAGGCGCGTATAATACATTAAACATATCCCCCATAATTTAATGAAAATTTTGTTTTGCGAGCTTAAGTTTTACAGTAAAAAGTTTACCCCAGGCCCCATCAAGTTCACTTTCCATCGAAAACTAGATATTCAAATTAAAATTCCATAATAAAAGTAATATAAAATTTATACAACCCCCTAAAATATGACCATTTTGTCACTTAACTGTTTACAGGTAAGTTACTTACAATTTGACTTTAGAAATATTATATTTTGAAGAAGAAAAAAAATTTGATTACTATTTAAAAAAAAAAATCTCAAGCATTTTGAGTAGAATTAAGTTGTTTTTAACGTCACTAAAGTTACTGAACGAGTTCATACTATTACAGGGGGAAAATGAAGTGAGCTATTCATAACAACAGTTCTAATTTTAACTGTGACTAATTACCAATGGAATAGACTATTCACTGAAATACTGGGGAGGGGGGGCGGGGGGGCTATTATTTGTCCTTGTTCGCTATCCCTGCATACATACTTTAATTGGCAAAATGATTATTTCGGTACTGATTTAGTGTTAGGGGATGATAAGCTCATTTCCATCCGTATTTGAATTATTTATGTCACAAAAAAAGTCTCATAAACAATTTCCATTCGCGTAATTTGTTTTTCCTTCAAAAGTACTGGATCATCAATCCTACGTATACGGAGCGAAAATCAATCTTAGTTTCCGTTCCTTAAGACCTCTCCATTTTCATTACTATTATTATTTTTGAATAAGATTTCGAAATAAGGTTGACCTTTTTATGTATGTTTTACCTAAAGGTACATATATTTCATGTAAAGCTAGTCGTACTATTTAAGTAGTACCAAACTATCACGTAAGAAAACCGAATGTGTATAAATCAACGTCGCTGTTATCACCAAACTTTAGGTGTTCGACACCCCATGTGAAAGGCTTATCTTGGGCAGGGAATGTAGAAAATCAACATCAAATGCTACAATATAATTGTAGGTAAATAAACTTCAAGACAAGTTCTGATAAATTTTGGAAATAAATGACTTTTTAAAGATTGTTGTAAACCAAAACAATACCAATGCATGAGACATTTTCGCATGTCTAGTTTGAAGGCTCGTTTCGATTACTTGGTGATAAAAACGTATACTCTGACGAATCTTAACATATCGTATGTATATACTGGAATATTAAGTCGTAAAATAAGGTAATGCTTTAAATAGTTCCTTCCGTTAGAAATTATTTGGATAATTTAAATCAGATACATTTATGGTATTTACAATTTAATTTTCTCTATTCGTTTTCCTAAAAGTGTGAAAACAAAAGAAAACTGAATGCATTTTCTTTCAAAGCCAAACAGAATAAAACACACATTGAATATTCAAAAACAAAATTAACTGTAAATTCTAGTTAAAAAGCTTTAAATTATCTTATACGTTAAAAAAAACCAACAGTAACTAGCTTTGCGCGTAAGTTGCCATAGATGTTTTGACCACCAATCACAGGAAATCATACTTATATATTAAAAAATGTTAACAAAGAAAACCTCCTCCTATTAGTAAAAAAATATGTCTATTTTATTAATTTTTCCAATATTAAAGGTTTACACTTTTCTAAAGTGTTGTGTAATTGGAATAATCCGGTGTTTCCCCTGAAATATGGGCATTTTTCTTCTGTATATGTAGATTATATCCTAAAGTTAAGACAGCGTAAACTTTTGTGGAAACTTGTAGGTCTGCATAAGCCGTATTTGTAAACGAATCTGCCGTTCCAAAAAATATAAACGAATAAATCTTTTTTAATATTGGTTGGCTGTTATAAAATTGTATTTACATTTTAGCCTTCAGAAGTGCTTCGATGCTCTTCAACTTCATACTTTATTTGGTCTTTTTAACCCTTTTTGATTCGAGCGTCACTGATAAGTCTTTTGTAGACGAAACGCTCGTCTGGCGCAAATATAAGATTTCAATCCTGGTATCTATGAAAAGTTTATTTTCAACATGCACATCTATCATTTTTCTAATTTGTTTTTCAGCCTAAAGTGATGAAAATGGGTTCAAAGTCTTCTTCTAAGAAGAGGAAAAACGGTCCTCCAAAATATATGGAGAAAATGTTGTTTATAAACCACAAAGAGGATCAGCAACTACAATATAAATTGGAACAACTTCATTTGAAATCACGTGACCGAGAAATCGAAATGGATCTCGCAAAGAATCGTGTTGAGAAAGAATGGAAACAAAATAGCAAGAAACAGATAACAATTAGCGAGTTAAATAATGCAATGGGAAAATATAACCGAAATGGATTTATACCAGAGACAGCGACAAGAGCACGTGCTAGAAGAACGTCTGCTAAGGCTGCACAAGATTTGTCAGTTAACGATTATCTTATCGAGGAACATCGAAAACTATCATCTGTTATTCCTGAGATTTTGACTGCTTTAACTATCCCTAAAAACCAAAATTCAAAACAATTAGTCCCGGATACTCCCCTCTATCAGCAAGAAAATGTGACAGATTTAGACGTTAACAAAATTGTCAAGATGACACACGCAGTCAAAATACTGCGGAAAAATATATCGACTAGAATGAAGGCAAATGAACACCAACCTCCGCTAACTGTGGTTCTAAGACCTTCAAGAAGTGACGCAGATCTGAATGTTTATACAAACGGTGCATGTGCACTAATGAAGCGTAAAATTGATAGGAAACGAAAACAGTCAAATTCAAATTATGAACTCCCGCCTTCTATGCAGAGGAAACTTGCTGCTCTGGAAAAGCAAATGTCCGATCCTCGTCGTCAATCGGTAATTGCCAGTATTCCTGACGTGTCAAAATTGAAGAGCCAACAAAAAAGACATTCAGTATGCGTTCCTGCTTTGCAAAGGTCACAGAGCATAGCAGCACTGCCACCTATTCCGACAACACCCGGAATGTTACGAAGTCTCACAAATGTTTCAATGAACAGTGGATTAGATCATCGTAGAAAGAATTCGTCAGAAGGAAATTCACAGACTATTGATGAAGACGAACTCAGATCAAGACAAAAAATAGCCATGGAAATGGAACGTTACGATGCCGTCAGAAATAAGATTACAAATTTCCTAGACAATAAGATAAGACAGATTGACTCTAACATGTATATAGATGCTAGATGATCGAAAGACTTTCATTAAATTGTTATTTTTTTTTTTATGAAACTATTGTTATAAAAATGTTGATAATTAACCAAAATAAATCTAAATATGACACTTACTTTTAAATTGTCGATCATAACAAACGACGGACACACTGCAACGAATATCAGAACGATAGGTGAGAAATACATATGTTCTTCCAGTTATTGATTGATTGTTTATTTGGTGTTTAACTCCACTTTCAGTACTAATGGATTTTTTGTGACGCTAAGGTTTTGATGAAGGGCGAAGCTGGAGTAACCGACCTTTGGCAGAAAAACTCACAATCCTAGTCAATATCAACATTGAACTCACAACCCATGTCAACAATCCTTATGTTAAGTGCATATATACCCGCCGAATATACAACTGGTTATATTAACGTGAATAAAAATTTGAAACCCTGTAACACTCCGACAAAAAAACATTTTTCAATAATTAAAAAAAAGAAGATTTATACACTTAAACTTCATAATGAAACGGGTGTTAAAAATTAACATCAGCAATATCTAGGAATGAAATCGATAAGTGTGGTCCAATTATAGTTTTGGGAGAAAATGATAATTGAAAGAGCAATGTTGCAAACATTTTTTATTTGAGTGAAATGAAATTTATGCCAAAGGTTAACTTGTATCAACAACAAATCGGAATAGTTCGAATAGCAGCACTGACTTGACTTAATATTTCTAGGAAGTTATAGGCCTCTGAAAAAAATCTAAGTGTTCTCGCGTCTATATTTATCACCTTATCACATCATCAAAATCTAAAACGACTCATTTAGTGCTCCTCAAAAAGAAGCAGTTGTATATATTTCCCATAGGGTTTTATGTTAAAC
This sequence comes from Mytilus edulis, assembly GCF_963676685.1. Taxonomy (NCBI): domain Eukaryota; kingdom Metazoa; phylum Mollusca; class Bivalvia; order Mytilida; family Mytilidae; genus Mytilus; species Mytilus edulis. The sequence goes on along the minus strand of NC_092353.1, from coordinate 39,417,213 downwards.
TAAGTTCATCTTTGGCGGTTATACTGGATGATGGTTTGGCTACAAAGTAACAACACTTGGTCAGTATATCATTTGGAACATTCATGCTATGTTTAGTTTCATTATATTTACGGGATACATAGAAGGAAACATTTGCATTTATTTCCAATAGGGTCTATGTTGAAATGACTCTCCCAGCTGGGACCCATCTTGGACGACAAATCAAAATAAAAACACTTGGTCAGCACATCAAAAGAAGACATTTGTATATATTTCCCGTAGGGTCCTTTGTTAAACTAAGTCCCCCGTTGGCAGCTGTCTTTATAGATGAATTTGCTACAAAGCACTTGGTCGGCACCTCAAAAGGAACATTCATGCCATGTTTGGTTTGATTCAATTCGGTGGTTCTCTAAAAGAAGACCATTGAATGTATTTCACATATGGTCTTTTGTTTAACTAAGTTCCCCACTGGCAGTCATTTTGGATCATTGATTGGCTACAAAGTAACAACACTTCGACAGCACCTCATCGGAAAATTCATGTCATACTTCAACACACACTTCCATCCATACTTATCTGCTTTTCGACCAAAATACGGATGTCAAACTACTCTACTCCGAATCATCGAGGACTGGAAAATTGCACTTGATCAAAATAAGTTTATTGGATCAATACTAATGGATCTATCTAAGGCGTTCGACTGTCTTCCTCACGATCTTCTACTGCTTAAGCTTGAAGCATATGGTCTTTCAACTTTATCATTAAAACTGATTAAAATTACTTATCTAACAGGAAACAATGTGTTCAAGTTGGCCCTAGTGTGAGTAATTGGCAAAACATATACAAAGGAGTACCACAAGGTTCTATTAATATTCTTCGTCCTTTACTTTTCAAAAATGAAAAAGACAGTTTGACTCTGATAGACTGGTTTTCTTCCAATAAAATGAAGGCAAACTCTGATAAATTTCAAGCTTTGGCAATTGGCCAAAAAACAATGGACAAAACATTACATTTGATCTCGCAGGTTACAAAATAAAATATGAAAAAGAGGTCAAACTATTAGGCATCACCGTTGACTTTGAACTAAATTTCAACACACATATATCAAACATCTGCAAAAAAGCATCCAGACAACTAAATGTCTTGAAAAGACTTGGCAAATACTTGAACAAACTTGGAAAACTAACAATATATCACTCCTTTATTATGTCAAACTTTAATTTCTGCTCATTGTCCTGGCATTTCTGCAGCGATGCCAACACTTCAGAAATGAAAAAGTACAAGAAAGAGCAATTCGCTTCATTTATCAGGATCAGAATAGCACATATGAAGACTTACTTTTTACAATAAAAAATGCCATCACTTAAAGTAAGACGTCTAAGTACCATGGCAATATAGGTCTTCAGAACAGTCAATCATGAAAATCTAGTATACCTCCATGATCTTATAAATATTAAAAAAAACCAAAATATTCTTTCAGATAACAAAATTTAGCTGAAATACCTGACGTAAGAACAACAAGGTATGGCTTGAAATCTTTCAGATATTCTGCTGCCAAACTATGGAATGAGTTGGCAAACCACTTTAGAACTGAAACATCTTTTACCCAATTCAAGAGTCTAATAAACTCATGGAATGGCAACTCATGCCTTAGCAATGCATGTGCTTTGGTTTGTTTTTATGTTTTATGTTACAGCTTTAAAACATAATAGTGCTGCTTTTTTGTGATTTGTGATTGCTGTTTTTATGTTGCTTTTAGCTTAGTGCTCATGTTTGTGTATAATATATAGTATTTAAATTAGTCCAGCCTAAATGTGCATGAAAAGTATATATTATATCTTTTATGTTTTAAAATTAGTATTGTGTATGATTATTATGAAAATGTATGTATTCGTCGGTTATAAAAGATCAGAGAGCTTATGTTTATTTGTTATGTAACATGCCGACTATAAATAAAGCTTTCAATGCATGAATGTATTCATTCAATTCAGTGGTTCTCTAAAAGAAAATCAATTGTATGTGTTTCCCATAGGGTTAAACTAAGTCCCCGAAGGCGGTCATCTTGGGTGATTGATAGGCTCGCCTACAAAGTTGCAACACTTGGCCAGCACCTCATAAGGAACATTCATGCCATGTTTTATTTCATTCCATTTTTGTGGTTCTCTAAAAGGAACATTTGTAAGTATTTCCCATTGGATCTTATGATAAACTAAGTCCTTCTCTGGTGGCCATCTTGGATTATGGATCGTCTTCAAAGTAACAACACTTGGTCAGGACCTCATAAGGAACATCCATGCCATGTTTGGTTGCATCCCAGTTTTATGGTTCTCTAAAGGAAGACATGTGTATGTATTGTCCGTAGGGTCCTATGTTAAAAGACGTCTCCCGCTGGCGGCCATCTTAGATGATGAACCAGCTACAAACTTGGTAAGCACCTCATAAGGAAAATTCATGCAATGTTTGGTGTCATTCCTTTCAGTGGTTCTCTAGAAGAAGTAAAAAATTATAAAAGGTAATGCCGTGACTGACGAAGACGGACGACGACGCCAAGTGATAAAAAAATATCACTTTTAGTCCAAGTGCATTAAAATCAAATAATTAAAGCCAACATCATTCTGAACGTTAAATTTTATTCATTTCTATTTGTGTATATATTTGACACGCATGGTCATCATAAATTCTATAATATATGTAGGGCAGGTTATACAGCCTGTATAACGTTTGTTTTGTAAATATAACAAATAATATGTATTTTTTTGTCAATAATTGCACTAGCCAAAAAGCAGTGAACAAGTGCAGTAAGCATCAAAATAAAACAATTGCTATTTAAATCATGATAGCTTATTCAGTGGGTTTTCCGGTAACCATGTACTGCCTAAGCTTGTCAGAGCTTGAATACTTTTTACTTATTTTTTCCCCAAAAATAAAGCTTTGAGATATGTCAGGTGAATACTTTGATGCTTCAGGCTGTCTTCCATAAACTTGTGCCAATTCTCGGAAATAATTTGGTGCATTTCCGCAACATAATCCTATATATTCTATTCCCATTTCTTTTGCTTCTGTTGCAAACTGTCGAATGTCTGAACGGCTACACATGGCACAAGCTAAATCTAGTGGATACAAAGATTTACCTACAAGAGAGACGTAAATAATCTTTAATATTGTTTCCAAATATGATACGTTTATATACACTAGAAAGCTGTACAGAAAGGTCACGAAAAAAAGATATTTAAAGAACCAAAAAATGCTTAAATTAGGTTATAACAAATCAAAATAAAACTATCAATATATATAAACACTATGACATTGTTCTTAAAAAGCATCAGCAGAATAAAGAATGAAAACGGAGAACGTGACAAATAGACAACAACCCAACAGCAGAAAACAGACCTCACATTGTTATCTAAGAGGGGGGATAGGACCTTTATCGGGACTCCGGGATTGGGTGTTTTTAAGCTCGGGATTTCGGGATTTACCCCTTCGGGATCCGGGAATTCTGTTTTTCAAATTTCGGGATCCGGGATTTAACTATATTTAAATTCGGGACCTCGGGATTTCGTGTTTTTAAGCCCGGGATTTCGGGATCAGGACCCCTCCTACCCCCCTCATCTAACAATTGACCCATAAGACTAATTCGACGCAAAATTCAAATTATCATTCATTTATTTTTTGGAATTGGAATTGAAATTGTTTTTTGTCTTTGTGAGTGTTATCAAAACAGACATCATCTTGTGCAAGTTGTATGTTTATTGGTAGCTGTATATACGTTTCATTTATTCATATAGATACACATTTATGGTTTTATCAAATGTTAAGAAATTTGTCATGTTGTTTTAACCTTAAGTTAAAAGGGAATAGGTAATACTGTGAAATTTGTTGGAGATTCAAGATTTTAGAAAAATTACCAATAAAAAGGGAATTTGGCTTACTTTTTTAAACATTTTTTTTTAATTTCTTTGACAAGCGTTAAGCACACAAACCTGTTTCTGGGTCCAACAAGGACTGAAATGTTCGATGGTCATCTGTTGTGCGGAAAGGTACAGGCATCGCAGCTACTGGACCCTATAATATATTCAGTTTATCAATAATTGTATATGACAAATTAATCTAGAACTTTTGGATTTAAAACAGTACTACCAGAAGTCCATTACTACTATACTTATACATGTATATACATATTATGTTATTGTAAATAAATATTTTCTCTGTAACTATGCCTTTTAGTTTTGCGAGAATAAAGTTCTTCGAGTTCATTCAGTAATGAACTTCGGGTACTACCGAATAACACAGACGAACTATCTCTACGAAATGAATACGGTTTTGAATCAGAACCATATAATATTAGATGTCTTTCTGGTTTAATAAGTTAAGCCCCCTTTAGCTGATTGTTATTGTTTGTTCTTATGTTCTACTGTTACACCACTAACCCAGGTAATGTTCTTATGTTCTACTGTTACACCACTAACCCAGGTAATGTTCTTATGTTCTACTGTTACACCACTAACCCAGGTGATGTTCTTATGTTCTACTGTTACACCACTAACCCAGGTAATGTTCTTATGTTCTACTGTTAAACCACTAACCCAGGTAATGTTCTTATGTTCTACTGTTACACCACTAACCCAGGTAATGTTCTTATGTTCTACTGTTACACCACTAACCCAAGTAATGTTCTTATGTTCTTCTGTTACACCACTAACCTAGGTAATGGGAGGGTTGGTGCCTTTAAACCAGTTTAAACCCACCACATTTTGTATACTAAAGTCAGGAGTCTGTAATTACATGTTTGTGGTTGTCGTTGTTGCTGTATATCATATTTGTTTTTCGCTCATTGTTTTGTATATAAATTAGGCCATTTGTTTTCTTTTTGATATGTCATTTCAGGGACTTTTGTTAACTGAAAATGCAGTATATGTTTTGCTCATTGTTGAAGGCTGCACAGCGACCTATAGTTGTTAACTTCTTTGTCATTTTGTCTCTTGTAGAGAGTTATCTCATTGGCAATCATACCATCTTCTTATTTTCATAGATAATGTGCGATTTCTTTAACATATTTAGTTGTGGCATAGTTAAATAAGAGACATTATGTAACATATAAATAAATGTTTAAATAGAATATCATTATTGAAGATTTTGAGTTGAGGGACAATATTTTTAATAACTATTAAGAAGACAGTTTACATATATTGAAGTTTTGTTGAAACAAGGCTACCAAATAAACAAAAAAATATGATGTGCATTGTATTAATGATTGGCTTTGGTGTTTAACAAAACTTCACAGTTTGAAACATCAACTTTTATATTAAGTTGCACTAATTATAGACACTACACATTTGTCGTTCAAACAAATGTTAAAACAATCAAATGAGAAAACTTACGGCCTGATTTATGCACAAAACATTACCACAAATATGATACATTTTCTAGTATATAGCAACCCACGACAACTTAACTACTGAGTTACAAACTCATGATTCGGGACAGGCACGTATTTACATAATGTGGCGGGCTCAAACGTGTAAGCGGGTGCCCAAACCTCCCCCAAACCTCGGACAGTGCAACAACAGAAAAACACAAGAACAAACTGTTCAAAACAAAAACGAAACGCAAATATGATAAGCAGCAACAAACGACCAGTCACTGACATACTCCGGACTTTGGACGGAGTAATCGGTTTGCAGGCGCCAAACCCTCCACCAAACTGGGTTTGTGGTACATGTATTATAACACAGGATTACACAATTTTGAAAACAAAAGATATTCATAGTGTACTCACCTGACAAACCTTTTTAATTTCTCGTAATAATGGAATCATAGTTCTTGGACCTCTGCCGCAATTAATTCCAACGACATCTGCGCCAGCCTCCTCAAGACGACGACAGGCTTCTGGGAAGGGTACGTCGTCAGTTGTTTCATCAGGAATGTATGGAGTTAAAGTTATTACAGCGGGTACACCTACAAGATTTGCAATACATTTCTTTTAAGAAAAAATATTTTGCTCTTTCTTTATGTTTTCGACAATATTTTCATAAACAAATATGTCCGATTTGTGACATCGTCGAATGCGACATTTTAACGAATTTTGAATTAATTTGTTATTAGCCACACGTAATAGCACAGCTAGTGCCTCTTATGGGACAGTAACTGAATAGCACGGAGTTCACCCCAGTGCGTGATGGGTTTCGTGTACGTTGCTGTATCTTCAGATTTGTGTGTAGCATTTTGTTGTCTTTTTTGTACGTTGGTCGATTTTAGTTAAGAGTCTACGTTTCCTCAAACTTGTGGGTTTTGCCCTTTTATGAATTCTTCTCTTTTTGACGAAATAGCATCTTAACGAGTTTGTGTAAATTATTCATAAGATTAACTAAACCTTTGCTCAAAAGTATATAAAACAAGCGTTCAAGAACAGAAGCAGTGAATCATATGTGAATGATCTCTTGGGGGAATTACAGCTTAGGTTTAATCAAAATAATTACAACCAGTGGTTTCTTCAGTGGGTGACGAGGACCTATGTCCATCCTTTTTTCTTTCTTTGGCTTAAAGGGACACTAGCTACGAGATATATAAAAAAATCTAAAGATTGATGGGTTTTTTTCAATCATTAATGAAAGTGAAATAATAATTCGCCTTTAGCAGTCAGTATGGTTCAATTTTGTCAAATGACACTAAGAAATATTGATAATGATTTTTTCACTTGCAAGTGAATAATTCGACCTCATACAATCCGTATTCATGTGGACTTCAATTTAACCTCTTATCTATAGATGAATAATGCATGCAGTGTTCGGTTATTTAAAGGAATATAATGTCAACATTGAAAGTGAAACGAAGGTAAATCATTTAATTGACTGATACGATTTACTAAAAATCATTCTTGTACAGGAAAACCCGATGATTAACATATAATTTTAATCTATAAAATGAAATTAAACAGACCGTGAAAAATTCAATTACATGTGTTTGCGTGTATTTACATTTATATTTATGTTTATATCGTGTATATGACCATCGGAGGTATTAGGAGGTCAACTCGTTAGTAAATGAGATGGCGTCAAGACTTAAATAAACACGAAACCAAGCTACATATTATCGAAATCATGCCCTGTAAACTGTTTATTTTATACTTTTAAAAATTTAAATAAATGGTTTTTTTCTTTTTCAAAATGTACATCCCCTTTTTGTAACACAGATCAATAATTGAAACAAAAACTGGAAGATAATAAAAAATCATCCCAAATTTCATTTCTGCTTCAAAAACCAAACTTTATGTATTAGATGTAAGCTTCTCATATCTGAGTGGCGATAATCCTGAAGATATCAGACGAATAAATCTGATCTACATAGAATTTATAAATGAATATTTTATCAAATTACTACATGTATGTTTTTTTTTTCTACATTGGCTAAAGATTAAGGGGTAGTGTTGAGATCTTAAAAACATATTTAACCCCGCCGCATTGTTTGCGCCTATCCAAAATCGGGAGCCTCTAGCCTTGGTAGTCTTGTATGATTTTTAATTTTAGTATTCTTTATATATTTGGGAGTTATTTATCACTGAACTAGTACACATTTCTGTTTAGGGGCTAGTTTAAGCACGCCTCCGGATGCGGGATTTTCTTGCTGTATTGAAGACCATTGGTAACATTCGGCTGTTTCTGCTCTTTGGTCGGGTTGTTGTCTCTTTGACACATTCCCCATTTCTATTCTCAATTTTTTTTTTATCTTTTCTGTCGTTCTTACAACAGCAATAAGTTTGATTAAACAGGAAAAGTATCATAATATCAAATTTTAAAGTTGCAGTAACATTTTGAAGATGTTTCTTAGTTATGCATGGATCCCCCCATCAAATCTATAGTTTATCATAGGCGGATCCAAGGGGGGGCAGGCCCCCCCTTTTTCGTGCCCCCCCCCCCTTTTCGTGGGAAAAATTTGGTTGATTATATAGGGAATCACTGACGCATGACTGGAGAGGCCCCCCCCCTTTAGGTCAATCAGCGCCCTCTCCCCCCTTAGGAAAAGTTCTGGATCCGCTACTGCTTATTACTTCTTTTGTATATGGCAATATGAATCGCTGTACTTTTCTAGTTCAATTGCCCAAATCTGAACTTTTGCTGATAAATGATACCTCTTTTAATAAATGCATGTATATGCGGACTACCCAGCTGTTCGGTGTGATCCAAGACTTCGTGGTGAAGACTGTACTTCGACCTATTATGGTGTACTTTAACAAGTTGTGACTTGGATGGAGAGTTTTCTCATTGACACTCGTGCCACCTCTTCTAATAAATGCATGTATAGAAGTTGATGCCGATGAACGATAAAACAAGTTAAAGTTATGCTATTTGATAATCGAGGTTATGTACCTAAATATAATGTACATTGTACAATCGGTCAACGACCTTTTACAGGTAATGACATAGATAGACGACCATTTACAAGTTAATGACCTAGATAGATGTACGTGGTTTTAGTTTGTCAACTTATTTTCAAATGCTCCAAAAATAACAATATATTTATATTGATCCTAGTATAGACCTGTGCATTTGTGTTAGTTGATACGATTTAAGAGAATTAAAATGAAGAAATATATAAGAAAATGTTGGAATCCTGACTTGCACTGGATTTGAATGAATAAAAATAAGACTTCAAATTTCTACTAGTAATTTGTACTGTAAAATGTACATACATTCAGTACACATTTTCTAAAACCCCAAGCAGTTTCATTGTCAAAACTAACGGCTCCAAGGTGATTGTACCGTTCCCTTCAAATTATCATCAAAGGTAATTATGCATTGATCAAACGGGAATTTTACCGGGACCCACAAATTACTTCGACTTATCCGACTTTTCGACACAACCGAGTTCGACTGTAGTGCAAATTAAAAAATGTCAATGTGTCTCAAATCAAAATGGCGACTTGTAAAACTATACAAACCATTGCCGTATTTTTTAATGGCTTCTAATGCTAACAGGCCCTCTCCTAGGTCGTTAAAAGTTTCTCCGATGATAAAGTCTGCTTTCTCTTCCACTGCCCATTCTACTTGTTCCTTCAAATGTAAAACAAATCTTTCGATCTCGTGTTCTAGACATCATTTCAGTATTCTTTCACGTTTTAGGTAAATTTTCTGTTGTCTTTTTGCCCATTTTTCTGAATTCTATAGTATGTTAGTGCCTCATGCTTCAAATTGTTTACTTTATTGGTCTCTATTTCTCTAATTTTTTATTTTTTTGTTTGTATGTAGATTTGGTCCGTTATTCTCCATTCTTTATTTTCTGAGTGATATTTTTCTGTAGATTCTTTACCCTATATTTTAGTAGGAATATCGTTTTTGTAGATTTTGCCCATTATATATGATTATTCTCTATTCTTTATTTTTTGGGTAATATTTTCCAGAAGATTTGGCCCATATTATTCCCGATCTAGAATTTCATTATCAAGACAGTCGGGAACATTAGGCTTATGACAGCAATTTCGAACATGGGATTGGGAGCATATTGATTTAGTATAAAAAGATGAACAATGGTCACCAAATTGTGGAATTAAAAAAGAAGCATATAAATCCCCCCCCCCCCCCAAAAAAAAAAACCATGCAATTGCTTCGTTCAGTGTCAGTACAGTCTGTTTAATGGAAAATATGAATAGAAGTAAACAATATTATATATACGCTATAGATTTTTTTCAAAATATTTATTAGTTATTATATGATGTTCCAATTGAAAAGGTAATTTAAGATAGATTTACCTTGAACATTTCTCGTATTTTGTTGCTAGCTTCTTCATCCCCGACTACATATATGCCTGTGTTACAGATTCCTCCCGCCATTAGAGTTCCAGTTTCGTCTGCAACTTCTCTAGCTATTTTTAAGGCAATGCGATTGAGTTTTTCCAAATCTTCTTCACGACCAATTAAACGTAACTTTTCCCTATGACCATAGTACTGTAATTTTTATAATATAATGGAAATCAAGACTTGAACTGAAAAAGTTTTAATAATTATAGTTTAAATTAGAAACTTCGTCTAAAAGATCGTAACCTTCAAGTCAGAGATGTTGTTTTTTGTAGCATTTAAAATTGACTGAACCTAGTTGATTATCTTATTGAACATTTCGAAAGTAACTTTTAACAAAATTGCTTTACGAAAACGACATCAAGACTAGAAAACAAATAAAATACTACAGGAATTAGTGTACTAGCTGAAAAAGCAGGCAGCCAGCCCAGGTGTTATTTGAACAAAGTATTATTCATATCGAGGTTTTTAATACTGAAATAAATTCTATAGTACTTTCATGCTTACCATTTCCACTGAATATATATCGTCAGAGCTTATGTTTTGTCATTTATTTAAGGATCAATAATGATGGTAGATCCAATAGTCTCCGTATTTGAGCGATTAATAACGTTTCATTGATGTCTCAATTCACTAGCGACATGTCGTCTCGATTCCAGTATAGTCGTCTGATGTATAAGCTAATCGATTGTAACATATATTACTGAGTGTAAACTTGCATGAACTTTCCCTGTCGATGCACCAGCTCTCGCTCCTTTTAGGTGTAGGCGAACTCCTCAACTTCTCTCCATTACCTTGATTTATCAATCAACAAACGATTTATCAATCAATAATCTATTTATAAATCAAGAATCGATTTTAATCGATATTTAAACATCGGTTAACTATTGTCGTCTTTATTTAGAGCTTGACATGGAATCGATCGACACATAGCATGTTCAAGACCTTATGCATACTCTTCGTGTATTTTGTTTTTGTTTTTGTTTAAATATTGTTGTTTTTTTGGCTTTTTTTTATTTATTATTGTTGGAGCGGAGGGGTTGCATTTTTTTAGCTGACATCTCCTTTCAATTTATATCAAACTTACAGTAAACGCCTCAACAACGTCTGTGCCTGCATGTACAAATTCTAAATGCATCTGTCGTATGAGTTCCGGTTTTTCTAATACAACTTCTGGGATAAAAGCCCCTGCCTTAAGATATCCTCTTCTTTCAAATTCCCACATGTAACCCTCTGCATTGAGGATACACTCTCCATTCTTTAAACGTTCAATCAATCCTTAAATGAAATGGAAAATGGTTTCATAAATGAACAGAAATTGATTAATTGGTAATCCAGATGTCCAGCGACAAATATTACATGCAAGTTCGGGACTTTTAACGGGCTTACCCACAAGAATGAATTTACGTAATCAACTTGCTATAAACAATGTACACAACCAATTTCAATTTTATATTTCTTATAGTTTGATTCAAGTGCTGATGTGTCAGACTGTACTATCATTACAATATTTTCCCAAAGTATAGAATCATATTCAAAACAGTGTGGCTGTGGCCATTGATTGACGACCTAAATTCAATGTACACAACCAATTTCAATTTTATATTTCTTATAGTTTGATTCAAGTGCTGATGTGTCAGACTGTACTATCATTGCAATATTTTCCCAAAGTATAGAATCATATTCAAAACAGTGTGGCTGTGGCCATTGATTGACGACCTAAATTATACCATTGACTGGGACAGATTATGTGAACGTTTGTCTATAACGATCACTGATCACTACTTACTTATTATAGAGTTTAAACTGTGGGGTCATCAAAGGTTCTTAAACGCCTTTAATAATAAAATAATTCGAAAATTAATCAGGGACAACCTTTATGTTTTGATTTATATTATTGATATAAATCAAAACATCGTATTATTCCTGAATAGTTTTTCGGATTACTTTATTTAGGTGTTGAGAACCTTTGGTGACCCCACAGTTTCAGTGTCTTAAACAAGTATATAGTGAGCAGTGATCGTTACAGACAAACGTTCACATAATCTATCCCAGTCAATGGGATAATTGAGGTCTTCAATCAATGGCCACAGCCACACTGTTTTGAATATGATTCTAAAGCTTTGATATATCTTATTCATATTCAGGACATATATACTTGTTTTACAATTGTTCAAATTGCAAAGACTAATTTTGCACAAATTAAGTTACCTTTGAAAATTTTCTTGTTTACAGTTTAATACACGCTTTTATGACCTACCATACTAGCCTTAGTGATAATATTATGTATACATGTCATGCTTTTTTGTACGCTAAACTGGGTCAGGGATTTAAAACAAAATAGATTTAAGAAAACAACATGTTTAGTAACACACACACGTTATATGCATATTGTGTACATAATTATGTACCTATAGGCATACATTGTATACAGAGAAAACAGTCGCGACATTCTTGAGTGCTCTGTGTGCTCATTCCCTTTATTTCTGGCATTAAAGTTCCAGAACTTGAGAACTACAAAACTTAACAAATTCAAAAAAAAAATGACAGGAGCCGGACATGTGTAGCTATTACTTGCTTTAAATTGTTTTGAAATAAAAAAATATCAAAAAAGTGTGTTTGCCTTAAATCAATGGTATTGATGAGAAAATAACACTCTTATTTACCTTGATACAGTGTATCAAATTTTATCACACATGGAAAATACATATATAATTTTATATAATTGTCTTGTATCATTTCTTTTGTCAACTAGTATATGTACTAATAGCTCTTATATGGAATTTACAGTAAATAAGCGGATTACTTAGTTTTATCTATTGTTTTTCATCATGACCTTCAGACAAATATTATGTTTACCGTTGTAAATATAGATAATGCTTTAAATTCTTCCCCTAAGTGCGTACTTTTATTATTATTATATCAATGAAAAGCGGTTCAGTATGCGTCAGGACTTTTTACGAAACAAAACATTAAGCATGCAAATCAACAGATTAAAATAAATGATTAATCCGAAAAAATCCTACTGCCCCCTTTCAACCCTCCCCCCCCCAAAAAAAAAAAAACAACCAACAACAACAACCAAACTTCAAGTGATAGTCCCGAAATAGTTTTTATTAGCTTATTCCATATAGAATTTCTAAATGAAGCTGTACAAATAATGCAATGCACTTGACGGAAGAGACAAATATCCCTGAAATACATCGCCATTACTTTTTATTCTCAACTATAAACCCCTCCATTTAATCAGTGACTAGTACTATTATACAGTACAAATATCATATAAGTTATAAGATATAACGCAACACAATTAACACACTACAGTAAATGATATATGATATCCGTGCGTTACGTACACTATACACACGTGGAAATCAATAATAAAATACAACACAGCTTAGCAAAATCTATATATTTTGCATTATTTTCAGTTTTGTTATATATTTTCTATATCTTGCAGCATTTGAATAAAAGTTAAAAATAAAACTGTAACAAATAAAAATAATTAGGTTAAGATATGGGTCGAACAACTTCTAAAATTAAGTCTCAATTGCACCTTCACAAAAATATATTAACTGGTGTTGTTTTGTTGTTAAATAAACACATGAAAATGTTAGAATGCTAAAAAGATAGGTCGATTACAAAATATATATGTACACATATATAAGAATTGCTTTACTCACCACGCGTTGACATCCTTTTCACGCAAATAACAGCTTATACTGAATAACGCGGGTCAATGTTTACAACAAGGATACTGTATTTTTCAACGAGATAAATAGAATTAAGCGTTCTAATTTTTAACTCTGTAGATTCAAACGGTTATATAATCTTTTTGACCTGTCACTCAGGAAATATTAACGTAAACAAACAGGATTATATTTGATAAATATTATTAAATGAGAGTGTATAGAGGAGTGTATGTAAAAGGAGATCTTTTCGTGCATCGTGTTTACGATGGTTATTTCATATGTTTACGTTTTTGTAGATCAATTATTTGAACCGTGTTTTGTACAAATTGTGGGGAAAGAAACGTGTTAGATTTTTTTTTCTCAATTTTCGTTTATCGTGTATTAAATGGCCATGAATTTCTCGTTTGCTCGCGCACATAGTTTTAAAAGGAGGGTTTTCAACTAAGGATAAAGGAGAAAAAAAGGGGTGTTTCACAATCCTCGCCAAGTCAATTTATAATCTACTTCAACTGCATTACTTGTCGTAATCTATACCGGGCTTCTATTAACGAGGACGTACGTGGTTGTTCGAAGACCCTCGCACACTACTTGATGTTAATTTAAGTTTCCCTCCGTGAAAAACTTCCATGAAAGAATAAGGATCGTAAAGTAATGTGATAAAATCGGCTAGATCTGAATTCGGATCGTAAAAGAAATGGATCTTTATCGAAAGACACATGCAATGCGGGTTTGCCAAATATTGGGGAACATTCAAACCGTATGTCAAAACAATCTGAACGGGGTATCCTTGTTATTCGACGCCCCATTAGTCCGATTCCCCATTGGTCCAACATTTGTTATTTTTCTCCATTGTTGAAGCATATGATAAAAAGATCATAACATGTCATTTTTCATATCGCATGTTTTATCAGCCCTCGGTCAATATCACCCCTCGAGCCATGCGGCTCTTTGGCTGATATGTACCTAGGGCTGATAATGCATACTATACGAAAAATGCCATGTGTAATAATCTGATAGTTATGAAAAATGCCATGTAATAATCTGATAGTTTCAGATTATTACATGGCATTTTTTAAATAGCATGTACTATCAGCCCCAGGTTCAAAATCAGCACAAGAGCCGCATGGCTCGATGGCTGATATTGACCGAGGTCTGATAATACATGAGATGTGAAAAATTACATGTTAGGATCTTTTTATCATATGCTTCAACAATGGTGAAAAATAACAGATTCATATAATGATGATCCTATTACGTGGTTCCAATATAAAAGTTCAAAGATTGAAAAGTTCACGGACGTCGGACCCCAGATTCAGTACATTCGATATGAAATCTTATATGTATAGCCGGGTGAAATGTCGTTCCGGCTAAATGTAAATCAAGAAGGAAGATTTCGCTCCTTAAACTTTTATTTCAGCAGTCCGGCAAGACCGAACAACAAACTCCAAACTAAATGTAAAGTAACATACAAACAATAACAATAAATATAGGCACAATCAATTAAAGGATTAAGAAGATTAACAAATGACAAATTAGAAATAACAATAGATTAAAAGAGTAATTAGTTTCCGACGCGTAAATTATAGTCCAAACTGTCACAGAGAATAAATAATGAAATAAATAGAGTAAATGCATTTAAGACCTTTGTCCAAGATTATGACACATAATCTGTGTAAAACACTTATGCCTAAATTTACGACAAAGTCTAGAATAATAAAATAAATGCAAAACCTAAACATACATTTAAACAATTGAAATACTAAAACTATATTTTTATTAGATAATATTAATTCGCGTTTTGCCGGATTAAAAACATGCTTCTTATAAGTTTGTCAAGAATGGCTTTCGGCAGTCATCACTTAGTGTCAAATTATCTATGTTCTTTGTTACAGAACCCTTTTATCTTCAAGACGGATATAAATCTTTGATAATTAATCTGAATGAAAGGATTATAGTTAAGTGTAAAATACAAGTAACTTTTGAATAGCGTAAAATACAATAAACTAATAAATTATTAAAACGCAATCAGGACTCGGAATAATAATAAAAAGCTAACATTTATAAAAATATACAAAATCCTAAATGTGAACTTTGAACGAACAATTGTCGGGTCATATATGCCTCAACAGAGAAGAAAAATATTTTAATATGGACGAATCAACAAAATTAATAATTCAACAATATACATAATGAACACTGTTTGGAAAAGTCAACTTCTTTTAAAGTAACCTTTCTAAATTATGTTTGAAACTTAAAAAATGCATTTAAGAATTGAATGCTTCTTTTTATCATTTTATTGGGGTGTAAAAGCGTGGACCGAAGCACATTTTGTATGAAGCGCGGAAGCGCTTCATTCTAAAAATGTGCGCACGATCCACGCTTTTACAACCCTATAAAATTCTAAAAAGAAGCATTAAATTCTTATAATTATATTTGTACGCTACAACCATTAAATTAAGAGTAATATATAAAGCTTTTCATTTGGTTTTTCTTTGGTATTGTTTTAACATTGTCACGGATAGCACGTGCAATAAGAGCTGTAGTATTTTATACGGAAATAAAATTTGAAATTGGAGTGCCTTGCGATTGTTGTCAGCCAATCAAAATTACGGATTCTAATGAAACATACATGTAATGTAATTATTTATTTAATAATTGTTTTTTTTGTTGTTTTTCTTTTTTATTATTTTACACAATATACTTTCCAGTATCCAAATAATTGTGTTGTATACTACTTTGTAATGTTTGTCACTGAACACGTAGCATTGAGGTGTATTTTTGTATTTTTTCACGGATAGCACGTGCAATAAGAGCTGTAGTATTTTATACGGAAATAAAATTTGAAATTGGAGTGCCTTGCGATTGTTGTCAGCCAATCAAAATTACGGATTCTAATGAAACATACATGTAATGTAATTATTTATTTAATAATTGGTTTTTTTGTTGTTTTTCTTTTTTATTATTTTACACAATATACTTTCCAGTATCCAAATAATTGTGTTGTATACTACTTTGTAATGTTTGTCACTGAACACGTAGCATTGAGGTGTATTTGTGTATTTTCCGATATTTGCCGAGTATCACCGGAATGTTATGTGATAACGTTACGGAAAGGCATGTGATAACAATCGAAGCATGTGATAAACTTTTCATATCAGCCCGCTAAGCACCAATGCGTAAGATATGGAGTTTACGTTCATTTAATGTTAGTATCATACAGTAAAAAACATTTGTTATTTAGTCTAAGTATATGATAAAATAATTGATTGATTTGTGTGTAAATAAATAAATAATCTAAAGTTGAAGAGGATGATCCTATTTTTTAAAACTACTAGTAATCAGTTATCTTCCTGAGAGTCCTCAAATTATGACAATGACATTTTTAAGCTGTTGTCCCTGAACAGGATCCGAACTCACACTTTGATACACTAGTACT
Organism: Mytilus edulis; assembly: GCF_963676685.1. Taxonomy (NCBI): domain Eukaryota; kingdom Metazoa; phylum Mollusca; class Bivalvia; order Mytilida; family Mytilidae; genus Mytilus; species Mytilus edulis. The sequence goes on along the minus strand of NC_092353.1, from coordinate 39,400,319 downwards.
ACAACTCCAATCGCTTAGCCTCGTGTCCAGCGCTCTAATATATAATATCAAAACTCAAATGGTCTTGTCCATCGAATGAATGAGAACAGATAATACAATTTATCAAAATAGTGGGATTATGGCACGCGGGAACCACATAAATGAGATAATCACAATTTATCGGGGATAATGATAGATTATCGGTCGCCCATTATAGATGTACGGCGTAAAGTATACTTTACGGTCGTAAATGCATTTACGAAATTATCGTCGACAATCTATCATTATCGATCATAAATGCATTAACAGTCGACAATCTATAATAAAGGAACGCGGGAACCACATTATTGGATAATTACAGTTTAACGGGCGATTCGTAAATGCATTTACGCCCTGTTTTCGATAGCAATTCATATGTACCCAATCACAATAGGTTATCGACAATGCTAATTAATTTTGTCCAATCATATCCATCGATTCAAATGACAACGCGTTTAAGTCAAATTGATCGTCTAGCTAGATCTCAACAACCGGCAATTAATAGTATTTTAGAATACTGTTTATCTGTAAAAATTGAGACGAAATTATATTACATGCAAGTTTACAGTCATTAATTATTATACTTATAATAATTTTACAAAGTTAATAAGTTATAACTGGCACTAATTTCATATACATGGCAAGTCGTTGTAGAATAATTTACTTTCTATTTATCAATATTAATGCATCATTTATCATTTTTAATATAACAAAATATTTTTTTTTATATCAAATATTTTATATTAAAAAATCGTGCATTTTTTTTTATCATTAACAGAGACACACATATATATAATGTATATGTACCGTGACATATATTGTTTTTCCGGATTGAATACCATAGTATTGCCAAGTGCTTCTGTTTAGATAAAGTAATTTGTTTAGTTGTAAAAACAATTACCAAGTGATAATCCATTTAGAACTTCACCTCCAGCTTAATTTCAGGTGATTAATTGGAGGGCAATAAATTGCGCAATCGCACACCTGTAAATCCAGTCACAACTCGGGCTACAGAACTAATTATTGGAAAATCGGACACATATAATTTTACTGTGTGATTAAGAAGCAAACCTTAGCAAATAAATGCGGTACAGAAAAGTTTCTTGCAATACCAACTGATCATTACCAGATTTTAATTTTTAAATTAAAAGAAATGCCGAGAAAGTAGCTTTTTATTTGTTTGGTGTATAAAATAACCATAAATCCACTTATTCAGGCGCGTAGCTGCCTATACGCCAACACGCAGTTGCGTGCACATCGATTCGGCATGCAAAAAAAAATATGGCAAAATAAAAATATAAATTAAATGTTTAAAGGAAACACATATGTTGTCACTTTTTTTTTAATTAATGAAATGTCATTAAATAACGGCATTTGGTTTCAAAATAAAAGTTTTATTGGAGATCATGACAAAATCGGACAGTAACTTGTATCTTTTACAAGATTTGAATTTGTTATACTCAGTCTAAGACATGTAGTTTCGGAGAACATTTTACTGAGTACGGTTTATCTGTTTGGAATGAGATGTACCAATCGGCATTAGATTTATCAGATCCCGAGGCGATGTGTTCGACAGACAACAAGACCCAGTCACCCTGCAAACACGCCCAAACAGTATTGGAAAGTCTCATTATATTTTGCGTTCATAGACCATATGATAATGAAACGGGAGAGTGGAGTCGCGTCTGGTATTATTAGAAAATCACTTCTTTGCGCCGTATCTGCTTCCTTGTGTTGTTGGAAATATAACAAACGAAGAAATCTCAACTTTGTCTGAGACATACGAAACTGACCTGGCATGTAATTTTGACGAATTCAATTGGGAGGTCGCTCGATGGTGAATACGTACGCTGAATTATAACACCTCGCGAGTGCTACCGTGGAGATATATCAAGGTACTACGTCTGTTGAAAACAAATGTACGATCAACAATGGACAACGACAGGTTATCATCGCTAGCATTACTGCATATTCATCGGGAATTCAGTGTTTATATTGACAAAGAAATAGAGAAGTTCGTTTCTGCCTAGACCCGAAGAACAGATTTTGGACAATTTTGAGTAATTTCGGTATCACAAAAATGTGTTGTTTATGTATTCAATTTACCATGATTTATTCCATTCAGAACAGGGGCGGATCCAGCCATTTTAAAAGGGGGGGGGGTGTTTCCTAACCCAGGACAAAGGGGGGGTTCCAATTACATGTCCCCATTCAAATGCATTGATCGTCCAAAAAAAAGGGGGGTTCCAATCCCCGGACCCCCCCTCTGGATCCGCGCTTGCAGAAGATTAGTTAATAGTTTTCATTCATAAATTGTTTATAAGTCCTTTCTACATGTAGCTCCTCTTTTAACCGTCCTATGACCGAAAACCGAAAAAAAAAAAAAAAATCTGCATAAAAGGGTCCCAAAATTTTTCGCCTCGCTCAGCTCGGCGGGAGTTGCTTGCACATCGTTTCGTTCTAGCTACGCCCCTGTTATTCATGGTATGACATCAATATTTCTGACCTGTCACTACGTACTTTATATTGCTTAATTCTATAGAATTTAATATGCAATGTTTCGGGTTCTTTCAGGAATATTCCAAGGTAAACCCTCATCAGAGGCCAACAAATACTGTCTAGTGAATATCTAATTGTACATAATTAAATAAAGATTATCAAGAGAAACAAAAAAGAATCATATAGACGGTGAAACACTTGTAAAAGAAAGTAAGCATCACAGGCAGACAGCTTAATCTGAAAGAATCAAAATATTTTAATTTGGCAGAACTATAACCAATGAATATCTATAGACAGAATATATTCAGGAACAAATTTTGTACATGTTGCTATTGTTTCTAATAATTCTCGCAATTTATTCAAATAGTTTTTGTTTACCGTCTTCTTTGAATATATTAAATCCATTATTTCTCGTTCTTTTGTGCAATTTGATATTATTTTTGTAAGATATTGCTTTATTTTATTGTTTATTATTATGGTCATTGTCAAATAATAGCAATATAAGATATTTCTAGGAAGGCAACTCCGCCCATTAAAACGCCAACGATCTGTTGTATTATAATAGCATTACTTCCATATGTAGCTCATTGACAATCATATTATTTGTAATCAGGTTGCATGTTAACTTCTAAGGTTTGATACGATTGGCGAAGAATTATATATTGTTGATTGCTTAAAGCCCAGTGGTTAGTATCTCATGTATGTGTAGGATGATGATATAGTGATGATATAAGGTTGTTTGCTATTATAGTAGTATAACTTCTATAGTTCACTGACAAGCATATTAGTTTCAATGTTACCTTCAATGGTTTGAAATATTGATTGTTGGTTGCTTAACGTTCAGTGGAACATATTTCATGTATGTTTAGGACGATGATATACATGTAGATATATATATATATAGTGATGACCTAAGGTTATTTGCTAGTATAATAGTATAACATCTATATTTCATCGACAATCATATTAATTTGTATTTATTTTCCATGTTTCCAACTAAGGTTTGACTTGAAATAACGATGAATTATTGATTGTGATTGTTTTAATGCCAGTGACAAATATTTCATGTATGTGTAGGACGATGATATAGTGATGACCTAAGGTTGTTTGCTAGTATTATAGTATAACTTCCATAGTTCATTGACAGTCATATTGATTTATAACTAGTTTTCATGTTCTGTATAAGGTTTGAAATGATATAGCGATGAAATCTTGATTGTGGTCGCTTAACATCTAGTGGCACATATTTCATGTTTTTTAGGGCTATAATATAGAGACAAGGCTGTTTGGTAGTATAATAGTATAAGTGTTATGGTTCATTGACAATCATACTAGTTTGTACGTAGTTTCCATGTTACCTTCAATGGTTTGACATCTTAATGAATTATCGATTATTGGTTGATTAACGTTCAGAGGCAAATATTTCATATATTCTTAAGACGATGATATAGGCACGGAGATGACATAAGGTTATTTGCTAGAATAATAGTAAAACTTTCATAGTTCATTGACAATCATATTACTTAGGTCTTTCTACCTTTCCGTGGAAAGACCTATTGATTTTGTTCTGATTATCATGATTATTAGGTCTTTCCACCTCTCCGTGGAAAGACCCATTTATTTGGTTTTGATTATTAGGTCTTTAAACTTTTCCGTGGAAAGACCTATCAATGGTTTTGTTCTGAGATTTATTTATTTTTCTTCCGCCACATTCTGTTCTTGCGTAGTATTGTGGTTTCGCAAGATGTCGCCTAGATTTTTTCGCATATGATATCGAACAGTTATTGCGCTTTTGAAACTGACCCTGTTAAACCGTACACTTTACATTGTAAGAGTTATCTCCCCGAACAATGTTTTCCTTGTGTCCACTACTCCTTCACAACCGTAAAAGATTACGACAAATTTATTTTACCAAAGTGCTTGCTATATCTTCAAGATGATGAGTTGGATTGCACCAAAGTTCTTTCCCCTTATGATTTTGATATAAGTGATATGCATATAAACTCATAAACCGTAAGCCGTATAAACATGGAGTCGCTTTATTGAAGGTCCTTGGGTCCCAACTTAGAAAATTAGGTCAAGGTCAAGGTCATGTTCAAATTTTGACATTCACTTCAAACTGCTTTTACTTAGAAAAATGTTCGGGGTAAAATTTTTAAAAATGTGAGCAAAATGTTACTCATGACATTATTTAAGTCGAGAGTATTTGTCGAAATTATACGCTTAGTATTTTTGGGGGTTTTCATGCCACTGAAATGGAAAAACTAACAAATTAACTAATTATAGCTTCAGAATTTACATCTATCATGATGCGTACATGCAATTTATCTTTGTAAATCATCCAAAGCCCACAAAAACCCATCTGCCCCCTCTTTTTTTTTGGAATCCAATTTCTATTTTATTAAAAAAAAATGCTAATCCTTCTTATTTTATGAATAAATTTCTTTCTGAAATACAAATCTATTCCTGCAAAATAAAATCTGCTCCAAATCATGTACATGTAAATACATTCAAATAAGAGAATTGATGAATATCCTATAGTCAAAGCAGGTACTTGATGAATATCCTGTAGTCAAAGCAGTTACTTGATGAATATCCTATTATCATAACAGGAACTTAATGAATATCCTTTAGTCATAGCAGATACATGACGAATATCATTTTGTCATAGCAGGTACTAGATGAATATCCTGCAGTCATAGCAGTTACGTACTTCACTGTCCCAGGTTAGGGGGAGGGTTGGGATCCCGCTAACATGTTAAACCCCGCCACATTATTTATGTATGTGCCTGTCCCAAGTCAGGAGCCTGTAATTCAGTGGTTGTCGTTTGTTTATGTATTAAATATTTGTTTTTCGTTCATTTTTTTACATAAATAAGGCCGTTAGTTTTCTCGTTTGAATTGTTTTACATTGTCTTATCGGGGCCTATTATAGCTGACTATGCGGTATGGGCTTTGCTCATTGTTGAAGGCCGTACGGTGACCTATAGTTGTTAATGTGTGTCATTTTGGTCTTTTGTGGATAGTTGTCTCATTGGCAATCATACCACATCTTCTTTTTTATATCTTATAGTCAAAGCAGGTACTTGGTGAATTCCCGATAGTCATATATGTTACTTGATGAATATCCTATTGTCATAGGAGGTACTTGATGACTATCCTATAGTCATAGCAACTTCTTCTTCTTAGTCCTTGTTATGCCTTTTGGCACATAGGGTAAGGACAAGTTGCCGCCACTCCTCTCTGTTTTCTGCTTTTTTCTCAATAGTTCCCCAGGTGTAACCTCTCTCTTTCATCTCTGTTTCTATTGTTCTACGCCATGTTGTTTTTGGTCGTCCTCTTTTCCTTTTTCCCTCTGGTGTCCATCTTAATGCAACTTTGGTCATGTCTCCTTGTGGTTTTCTTAGGACATGACCAAGCCATCTCCATCTTTTCTGTAGCAGAGTGGTTTCAATATCTTGGCTTTTTGTTTTCTTATGAAGATCTTCATTTGTTATTTTGTTTGGCCAGTATATCTTCATGATTCTACGTAGGCAGGTGTTATGAAAGCTGGATAACCTGTTAATGTCTTTTTCGGTCATTCTCCAGCATTCAGCTCCGTAAAGTAAAACTGATGTTACACAGCTGTTATAGATTTTCAGTTTGGTCTTTTTTCTGATTGATGGTGTTTTCCAGATGTTTCTTAGTCTGTGAAAGGCTGATCTTGCCTTGCCAATTCTAGTTTTGATGTCCTGTTCAGCTCCACTTTCTGATGTTACAACACTACCTAGGTAAGTGAAGGACTGTACCAATTCCAGTTGTTCTCCATTTACTTTGATGTCTGGTGTATTAAACATGTTTACTGTCATTATTTGTGTTTTCTTAGAGTTGATTTTCAGACCAATCATTCTGGCATTCTGTTCTAATCTCTCCGTTTTTTCTTTCATTTGATTTTCAGTATGGGATACTAATGCTAGATCATCTGCATAGTCTATATCCTCTAGGTTTGAAGTGAGTGTCCACCTTATTCCGTTGTTGGTATTTGACATTGTTGATTTCATCACCCAGTCGACTGCAATGATAAACAAGAGAGATGACATCACACATCCTTGTCTCACTCCAGATTTTACCAAAAAACTAGTGTCTTGGTCAGAGTCTACAGTGCATTTAAAGTTGTCGTAGAAGGCTTTGATGAGTTGTATTATTTTTTCAGGAATTCCATAGCTTTTTAAGATGGTCCATAATCCCTGTCTGTGTAAGCTGTCAAAAGCCTTTTCAAAATCTACAAAGTTGATGATTATTTTTCTTTGCCATTCTGTACATTGTTCCAGGATGTTTCTGAGGACAAATATGTGGTCTATACAGCTTCGTCCTTGTCTAAAACCTGCCTGTTCTTGTCGCAGTGTTCTGTCTATAGCTGTTTTAATTCGTGAAATTAGGATTTTGCAAAATACTTTGCTAGGAATAGAGAGAAGAGTGATACCTCGCCAGTTATTGCAATTGGTAAGATCACCTTTCTTTGGTATCCTTATGATGTCACCTTCGGACCAGTTGTCTGGTATGATGTTGTTCTCCCAAATATCTTTAAAAACTGGGTAAAGGATATCTGATGTTTGCTTAACATCAGCTTTAAAGAGTTCAGCCTTTAATTGGTCAATGCCTGGTGCCTTTCTATTCCTTAAACTTTTTAGTGCTCTCTGGATTTCTAGTTTGGTTGGCGCATAAAGATCTATATCTAATTCTAATGGTGTTTCTGTGATATCGATGCTAACTGTATTTTCTGGTTCTTTTATATTGAGAACTTCTTGAAAATGTTCTTTCCATCTTTCCTTTTGTTCTTTTTCGGATGATAATGTGTTGTTTTGTTTGTCTTTAATTGGCATGCTCTTATTAGTTTTCTTGTTGCATAGCTGTTTTACAACTTGGTAAACCTGTCCCATTCTCTGGTTGGATGCAGCATTTTCTGCTTCTTTTGCAAGGTCTTCTGTATACTTTCTTTTGTCACTTCGTGTTGCTTTCTTCACTTTCTTATTGCATTCTGAGTATTCCTTCCTCAGATTATCTTTTATTCTTTCTGAATAAGTCTGACAGAGTTTGTTGTTTATTTCTTTTCTTTCATCAATCAATTTCCATGTTCCTTGTGTAATCCATTCTTTATGTATTTGTCTTTTATAGCCAAGAACTTTTTCACTGGTTTCTTTGTATATTTCTTCTACTTTTAGCCATTTGTTGTTTATCGATGCTGGTTCTGATGTTTCTTCTATTGTGTCTTCTAGGACCTGAAATCTGTTCTTTATCTGCAGGTTAAATTCTTGTTTTACTTTGGTGTCTTGCAATTTATTTATATCAAATTTTCTTTTAATGGTTGTTGGTGAAGACATCTTTTTAAGTTTCAACTTTATGTTGGCTGTTATTAGAAAGTGATCACTTGCAATGTCAGCTCCTCTCTTTACTCTGACATCTTGTAAGGATCTTTTCCATTTTCCATTGATCATAATGTGATCTATTTGATTTTTGTCTCTTCCATTTGGTGAGTTCCAAGTTAGCTTGTGAATGTCTTTGTGTGGGAAGATGGTTCCACCAATTACTAAGTTGTTAATTCCACAAAAGTCAACCAGAAGTTCTCCATTTTCATTCATTTGCCCACATCCATATTTACCCATTACTCTTTCATTTCCTGTATTATCGTTGCCAACCTTTGCATTTAAATCGCCCATTACAATTGTCAAATCATGTGTTGGTACTTTTCTGATCTCAGCTTGCAAGGTGTTATAGAATTCAGTTTTTACTTCCTCTTCCGCTTCATTTGTTGGTGCATAGCACTGAATAAAAGTTACTTTGCCTTTCTTTGCATGTAAACGGGCTCTTATAATTCTTTCATTTACAGGATTGTACTCAATAAGTGATTTTGCTGTTTGTTTGTTCATAATTATAGCAACACCTTGTTGATGCTTGTTGTCTGTCCTTCCAGAATGTATGATTGTTTCTCCTGATCTTGCTGTAGACTTTCCACAACCTGTCCATCTACATTCACTAATGCCTAGTAAGTGGAGCTTATAATTTTTCATTTCATTTAAAATTTGTGCTTGTTTTCCTGTTTCATACATTGTACGAACATTCCAACATCCTACCTTCAGTTTTGTTCTCGTGTTCAGAATACCATTCCTGCTGCTAGCTTCCTCTTGGCTTTCACTGGCACCATTCATACTTGCATGTGATTGCTCGTATTCCGAGTGTCCGAGACGAGATAAGTTTCTTGTCCTTGTTTCCGTAACTGTTTGTTTTTTTGCGAGACGAGATAGTTGGTCTTGTGCTCAACCCCCAACCTGGAGGACCAGGAGATTTTCTTTCAAGGTTCTCTTCCTTTAGATCAGTTGTCGTCCCCGACTATGAGTCATGATCTACCCATGTTTCAATTCAGAGTTGTCTCTCCTAGATAGATAGTCATCCCTGACTACGACCTCTATCTGACCGTTTATTTTCCCATAACTGGGGCAAGGTTGATGAGGGCTAGGGCGTATCCACACACCGATGGGCCTACACACTGCATCTCTAGGGTCCTTGCTACTCCGAGATCTCCAACAGATTAGCCTGACTAACTAAGTAATCAGTATCCATGTGTTACCGCGAGGAGGATTCTGCTGGAGTCTTGATAATACAGAGGCTATGTACTGGCAGGAAAGGCTTACACACTCGGCTTTCTTTTCACAATAAATTGCTAGCCAGCGGCATAAGACATCCACAAGAGACAGTCCCATACACTAGACGCATGATATTACCCTGTGGTATACACCACCAACACACAGTCATAGCAACTACTTGATGAATATCCTATTGCCAAAGCATGTACTTGATGAATATTATATTGTCAAAGCAGTTACTTGATGAATTTCCTATAGTCAAAGCAAGAACTTGACAAATATCCTATTGCTATATCAGGTCCTTGATAAATATCATATACTCAAAGCAGGTACTTGTTCAACATCATATTGTCATATCAGTATTTTGATAAAAATCCTATAGTCAAAGCAGGTGTTTTTTGAATATCCTACATTCAAATACGAGAATGGATGAATATCCTATAGTCATAGCAGTTACTTGAGTAATATCATATTGTCATATCAGGTACTTCATGAATATCCTATAGTCATAGCAGTTAAATGATGAATATCCTATAGTCATAGCAGTTAAATGATGAATATCCTATAGTCATAGCAGTTAAATGATGAATATCCTATAGTCATAACAGCTTCTTGTTGAATATCCTACATTCAAATACGAGAATGGATGAATATCATATAGTCATAGCAGTTACTTGATGGATATCCTATTGTCATAGCATGTATTTAAAGCATCCTATTGTCAGAGCAGTGACTTGTTGAATACCCTATATTCAAATAAGGGAATTAGTGAATATCTGATAGTCATAGCAGTTACTTGATGAATATCATATTGTCATATCAAGTACTTGATGAATATCCTATAGTCATAGCAGTTACTTGAGGAATATTCTATTGTCATAGCAGGTACTTGTTAATTTTTCTATAGTACTAGCAGTTACTTGATGAATATCCTGCAGTCATAGCAGTTACTTGATAAATATCGTATAATCATATTAGTTAGTTGAGAAATACCATATTGTCATGTCAGGAACTTGATGAATATCCTATTGTTATACTAGGTACCTTATAAATATCATACTGTCATAACAGTTAATTGAGAAATGTCCCATAGCAATAGCAGTTACTTGATGTATATCCTATTGTAATAGCAGGTACTTGCTGAATATCGCATAGTCATAGTAGTTACTTGAGAAATATCATATTGTCATAGCAGGTAATCGATGGATATCCTATTGTCACCGTGGACAGTTCAAGAATATCATATTATAATAGCAGTAACTTGAGGAACGTTCTATAGTACTAGCAGTTATTTGATGAATATCCTGCAGTCATAGCAGTTACTAGATGAATATCCTGCAGTCATAGCAGTTACTTGTTGAATATCCTATATTCAAATAAGGGAATTGATGAATATCCTATAGTCAAAGCGGGACTTTGTGAATATCCGATAGTCATAGTAGTTCCTTGATGAATATCTTATTGTCATAGCAGATACTTGATGACTATCCTATAGTCATAGCAGTTATTTGATGGATATCCTATTGGCAAAGCATGTTACTTGTTGAATACCCTATATTCAAATAAGGGAATTGATAAATATCCTATAGTCAAAGCAGGGACTTGGTGAATATCCGATAGTCATAGTAGTTCCTTGATGAATATCCTATTGTCATAGCATGTACTTGATGATTATCCTATAGTCATAGCAGTTACTTGATGGATATCCTATTGTCTTAGCATGTATTTGATGAATATCCTATTGTCATGGCAGTTACTTGTTGAATACCCTATATTCAAATAATGGAATTGGTGAATATCTGATAGTCATAGAAGATCCTTAATGAATATCCTATTATCATATCAGGTACTTGATGAATACCCTATAGTCATAGCAGGTAATCGATGGATATCCTATTGTCACCGTGGACAGTTCAAGAATATCATATTATAATAGCAGTAACTTGAGGAACGTTCTATAGTACTAGCAGTTATTTGATGAATATCCTGCAGTCATAGCAGTTACTAGATGAATATCCTGCAGTCATAGCAGTTACTTGTTGAATATCCTATATTCAAATAAGGGAATTGATGAATATCCTATAGTCAAAGCGGGACTTTGTGAATATCCGATAGTCATAGTAGTTCCTTGATGAATATCTTATTGTCATAGCAGATACTTGATGACTATCCTATAGTCATAGCAGTTATTTGATGGATATCCTATTGGCAAAGCATGTTACTTGTTGAATACCCTATATTCAAATAAGGGAATTGATAAATATCCTATAGTCAAAGCAGGGACTTGGTGAATATCCGATAGTCATAGTAGTTCCTTGATGAATATCCTATTGTCATAGCATGTACTTGATGATTATCCTATAGTCATAGCAGTTACTTGATGGATATCCTATTGTCTTAGCATGTATTTGATGAATATCCTATTGTCATGGCAGTTACTTGTTGAATATCCTATATTCAAATAATGGAATTGGTGAATATCTGATAGTCATAGAAGATCCTTAATGAATATCCTATTATCATATCAGGTACTTGATGAATACCCTATAGTCATAGCAGTTACTTGATGGATATCCTATTGTCAAAGGATGTACTTAATGAATATCCTATTGTGATAGCAGTTACTTGTTGAATATGCTATATTCAAATAAGGGATTTGATGAATATCCTTTAGTCAAAGCAGGAACTAGATGAATATCCGATAGTCATAGTAGTTTCTTGGTGAATATTCTATTGTCATAGTAGGTACTTGATGACTATCATATAGTCATAGAAGTTACTTGATGGATATCCTTTAGTCAAAACATGTACTTGATGAATGTTATATTGTCAAAGCAGTTATTTGATGAATATCCTACAGTCAAAGCAGTTCTTGATGAATATCCTATTGCTATATCAGGTAATTGATAAATATCATATACTTACTCAAAGCAGGTACTTGTTGAATATAATATTATCATAGCAGGTACTTGATGAATATCCTATAGTCATAGCAGTTACTTGATGGATATCCTATTGTCAAAGCATGTACATGATGGTATCCTATTGTCATAGCAGTTACCTGTTAAATATCCTATATTCAAATAAGGGAATTGATGAATATCCTATAGTCAAAACAGGGACTTGGTGAATATCGGATAATCATAGTTGTTCCTTGATGAATATCCTATTGTCATAGCAGGTACTTGATGACTATCCTATAGTCATAGCAGTTACTTGATGGAATTCCCATTGTCATAGCATGTATTTGATGAATATCCTATTGTCATAGCAGTTACTTGTTGAATACCCTATATTCAAATAAGGAAATTGGTGAATATATGATAGTCATAGAAGATCCTTAATGAATATCCTATTATCATATCAGGTACTTGATGAATATCCTATAGTCATAGCAGTTACTTGATGGATATCCTATTGTCAAAGCATGTACTTAATGAATATCCTTTTGTGATAGTAGTTACTTGTTGAATATGCTATATTCAAATAAGGGAATTGATGAATATCCTGTAGTCAAAGCAGGGACTTGGTGAATATTTGATAGTCATTGTTGTTCCTTGATGAATATCCTATTGTCATAGCAGGTACTTGATGACTATCCTATAGTCATAGCAGTTACTTGATGGATATCCTATTGTCTTAGCATGTTTTTGATGAATATCCTATTGTCATAGCAGTTACTTGTTGAATACCCTATATTCAAATAAGAGAATTGGTGAATATCTGATAGTCATAGAAGATCCTTAATGAATATCCTATTATCATATCAGGTACTTGATTAATATCCTATAGTCATAGCAGTTACTTGATGGATATCCTATTGTCAAAGCATGTACTTAATGAATATTCTATTGTGATAACAGTTACTTGTTGAATTTGCTATATTCAAATAAGGGAATTGATGAATATCCTTTAGTCAAAACAGGTACTTGGTGTATATCCGATAGTCATAGTAGTTCCCTGATGAATATCCTATTGTCATAGCCGGTACTTGATGACTATCCTATAGTCATAGAAGTTACTTGATGGATATCCTTTCGTCAAAACATGTACTTGATGAATGTTATATTGTCAAAGCAGTTACTTGATGAATATCCTATAGTCAAAGCAGTTCTTGATGAATATCCTATTGCTATATCAGATAATTGATCAATATTATATACTTACTCAAAGCAGGCACTTGTTGAATATCATATTATCATAGCAGGTACTTGATGAATATCCTATAGTCATAGCAGTTACTTGATGGATATCCTTTTGTCAAAACATGTACTTGATGAATGTTATATTGTCAAAGCAGTTACTTGATGAATATCCTGTAGTCAAAGCAGTTCTTGATGAATATCCTATTGCTATATCAGGTTATTGATAAATATCATATACTTACTCAAAGCAGGTACTTGTTGAATATCATATTATCATAGCAGGTACTTGATGAATATCCTATAGTCATAGAAGTTACTTGATGGATATCCTTTTGTCAAAACATGTACTTGATGAATGTTATATTGTCAAAGCAGTTACTTGATGAATATCCTATAGTCAAAGCAGTTCTTGATGAATATCCTATTGCTATATCAGGTAATTGATAAATATCATATACTTACTCAAAGCAGGTACTTGTTGAATATCATATTATCATAGCAGGTACTTGATGAATATCCTATAATCATAGCAGTTACTTGATGGATATCCTATTGTCAAAGCATGTACATGATGATATCCTATTGTCATAGCAGTTACCTGTTGAATATCCTATATTCAAATAAGGGAATTGATATATATCCTATAGTCAAAGCAGGGACTTGGTGAATATCCGATAATCATAGTAGTTCCTTGATGAATATCATATTGTCATAGCAGGTCCTTGATGACTATCCTACAGTCATAGCAGTTACTTGATGGATATCCTATTGTCATAGCATGTATTTGATGAATATCTTATTGTCATAGCAGTTATTTGTTGAATACCCTATATTCAAATATGGGAATTGGTGAATATATGATAGTCATAGAAGATCCTTAATGAATGTCCTATTATCATATCAGGTACTTGATGAATATCCTATAGTCATAGCAGTTACTTGATGGATATCCTATTGTCAAAGCATGTACTTAATGAATATCCTTTTGTGATAGCAGTTACTTGTTGAATATGCTATATTCAAATAAGGGAATTGATGAATATCCTGTAGTCAAACCAGGGACTTGGTGAATATCCGATAGTCATTGTAGTTCCTTGATGAATATCATATTGTCATAGCAGGTACTTGATGACTATCCTATAGTCATAGCTGTTACTTGATGGATATCCTATTGTCATAGCATGTATTTGATGAATATCCTATTGTCATAGCAGTTACTTGTTGAATACCCTATATTAAAAGCAGGGAATTGGTGGGTTTCTGATAGTCATAGAAGTTCCTTGATGAATATCCTATTGTCATAGCAGGTGCTTGATGACTATCCTATAGTCATAGCAGTTACTTGATGGATATCCTATTGTCATAGCATGTATTTGATGAATATCCTATTGTCATAGCAGTTACTTGTTGAATACCCTATATTCAAAGCAGGGAATTGGTGGGTTTCTGATAGTCATAGAAGTTCCTTGATGAATATCCTATTGTCATAGCAGGTACTTGAAGACTATCCTATAGTCATAGAAGTTACTTGATGGATATCCTTTTGCCAAAACATGTACTTGATAAATATTCTATTGTCATAGCAGTTAGGTGTTGAATATCCTATATTCAAATAAGGGAATTAATAAATATTCTATAGTCAAAGGATTGACTTGGTAACTATCCGATCGTCATAATAGTTCCTTGATGAATATTCTATTGTTATAGCAGGTACTTGAAGACTATCATATAGTCATAGCAGTTACTTGATAGATATCCTATTGCCAAAGCATGTACTTGATGAATATCCTATAGTCGTAGCAGTTACTTGATGGATATCCTATTGTCATAGCATGTACTTGATGAATATCATATTGTCATAGCAGTTACCTGTTGAATATCCTATATTTTAAATAAGGGAATTGATGAATATTCTATTGTCATAGCAGGTACTTGATGACTATTCTATAGTCATAGCAGTTACTTTGTGGATATCCTATTGCCAAAGCATGTACTTGATGAATATCCTATAGTCGTAGCAGTTACTTGATGGATATCCTATTGTCATAGCATGTACTTGATGAATATCATATTGTCATAGCAGTTACCTGTTGAATATCCTATATTTTAAATAAGGGAATTGATGAATATTCTATTGTCATAGCAGGTACTTGATGACTATTCTATAGTCATAGCAGTTACTTTGTGGATATCCTATTGCCAAAGCATGTACTTGATGAATATCCTATAGTCGTAGCAGTTACTTGATGGATATCCTTTTGCCAAAACATGTACTTGATAAATATTCTATTGTCATAGCAGTTAGGTGTTGAATATCCTATATTCAAATAAGGGAATTAATAAATATTCTATAGTCAAAGGATTGACTTGGTAACTATCCGATCGTCATAATAGTTCCTTGATGAATATTCTATTGTTATAGCAGGTACTTGAAGACTATCATATAGTCATAGCAGTTACTTGATAGATATCCTATTGCCAAAGCATGTACTTGATGAATATCCTATAGTCGTAGCAGTTACTTGATGGATATCCTATTGTCATAGCATGTACTTGATGAATATCATATTGTCATAGCAGTTACCTGTTGAATATCCTATATTTTAAATAAGGGAATTGATGAATATTCTATTGTCATAGCAGGTACTTGATGACTATTCTATAGTCATAGCAGTTACTTTGTGGATATCCTATTGCCAAAGCATGTACTTGATGAATATCCTATAGTCGTAGCAGTTACTTGATGGATATCCTATTGTCATAGCATGTACTTGATGAATATCATATTGTCATAGCAGTTACCTGTTGAATATCCTATATTTTAAATAAGGGAATTGATGAATATTCTATTGTCATAGCAGGTACTTGATGACTATTCTATAGTCATAGCAGTTACTTTGTGGATATCCTATTGCCAAAGCATGTACTTGATGAATATCCTATAGTCGTAGCAGTTACTTGATGGATATCATATTGGCAAAGCATGTACTTGATGAATATTATATTGTCAAAGCAGTTACTTGATGAATATCCTATAGTCAAAGCAGTTCACGATGAATATCCTATTGCTATATCATGTACCTGATAAATATCATATATTAACTCAAAGCAGGTACTTGTTGAATATCAAATTGTCATAGGAGTTACTTGACGAATATCATACAGGCAAAGCAGTTACTTGTTGATTATCATATAGTCATAACAGGTTCTTTTTGAATGTTCTATCGTCATAGCAATTACTTGATGAATATCCTGCAATCATAGCAGTTACTTAATGAATATCCTATTGTTATAGCAGTTTCACGAGAAATATAATATTGTCAAAGTAGGTACTTGATGAATATCGTAGTGTCATAGCAGTTTAATGACGAATATTCTATAGTAAACTATAGTCAGAGCAGACACTTGATGAATAACCTATATAGGCGAGTGATATGAGAGCCAAATTTACATTTTTAATGCACCTACCTAACACACGGCTAAATTATATATCACTAGAAAGCTAAGAATGTGTACTTTCTAAATATCCCGGTCGTCAAAAGAAATTATGGTGCATTTTTTTTTTAATCGAGGTCAAAGGTCATGGGTGCAATTTCAATTCAAGGATACTTCCAGTTGTAAAATCGAGTCAAAACAAATGCAAAAACGAAATAATTGTATAGGAATGCTGTATTACTGTTGGGAAAATATATTTCTATCATAATATTAATTAATTTTGGGTGATTTTAACGGTAATGCCATGTTACATAACGTTTTCTCTCGGAGTCTTTGAAAATCAACCTTTAAGTCGCACAAATGTATCTGTAGTCGCCCTTGCATTATCTAAATCATATAATACCTCCATATCATTGATTGCACGTATTTACAAACATATATATCTGCAAATTTGATATAAATAATCCGAAACAAAATATTTGAAGCAAGGGGAAAATATAACATATGACGTATTTTTAATTGTTTAGAAAAGTCCCATGATGAGCTGTTTATTAAAATTGAGGAAGTGTATGGTATAGTTTGAAAGCTTGCCAACCGCTTCAAGATCAGACAACCATAGAGCAGATTTTCTTTTATTATTGTAGTGCAATATGTTGATATATAAAAAAGAAGATGTGGTATGATTGCCAATGAGACAACTATCCACAAAAGACCAAAATGACACAGACATTAACAACTCATACATCACTAAATCAGATATGATAAGAGTACTAACAAATATAACTAGAATGAGTAAAGTGCTACTGGTATATTTATATCAACAAATTGACAATTTTAATATAAAACATCACAAGGAAAATATGATCACTCATTGTACGTCAAAATGTGTTTGATTTTACTTCAGTCGGCCGCCGTGTATCTTGAGATATATAATTAATCAAACAACACTTGACAGAGTAGTTTGTACTCTTTTTAAATTACGCTAGTGATGACGTTCGGCTACTTTGGCACTAAGTATTACTTTTTTTTTTATCTTGTTTCACCGCTTCAAACGGAGGACAAGGCTATCCTAATATTGGCTTTCTAATGTTAAAATCCCGTGATCGAAACGTCGGACCAATGGGATGTTGGGCCATTTAGGTGTCGGAATATTGCGATATCGGAATATTATAGTTTCATTTTAACTTGTTATCTCATCATTCTTATCGGTCAACATATCCATACAAAGACAACTTACTTGGTATGAGCATATATCAGTACAGCAGAGGTTTTGCTCAAAGCGGACACAAGATCTACTATTATATATAGATTGAATTAAAAATTTGAAATGGACATGAGGGATTTGTCAAAGAGACACCAACCTGCTAAAAAGCAGGCAACGGCCAAAAACCACCAATGGGTCGTCAATGCAGCAAGAAACTCCCAAAACCGGAGGCGTTCTTCAGCTGGCCCCTAAACAAAAATGTACTACTTTGAAATGATAATGAACGTCATACTAAGCTTCGAAATATACTCAAGAAGTTAAAATAAAAAATCATACAAAACTAAGAAAGGCACGATGCTCCTGACTTGGGACAGGCGCAAAATTGCGGCGGGGTTAAACATGTTTTTGGAAATCTCAACCCTCCCCCTATACCTATACCAATGCGTGAACAGATCAAATCTTGTAGAAAGTTGGATGACATCATACCGGACCGATGTTGCCTTTTAGCCAACCAAAGTCATACGGAGATCTTTTATTGTTTCTGTATTTAGGTCGACATTGTCTTGGATAAAATTTTAACCCCCAGAAGAAAAATAATGCCATGTAGAATGTATGCCCCATTTTCATTGTTTCTAATCTCCTGATCAGTCAAACTTGTTAATAGTTATCAAAGGTGTGTCCATAAATACGGTGCATTTGTAGTGATAAACCTAAATGAAAAAGAGTAAAAAAAGTATTTATAGATAATATACATTCTACTAAAGCCATACATCTAAGAACTTTGTCAATAGGAATATCGTACGCTTTATTAACTGCCGCAGATGTGCCATCATCCAAAAGACAACACAGAAATGTTTTTAAAGCAGGTGGCATAATTTCAATTGAATAGTCCAGTGAAATGTTTTTAGATAATGGATATTCATCTGATTGGATTACAACTTTACCCTATATCTGCTTCCGTAAAGTAGCTGCACTAAGTGCTTGCAACCAGTTTCGCAGTCACTGCTCAGATCTTTAAATTTTACAGACCGAATATCACAGTCATTTTAAACGGGTAATTTTCCGTCATTACGGCATAAGACAAAATTATAGAGCTACTGTATACAATATTGGATGCACCTTGGCCTTGTTGAAGATGTATACATGTAACTATAAATTGACCATGGTTTTTTAGTTTTTGTTGAAGCTGATAATATGTTGTGTAGTTTTCTCGGCGGCGATCCTCGGGCAGAAATTAAGCCCGGTTAACTGATCAAGTAATTAAAGTTGTTAACCAGAATACTTCCTTGTGTACAGGCACGTCATCTTTAATCGTCGAAATGTTAGTAAAAGCTGTTTTATGTTCAAAACTAAATAGCTCTTTAATTTCTAATTTCAAATTTTGTAGCAAATATTTAGCGATGCAAGCTCGATGGTATGAAAAATTTAATAGTAAAATTATCATGAGTTATTTTGTAAATCAGATCATTGTAGGAGATATATGTAGTAACACTCAATACAGATGGAGTTTGCTCCTCAGAGGATACCTTATGAAGTTGTGTAACT
This sequence comes from Mytilus edulis, assembly GCF_963676685.1. Taxonomy (NCBI): domain Eukaryota; kingdom Metazoa; phylum Mollusca; class Bivalvia; order Mytilida; family Mytilidae; genus Mytilus; species Mytilus edulis. The sequence goes on along the minus strand of NC_092353.1, from coordinate 39,380,853 downwards.
TGCTTATAGGCTTTATACATTTGCAAAATATACAAGCATACAAATCAGAATGAGTTGTAGATCTACTGCCCTCATTGATATATGAGAAGATCTACTGGTCGGTAGAATTGGTACATGTAGTACAAAGTCTTTGTACAGACAAAACAGAAGATGATAGGTTGTGCTTACTTTTGAAATATTTATAGCAACTCTTATGATATTTTGTATTTTCAAATGGGATGTTTTAATTTTTTTCATATTAATCGACCAGTCTTCTGTAAACTTTATCTTTTCGTTTTCCCACTGCGGCAATGCAACTGTATCTTCATTTTAAAAGTGTTTAACTACATTGTTTCTATGTAGTAAATATATGACAGACTATGCATCTGTGTCAATAAATGGATAGTTTTTTTGCTCTTTAGCAAAGGAAGGGTTTCATTGTGAACTGGACTGGACACGACTCGGAAGATTTTCTACAATTTTCCGATACGATTCCTTATTTAGAAAGGGGTGAATTCTACAGAACTCAAAAACTATGTTTTACTTTGATTTGATCTTTATTTCGGACGATTTTATATCTATTTAAGCTACACTGAAGTTAAAGATAGAAATAGAACCGTTTAAATATGATTTATCGTACTCTAATAGCACTATAGTCTCGATCACCCAGACGCATTATGAATATAGCGTCTGGATTTTTGTGTCTTTGGATTTCGTTCATAGATGGCGTTTTAAAATTAGGTAATGACCTTGACTACATGTTCCCGGAAGAAAAAACTTCAGGAATATGGACGATAACATGCGGCAGTGGTTGACCAGAGTTGATCAGAGTTGTGAGGTTCAGTGTAAAATGAAACGTTTAAACAGCATGGAAACTAGACAATTAACTTATCAAGGTTCATGTTTACGAAAGTCTCTTTTAATAGGATAGGGAAAAGGTAGTTTTTTAACACATAACTCAGAAAAGGGGGGGGGGGTGCAAACTTATCCTTGGTTGTTACAACCTACTGTTTTTTGTACACCTTTGTGCAACCAAGGATTAGTTTGCAAAATCATAACAACCAGAGGCGGATTTAGGGGGGGGGGGCCTGGCCTCCCCTTTTTGAGAAAAAAAATTGGTTGCTTATATAGGGAATCATTGAAGCGTGACTGGAGCGGGCCCCCTCTTAGGTCAGTCAGTGGGCCCCCACTTTGAAAATTTCTGGATCTGCCACTGACAACTAGTATCATAAAAATAAAATATTTGACAGTTTGTATTAGGTTTGCAGTTATTTTACCTCATGCATCGATCAATGAAATCTGAGACAACACAGTAATCTCAGCTGAAATCTCAATATAAAAAAAAACCAAAACTACCAAAACATTTGACTCTGCAAATCACAAGGATATTTAATATGACTAATCTGCAGTAAGCACCAAGAATTGATGCTTAAAGGGAAGTCCCTTCTTGTACTTTATGCAGATGAGTCAAACTCCTAAATTATTTAAAATATATTTTAAAAGCATATTTTTAAGATTATAGATTCTGTGTCCAACCAGCAAAGATCATCAAGGGACGGTGCAAGAGAATATGAAATTCTTCTTACAATAAGACAATTTATCCTCATGCTATATATATGGATTATGCCATTTAGAATTTAGAATGCACTTAATGAAACTAACAATTAAACAAATACAGATTTACCGTTGTAACAATTGTTGATTGCCATAACAGGCTGATTAGTATTGAGAATGAAATAAATAATATGACCAACAGAATACAGTATATTATAACTATCTATAATCTATGTACATTGTAATCTATGCATAAAGTATCTGCATTGAGTTGCATCTGAAATAGTAAAATACTGACATATTATATCTTTTCCAGGTCAGTTATCTGTATTGAATGGCTGGAGAAGACAAACCTAGTACAAATGTATATAGGGGAACGAAGAGGCCTCACATATAACTGACTGTCATTGGGTAATTTTATTATTAATAAAAAATTGAGAATGGAAATGGGGAATGTGTCAAAGAGACAACAACCTGACCAAAGAGCAGAAAACAGCCAAAGACCACCAATGGATCTACAAAACACTGAGAAAATCATGCACACAGAGGCATGCTTCAGCTGCCACCTTAACAAAAATGTGTACTACTCCTGGTAACATGGGGTCAAGGTGATAATGAATGTTATACTAGACTCCGAAATATATAAATGAACTAAAATTAAATATCATACAAGACTAACAAAGGCCAGAGGCTCCTGACTTGGGACATGCGAAAAAATGTGTAGGGGTTAAACATGTTTTGCTTGATCTCAACCTATCCAGCTAGCCATTGTAGAAAAACAAAAACAATAGGCACATTAAATCTCAGTTTAAAGAAGTCATATTTAGTCCTATGTCAGAATAGGAAACAAACCAAACTAAGCAAAATGACGATGAAAAAATTTACAAAGGACTACTAGCAGTTACTGACATGTTCCTCGGACATATGTGAACTTAACTTTAAATGTCATACACTATATGCATGATATGTTTTATCACTTTTTGACTTTTTTTTTTTTAGCATATGAAATATATCTTGAATATATTGTACCAATGGTTTTTTTAAGAATATTTTTTTGGCACCCTAATACCGGTACGACATAAATTACCAATAAGAAAAACAATTTCTTTGGTTTTATTCCGATACAGATACATGAAGTCAGACTAAATGTTTTTGAACCTTGCATATCTACTTGAACTTGTTTCTTAGTTTTGCAAAATTACTTTATTCAGTAAAATTTCTAAACAAATGTATAGTTTTGTAGACATTGGCCTCACACAAATTGCATTTTATTAAACTTGAGCTAATTATATTTCAGCAAAAGGCTTTGCAGCCATACAAAACATGTATTTCATCTTGGAAGAAAAAGAACAACAGTCCTGATGATGGTGACAGGTCAAATTAATCTACCAGGTAACACATACACAACATATTGTTTTAAGGCTTTTCCATTTAAACATACATGCATGCATATTGGGACCAGGGAAGACACTTAGAGATCCAAAGTTATAATGTGGGGTGGGGTTAATTGCAATGAAAATGTTAGTGAAATTCTCAATTGGCTTCTATCAGTTGATTATTGATTAAGTATAAATTTAACTTTATTAGCTATAGTTGAAAAATCTACTTTTTTCATCTGTTATATTTATCCTTCCATGGATGGGCACTTGTTGTTTAACTTACATACATTATTGTTATGTTAGTTTAGTAAAATATAATAATGAATTAAACCCAGATTTTAGTTATAGCCTCCTTTTGTTGTGCTTGATATCCTGAATTTTTTTATATTAAGATAAGTAAGTTAACACTTATAGATATTCTCCATCAAATATAATATTTTTTTACAACCAGTATATATTTTAAATGGAACGTCAGAAAGTGAGAGTAAAAAAAAAACAATTCACAAAAATAGAAAAATTGAAACAAATGCATGACATAGATGTGTTGAAAAACAAAAGGAATGTTTCTCTGTTTAAGAGTTATTGTATGGACTACAAACACAATACAACCCTCTTAAAACCCAGGTTATATCAGGTGTTAAAAGTGAACATACACTGCTTGTATATGATTTATAGTTCATAACAGTCTCATTCTGTACCTCTGTCAAATTAGCCATACTTGGTATAGAATAAAGATTATTTGTACACAATGATTTTCAATGTAAAGTTTCACATAGGAAAATAACTTTGTATAATTTTCATATGTCTGTTTCCTGTAAACTAGTAACGATTACCAGTATAGTTGTATAGTTCTGAGCATTTTGTCAAACATATAAACTTGTAATAATATTCCCTGAACATTTTGGTACAGGATTGTGGGTAAAACTCTTAAAATATAAATATTTCTGTAACAATTGTACATGTAATAACAATTAGCCACTTCATGATATCCATTACCAAAAATGTTGTATAGTCTGATTATAACCACAGAATTTACTTTGCTTTTCAGATACTAGTGAAGAAATAAAGAAACAAGAGTAGACACCATTTGACCAACTGTGCTTACAATACTTGTGCAATAGTTGTAATTGATGTCCATACTACATTGTAGTGTCATACATGTATGATAATACATTACAGCATCCATAGAATTATCATCTTGGTCGTCAATGCCTCTCATTTCTTAATAAATTGCATTTGTTATTTTGGTTGTATGATTTTCTAAAAAGACTTTTTTGTTATTAATGGAGTAGAATGTTGAAAAAACAAATGACAAAGATCATTGCTGAATGAAGTACAAGTATTTTTTTAAAGTTTAAATAGACAATTGGTATGGTGTTTGAGTGATTTTAAATAGATATTTCTTATTTGTTTCCAGTACATTAATAACCACTTTATCACACAATCAGTGGCAGATCCAGAAATTTTCATAAGTTGGGGCCCACTGACTGCCTAAGAGGGTGTCCGGCCCACTCCAGTCATGCTTCAGTGATTCCCTATATAATCAACCAAATTTCTTTCCAAAAAAGGGGAAGCCAGGGGCCCCTGGCCCCCTCTAAATCCGCCTCTGACAATACCATGAAAATAAATTAGCTGTACAGCTATTTGTTGTATTTCGTTTTACATTGTTTATTTCTGACATAAAACCCGCTTAAAAAAATACAATTTGAAACTAGAAACACTTATCCTAAAAATTGCATTTTAATATTAAAACCAAAGAGAATGAAGAAAGAACACTATCGAGTGTACCTTAATATGATTCTGAAAAGTAATCATTACATTGAATGCTTATAATTATAATGAGATATGGTATGATTGCCACTGAGATTTATATCCACCAGAGTTCAAATATTGTGCATTCAATTTGTAGGTCACCTGTCAACCTTCAACAATGAGCAAAATCCATAGCCTATAGTAAGCTTTAAAATGCTCTAACATGGCAAAAAACATTGTTAATCTAACTGATATTTCTAAATTACTGAAAATCAATTGTTATGATGGAGAAAATAAGTGGCATTACAGTTTATCATGTTTATGTCATGGACACAAAGACCATCTAGGAGTTTTGCAAATGCCTACTTTGGACAGTCAAACGACAAGTAGGAATAAAAAAATCTACTTTAATGTTGAATATATTAAATTGATAATAGATATGGGGAATGTGTCAAAGAGACAATTAAGTAGAAGAAAACAGCCAAAGGACACCAATGCTTCTTATCACAGAAAAGAAAATCCAGCTCCCTCAGGCAGGCTTTAGCTGAACTCTAAAACAAAATGTGTACTAGTTCAGTGAAAATAGATGTCATACAAAACTTCAAAACATAAATGAACTAAGATTGAAAGTCCTACAAGGCTATTTAACATGCATAAAAATAAAAAGATGAGTATAAAAAAGATGTGATATAATTTCCAATGAAAAACTATAGGTTACTGTACAGCCTTCAACAATGAGCAAAACCCATACAACGTAATACAAATATACAGTTGTATAAAGATGAAGGAAAAACAAACGACAACCACTGAATTAGAGGCTGTTGCCTTGGGACAGGCACATATATACATACATACAGAATGTGGTTGGGTTAAACATGTTAGCGGTATCCCAACCCGCCCCCCATACCTAGGACAGTGGTGTAACAGTACAACATAAGAACGAACTATAAAAAAAATCAGTTGAAAAAGGCTAGTCATCAGATGGATACAATTAGAAATACTACATAGAGTGGACGTGGCCGGGTACTTGTATATCCCAACAACAAAGGTACATTTGAGTATGATTGCCAATGAGACAACTCAATCAAAGTTCAAATCAAGTGGATGTTATCAATTATAGGCAACTGTACAGTCTTCAACAATGAGTAAAACCCATATATAGTCTGCTGTTAAAGGCCCAGACATAAATTATATGAACAATTCAAATGAGAAACTGACGGCCTAATTTATTACAAAACAAAAAATATCGAAAATTAAAAATTACATGCATGAACCAACAACAACCACTGAACTAAAGCTTAAGGCATAACACTGTACAAGGGTTAAATAATACTATTAATTTGAAAGCGTGCCTTTTATGGCTTTATTTGTAAATACCCAGCTATCTATCTAATTGCCAACTGCAGAAATTGTAATATTTCATAAAAGGCTATCAGGAACTATGATACTGAAAATATATGGTTTTTGGTAGGGTTTGTGTTGCTTTCTTTAGTTTTTGTTGTTGCGTTGTGTCCTTCTTTATGACTATAAATACTAGGAAAAAGAAATAACCTAGTAAACTGAATTAGTAAGTCTATCAAGCCTCTAATCCTTGTTGTTAGGGTATATTAAGAAAATAAAATTGCAATGAATAACAATACAGTAGAAAGTAGGTCAACAAACACTATCTCGATGTGGCTATATATGTATGTAGATTTATGTTAAATTGAAGGGCATGTAAATAAAAATAATCAGATTTTCCTGTTCTTTTAGTTAAAACCATTCACAGCCAAAAATATCTGGTGAAATTCTGTTGATTGATGTGCAACTCAGTATATTATATAAAGGCATACGACTACAATTCACACATATGCACAGTACATAAAATCATGAGTTACTTAATCCTGCAAAAATCCATAGAAGAATATTGACAGCAATCGATCAATGCAATACTGCTTTGCTCTACAAAATAAAACAAATTTATTATACATTAAATATTGAATCACCTGAGTAAAAAATTGTCTATAATAATAGTCTGAGGTCTTACTCAATAAAATAAGACCTTGTACAGCTGTTGCATACTTGCAGTGTTTTATTCATATTATAAACCATTACCAGGGTAACAAAGAAATACAATATTAAAGACTTTAAATCAAAGAGGACTGACAGAAGACCAAATAAGGTACACAAGCTCCATACAAATTTAAAAAAGAATGTTTAGAGAGGGAAGGCATCACAGAAAAAAACATGCCTAGTCCTATAATTTTTGCATCTACATAAGCAAAAATATAAAATAGTCTTTCAAAGTGTCAAAATTATTTGGACTCTTGGACATGTTTTGAACTTACGATACCAGATACATGTAGATGTAAATAGTTCTTTCAATGCCAATGGGAAACATTTCTTCAAATAATATAAATATATGCTCATTTGACATAAATTTTGTACTAAAAAGTGGATTTACAACAAAAACAAAATTAATCACTTCAAATGTATTACTCATATAAGGGAGCTACCATTTGATTTTTATGGGGGGGGGGGGGGCTAGGATGAAATTTGAAAAAAATAGGCAGGACAGGAGTTTTGAGTAAAAAAAAAGGCAGGACAGGAGTTTTGGGTAAAAAAAAAAAGGCAGGATGAGACATTTGCAAAAAAAAAAAAGTCAGGACGGCAATTTAGGGTAAAAAAAAGTCAGGATAAACTAAAAAAAAAAAAAGACAGGACCGAACAGAGTGAAAAATAAAAAGGCAGGACAGATATTACAGCTAAAAAAAATTCAGGACAAAATTTTTCATCCTAGCCCCCCCCCCCCCCATAAAAATCAAATGGTAGCTCCCTAAGGGATAGTCATGCAATTGAGGGGTTGTTCCTAACCTGTTGGAGGCAATGTCTTTTTAATACAATTATTAAATTAAAATTATTTTGAAACTCAGATCACAGGGGTTTGTTTCAAACCCTGTGCTCAGATGATCTCAGATGTTCAACTGTTCAATAAATTTATGTTGCGCGACTTTACTGTTTTTGCTTTTAAACCTATCAACTATAACCTACAATTCACCTACTGCCTTTTGACAACACATTAATTACACCATGACCCTTTAACACGTATATGCTAGCTGCATGTTGATGTTCTGTGGTTGAAGTCGATAAAAAAACAAGCACTCATGGAGGCTGCCATTTTGGATGTTGTGGGTCAAACTATCATTTTGGATACTATCGTTACTTTTCATAGGGTCGAGGAATAATCCAAAATGTTCCGAGTCTCTGACAGAAATCTGTCATAAGAATTTTTACCATTGCGAAAACCCAGACGTTTGATTACAAATTCAAGCGTCTGGGTAATCGAGACTAATAGCACTATTAAGTACACGGAAATCGACTAATATATTCAGTAAAAAACGATAACGAAATAGATAGGGGATTCCGGAAATTATAGTGATTTTACCCAACATCATAAAATTACAGAAATTCGTGATTTTAAGAAATGTTGAGATAAAGTCTTGATCTTGAATGAAAAAACGATAACTTATGAGTAATTTGGTGTGATCTAATACGAATAGAGTGCAAAAATATTTAATAAAAATTTAATTGTAGATCCGAAAAGGTCGGGATTATGAAAATTTTTGTACAAAATGTCAAAT